>NC_138823.1:25370420-25790981 GCF_965183815.1 Platalea leucorodia
CATTTTTTAAGCAAGCAGAGGCAATGGAGAATGCTAATGCTGTTTAGCGGGGCGCTGACAGAATTAGTTCTCCTGTCATTTAGTCTCAAATGATGAAATCACAGGCTAAGTTGCTTGAGTTTCATGGCTGCAGACATTGAAATAGTTTCCAGTACAGAGCTTACAAATAACATTAGAAGCCCTGCTGTTTCACCTCCTGAGTCATTCTCTCAAAAGTCTTTAAAATTCATAATTCAAACAACAAGGCAGAGGGAAAGCTTTCAGTCAGTTGTTTCAGTGGCTAATTAAATGAGACTACAGTGTAAGGGAGACAATATGAAGTGTGCATTATTCCTTGTTTTGCTTAATGCATTTGAGAATTAATCCTCTGGATACACTAAAGAGACTAAATTACAGCTCAGGATTATCACAGTCACTTTTGCAACGCATTAACCTTTCACTCGTTGCGGCACAGGACCGGTGACAGCTGGGGATTCAATCTCAGCTCACATAAAATCCTGCAAAATGAGGTCTCAGGGAAGGAAGTTGTTCTACTCCATAGAGCACAGGTTGACTAGGCTCTAAAATAATATCCTAAACAGCTCTTGACTGTAAAAAAAAAAAAAAAAGAAACAGATGAAGCTTCAACAGTAAAAGGCACTGGAAGCTCTTCCTCTACTCATCCACCCTTTGTCTTAAATCAGCAAGGCTCTTTTTTAAGAAAAAGAAAATAAAGGGCTGAGTCTTCCTAGCTGGGTATTGAACAGCCAAGCACTGCCCAAATGCGACCCCACACTTGCAGGCTGGCTACCTCTGATGGAGAGATCCTCCACTCAGGCTCACTAATCCCATTTTTGCACCTATTTACATCTCTGCCCACCACAGCTCCCTGAGAAAATGCACTGTGTGCCCCAGCATTTCATGTGGCTGCACTACGGTTTCTCACTTCGTGAGCTGCAGAAGCAGCACCCTGCCTTTGTTCCCATTCTCCACACCATCGATGGTTTAATACATAATACGCACCCTACCTCAGCAGCTTTTTCCCAAGCTGAAGAGTCCTCCTCATATGGAAACTATTTAATATCGCTGAGGATGCAGGCTGCTGGTGACTTTTCTTCTCCCTTTTCTAATTTTTCACCATTCCTGAGAGAAGCAGCCCAAACCGCCCACAAACGCCAGTGTGTGAATGGACTCGTGATGTGACTGCGGCATACCACAACACATCACCTAAGGATGCTTTCTGTTCCTTCTCTCCTCCTTCCCCAGCAGCACAAATCACCGTTTTTTACCATCCCTGCTTATTGAGTTGACAATTTCCCACAGTGATTCCCAGATCCTTTTTCTTGAAAATAACTGATCTAGATCCTGTTGTTGTGTATGCATAGCACATATACTGCATTACTCTGCATTTATTGACAATGAAATGTTGCTGGCTGTTGTATTACTTAGGCATTTTCTGCTATGAGATTACTGTCACATTTTCACAGTCAGCATCAGTTTTGATATGAAATATTTGAAGCAGTCATCAGTAAACTTTGCCAACTTGCTATTCACTCCCTTTGCAGCTAACATTGAATTTGATGAGCATCCAAAGTCCCCCAAAAAGGTGGCTGGGCAGCCTAATAAAGCCTTTCTCCTTTATGAAGACTGACAATTTATTTCCACCTTCTTTTAATCAGGTATTACTCTGCAAGAGGAAAATACCTCTTATCTCACAGGAGCTTATTTCTCTAAAGGTCTTTGATCCAGGAGCTTTTGAAGACTCAACTGTACTTTGCTCACCAGATCCAACTACAAAAACAGTTATAAACTCGTCTGAAAAAGCCCTGCTAGATTGGTAAGGCATGACTTCTTTCTTCAAAAGCTACACGGGCTCTTCATTAATTTTGTATTTTCTGTCTTCGCAGCCCTTCTCTTGGCTCTGTGACCACCGTGGTTGAGTGATTCACAGATCCCTACTTAGGGGATTCCCTACTTAGGGCATTTCAATTTAGAAGGGTTATATACCTGTATTAGATGTCTGTATATGTATGTATACATTCTGTATATTTTAATATAGTTTATTTCATTTGTGCTTTCTTTAAAATGAGGTCTATGGCTACATATATTATGTAGAGACTACTTAACAAAGCTGATTGATTGTTTTAAAATTGGTTGTTGGATTTATAAATCCTTTACATTTTGCATTCTCTGTTAAACACCATGTAAGAGGGATGAAAGTCATTGCAAAATTGACAATTTCTCTAATTTAGAATTATTTTTCACGTGTTTGTTTATGCCTCAGCTCAGCAAAGCAGTTAAAGTTTGAGCATGTGATTTATTTTAATGCCATTAAGCTTTAAATATCACATACGAGGGTCAAGTGAAGCACTTTGTAAGACTGTGACCCATGTAAACCATCTTTCCTAACCAAACGCATTTCTGCATGTCTCTATACTCTTTGTATAACTGCACCATGTAGCTGATGTTATAAACTTGCTTAGAAACCCAAAGTATTGAAGTGCCTTTTTCACCGTCCTCTGCTAGCCAAAGAGCTTCCTGCTAACACCCAGCAGCAGACACTTGCTCCACCCTGTGCCAACAGCTTCCAAACCACCCCAGAAATTTGGTGGAAACAGGCACCCCCCGGATGGTTTGAAGGTCAGATGTGGGGAGAGGGAACTGTGAGAATGACCCACATATTGGGGTTTTGAGTAACATTTCTGCCTGCAGTAACTGTTCACATTCACTTACAGTTCAAGAAGCTTCCAAGTATTTTACAATCAACAGCGTTATTTCCTAAGCCAAACTCGCAATCCAATTTAATGCAAGCCTTTAGGTCTGCTTTCCCAGAGGGTGCTGGAGATGGAGAGGAAACGTGCAGCTTTCCCTTGAAGTTCCCTTTGGGCTCTAACCTCCCCTCCCAGATACGATCACAACTGGATGTTTAATCACAAAGTTCCTGTTGGGCCCTCCGCAGCAGGTAGCTGACTCTTAGAAATACCAATATTCATAGGACCCAACTAAGCACAGCTCTTTTCTGCCCAGATGGTGAACAAAGCCTGTTAATGCCCATCCTGTTGCTTAACTAGTTATGAAAAAACAAATGGTCACCCTACTGTAAGTAAAGCACATCCTAAGCAAACTACAAGTCTGTTATATTTTATATCACCAAACAGCAACTGTGCATTTATAAAACCACACCAAAGGAATGAGCACTGGTTTTTACTGTCTCTTTACTGTCATACCCCATTGAGATTATCAAACTCTTCAAGGTCATGGTGGATTTTAGATGTAGCACCATTAGACAAGGCTAGAAGAATACTATGACTATGATAACAAAATATCCTTCAAAAAATCTTCTGTTACTCTGATTAATGCACACTTGAGTTTTAAAACAATATAAGCTATTCCTAATAAATGTTAGATGCTCCAGATATTGATGATGAAATACCTCTTTCATTTGATCTACAAATCAGTGTATATTTAGCTAGTTCATTATTAATAGAAAAACAGAGGGGTACTTGAAACAAAGTTCAGATCTGATCTTATCGCAAGGTTCAGGGCTGTTCAGATCTGGCAGTTTTGAGCCATTTCTGAAACAAAGCTGTAGTAATCCTTCCCACTCTGGTCTGCAGATCAAGTTGTCCCACAGGCTGTGAACACAAAGTAGCAGGAAGGAAAATAAGCAATTCTAACGATTCAATGTTCTTAAGCAATAAATTGCATATTTTTGTCAGCAAAGCTGCAAAGAAACAACATACTTTAAGAAAAAAAGAATTAAGGTACAATGAAGACACCTGCTGCAACACTGTTGTCTGCAATCTCAGAATCCTTCTTTGTTTTAGTGCTTCATGAAATTACATGGGGCCCCATTTGGAAAAGAAAAGGAGAAATTAAAGGGACAGAAGGACAGAAATTCCTTACACCTGCTCTGACTCTGCAGTGTATCACTCTATCACTGCAGTGCATGCAGGCTCTGGCTAATCCACACAGCAGAACTCACCCTAGAAGACGACAGAGTAAATAAAGCAATGTCCCTAACTAGCATGATTCTGCCAGCCTGCAAATTTGAGTTGCAGTGATAGCTGTTTTGCCACGGTGCAAATACAGTGAGTGACTTGTCAAAATGCAAACATATTAAGAGTGAAACAGAAGTCACACAAGCTTAGAAAGAACACTAACAGAAGCTGACAATTAATTTTAAGTTGAAAGGTTAACCTGCTTGCTTTCAGCGACAGAACCTCAGTCATACCAGTAAGTGAAAATAGCATTTGCCTTAAAGATAGGCTTACTGCATTCTCTGTATTATCATGCACAGAACATGCTGCTTTCTTATTAATTTGAGGGGGGTTTTTTTGTTTGTTTTTATTCAAATTAAATTTAGATGGGTGAAAGCCCCATTATTAAAAAAAAAAAAAAAAAAAAAGCAAAGACTGGTTGGGTGAAACTTCAGAGAAGCAGAATAAGGCATCAAGGTGTCCAGCTGCCCCAAATGCCAAGCTGTGAGCATAGCTTTGATAATCCTCTTCCAGATGCCATCTGACTATCATCTCCATCGCAATCACATTATTGCACAAATCAAGAATCAATACATATTTTTCACCATATGGGAATAAAAATGTCCAAGGCCCAATTTTAAATTATATGCTCGTCTGGCAGCTTTTACACAAATTTGATGAGCAGCTCCAAATGCCACAACGCTTTACAGATGATGCAACAAACGCAGATAATTTGGTAACAGTGACCAGACTCTACACAACACAGAGTAAACAAACCTCTCTTTTAGTTTAAACGCTCCCTACCATTCTTCTGATATATTGTGACCATGCTAAAACTTAGAGCAGTGTTTATAGCTGTACAAATCAAAGCCATTTCGATTTGGATGTAATCAAAGAAATGAAGCGCAAACACCCTCTTGTAAAGCTGTTTATGGTGCTACATGTAAACAACACCTATAGCCTAATGCAAAGGGGAAAAAGAGCCAGTGATAACAACTGTTAGCAGCCTAGAACAAGTGATGTGACCTATGCAAGATTAGTACTGAATGATAATGATTTTGAGAGAAGCAAGAATTTAATACATTCCTTCAAAAAATCTTAATATCTGCACTTGCCTTTCATAGGAGGCTCCCCAAGTGCAAGTTTCCGTAACCAGAATTCAGTCTGACCAGCACCTGGGGCATTAAACCCAGATTAGATGGAGTTTAATCCACCACCAATCTGCATTTCTTTTGATTACTGTAGTAATATACACTTCTTAAATCAACTAAAATGTTTCTTATTCTATGTTCATCATTAAGAGAAGTCTGAGAATATAGATGAACCTTACAGTCTATCAGTTCAAAATACTCAGGTTTCATTGGAAAAGAGTAGATATGACAATTGGTTCCTTTCAAATACATAAATTGAAGACTTTTTTTTACACAGCAAACACATACACATACACATACACACACATATACATATACATATACATATACATATACCAACCCACATATAAATTAAAACCTTTCAGGAGCCAAATGTGCACTTGCTAAATAGAATGGCATGCTGCAAAATTAAAAGGACTGCAATGACTACTCAGTCAAACTGGAATTAAAGGTCTTACCTAAAAATAACATCTGAATGAAAAATTTTTACACTCTGGCCAATATTTATTTTACTCTTACATCCTCACTTTACTTTTACATCTTCACTTTAAAACTGACAGGCATTTGACAGTAAAGAAAAAGAGGTTGATTTTTCTCTCTTTAAGATCCACCGTTGCAAAATAGTCTTGCATGATTACTGGTTGAATAGTTTCCATTTCCCACTCCTACAAGGACTGACACAGAAGAAAAACTGGCAGGTCTTATTAGTCCTGGGTAGCCCAACCTCAGACATAGCTAATATCAGGTTTCTCAGAAGAGGTGAAAAAAAGCACCACCTTTTCAGAAATGCAGCCATTGAAATCAGAATGCATTGAGTGAAGAAGGGAAAACTTTCCACTGTCACATATTCTTTTCAGGGTCAAAAAATAGACAAGTGAGATTTTAAACAAGTAACTCATTCCAGGTAAGTACAGTCAAATCCTTCCCAGGCTGACAGGCTGCCATCACGTCCCACCGCTGCCAGCAGGGTCCACAGCTGTGACTCCAAAGGTGGCTCTGGGTTTGGAAAAACACAGTGTAGCAGAGAAGGCAATAATAATTACTTCAATAATTAGATTCTGTCTTGTGCTGCGTATCCAGAGCCCAGGCTTATCTGGAATTAGAAGAGGCACCCAGAGTGCCTTTACAGCCATCTATTTTAGCGAATGGAGCAGCCAAATATCCTGTTCATGAAAGTGAAAGAGCAATCACACTTTTTCCTGTCTCAATGAATTTAAAATGCACTGCAAATCAAAAAGGAAAAGAGAATGACTGGAGAAAAGCAGCAAAAGGTATGTAATAACAGTATCCACGATGGGGACACGTATTCAATACTGTCCTATCTTTTGCCGCAGAAAGGATGCTCTACACCCAAAACAGGGAGGCAGATGTTTTTTCCCAGGTAAGCGATAAGGAGGGCTGAGAGAGCGGCCCAAGCCACGATTCGCACAGCCTGGGGAGGTGAAGCCTTGACACGGCCAGCTGGGGAGGACTGACACAGGACACGGGCGAAGCAGCGATCCTGCCCGTTTCCACAGAGGCAGGAGAGCTGGCTCAGCAGGCAGGAGCTCTCATGCCTGTTAAATTACTACAGGACTGTTTCCTAGTGCTCTCTTAGCTCAGGCCCCGAGAACCAGGTACAGTCCCTTCCCACTTGCTCTCTAATTAGAAACTTGAAGTCATTACTTTGGCCAAGGGATAGTGAAATGAAATTGTTACTAGGTTGAGTATACCGAGTGAAAAAGTTTTTACAGACAGCAAGATAACGTTCTCAAAAACACTGCACCATGTCTCGAAATCGTTTTACCATTAATAGATTTCCTGGCAGCTACTCGTCTGACTGAAAGAGAGGAGCTGCATGGAAAAGAAGAAAGAAAGCAAATGACATTTTTAATGGTGTGATGATCCCTTCTTTCCCCCAAGCATCCTGAAATAAAAGACATAAATGCAGAGCACTTGGAGGCTTCAACAGCATTCAGTGCATGTGCTTTTAATTGTGACTGCACATTAACATCTGCCCTAAAATCTAGCCAGCAGGTTTTGGTGGACAAGAAAAGAACCCATAGTAATTAGTAACTAAAGGAAGAGGCAGGCAGACTAATTAACTTTCCTCTTTGCTTCCCATTTAGCACATCTCAGGGATTTAAAATTAAAGACGTGTATAATTTGGGATGTTTTCAAGATTAAGATGTCTAAAACTTGTCAATTAGTTTTAGCTGCACAATGAAATCTGTTTCTTAGCCAGAAGTTATAAGGGCTAAAATTGTTCGGGTCAAGAAAACAAGCTGCTGCAGCAGAGCGTCGAAGCCCTGACATGTTCAGCCTGTGCTTCTCATACTCCAGCACAGCAAGAGAGCGAGAGCTGCCCTGCCAGACCCGATCTCCACGCTGCTGGCAGCTATGAGCTCCAGAGTAATGGTGGCCGGAGAGCTAATAACACTTCTGCGTAAACAGCTCAGGAACCTCCGCAGCATGGGGAAAAAAAAAACCACCCCAAGAATTAACTTAGGCTTTGCCAGTACTAGGGATTTTAGACATTAATGGTCATCTGTTTCTGCAGCTTTCTGCATACAGGCTGTGAACAAAGACAACAAAACGAGACTGCGCTATGGCTTGCTTGAAACCAGTATAGACTGTGTAGGTACACTCTGCAGCCTACAAGACTGCTGCCTGTTTCTCCAGGGGCTGTTATTAATGCAAGGGCCCAAGTCAGCCTGTGAGATGCACCAGTTAAAGCCCGAGGGCTACAAAAACAACAACTGCCCAGCCTTCAGCAGTATTTTTCTAAGGACTTCTTTTGGTGACATCTGTACATGCTACCTGTACATGGGGCCTTAGTTCTGCTCTGAAATACAAATGAAAACACACTAACAACTTTTTTTTCAAACCTGTTCAGCTTATTTCAGAGACTCTGTAATTTGGAATCGAAGGGCCGCTGCTGCAATGTCTCATCTGCTTGCAGATTTGGTTAGCATTTTTAAAGCACTGAACAGAAATAATACGCAAGGAGTCAATAACGACCATTGGTATCATTAATATTTCCTGCTTAACTCTGGCCTAAATCTGGAAACCAACTAAAAGATGCTTTGAGAGTAGCTAGCCTGGAAAGCTGAAAGCCTAAGGCTCCCCACAACATTACCCCAGCCACTTCATCTCCCCTCTCCCCTTTCCCTTCCCATCTGCCCTACACTGCCTTTCAGCTCGGGCCAAGTGCTGCAGCGGGAAGCCGCAGGCACCCAGCTGCAGGATGAGGGCCTTGGATTTATATTATATGGAAACAAAGGCTCAAAGGAAACACTGCATCATAATTTACATCTAACACTTCAAATAACACGGAGAACATTCCTGCGTCTAAAAGGCCACTGACTGTAAAGAGTACTGTGAGCCTGGCTACCCAGATTATTTAGCGCTATTTAGACTATATGCAGACTAGCGCTACTTAGAACATAAAACCAGCTGAACTGGGAAAAAACCCAAAGGTTCAGCCAGCCTGCTACCCTGTCTCTGGTAGCACCCAATGTTGTAAGAAAGAATGGCAGAAAGAGAGTCTCTTCCCTCAGTGTATGTGTCCAGCCGCCAACAGTTCATGGGCTTTCTGAACAGGAACTTGCATTCATATTGCTGTGTTGCACAGCCTCTGCTGGACCTTTCTGCCATGCAGTAGTCCATACTTCTTAAATCTGTGTTTGATCCTGGTCTCCAAAACATCTCATGGTGCTGATTTCCTCCATTCAATTATCCATTGTCCAGAGAATTTTGTCTTTTTGTCTTAAGTCTGTTCTCTGGTTAGTGTTGATGCTCTGATCCCCCAGGTATATTATAAAAGGTGGACTGTTGTTCTCTAAAATGTAATAAGGCACTACCTATAATATAATATTATAGAGGATAACTATTAATCTTTTCTGTGCTGTTCATATACATCTCTCATGTACTTTTCATTTTTTTCCAGAGATGATGATAGTTTTGGTGGTGGCTTCCTCCTGAAGACATGACTGGACAATCTGATAAAACCTGGATCTAGCCTGGTTCATGTCTGCATCAATTTCCAGAGAGTAGCTTGTACAGTATAAGGACTGGTTTGCTTTGATTAAACTAATAATTTCTAACCCATATTATCTTGTTGCAGTAATACACGATGCAAAGAACTGCAGTTTCATGGAATCCTTAAGACAGGCAGACAACGAAAGGCAGAGCTGGGAGAAATTGGGCTTTTCATTTTGCAGCACATGACACAATTCTGCTTTTCTCTTTTCCCAACTCAAATGAACATGAAAGGCACCCCAAACTTTTCTCACAAAATGAAATAAAGCGGTAAAACCAAATACTCCAATCACGCACATTTTCTTGACTCAATACATACGTAAAATAAAAACCTTAAAAGATAGTTTCTATAATTGTTCTAAATTTTAACTAAATGTTTATTCTTAGTGGAACTCACCATTCTGTTATTTTCTATTACAATTTCATCAAAATAGATCTTGTTTATTCAAATCAATATTTCTCAATATCTTTCTTTCCTTAAAAGGCTTAAAGAGCTCATCTACCTACAGAAACTACTTCTGCAATGCATTCTAACTACGAAGAAACCCCAAAACATACACCTAGGATCAATGCTTTTCATGCCAGTCACAAAAGCACTGTGATCTCCAGATACTACCAGAACATAGCATGATCCAGTACCTCAGTCTGTGTCCTCAGTATACATGATGGCTCCCTTTGAACTAACCTTCTGATCCCATGAAACATGTATAAAAACTCAAAGTTATATTAATTACAGAGGACACCAGAAAAGGCAAAGAAAATTTTGTATATTATAAGATTGGTCCAAACTGGATGGACAGTCTACTTAGGGAGTAAAAAATTGAAGGATCTATAAAGTGGGGCACCACAGGGGTCCGAGGCTATTTGATATTTTGTTTATAGACCAAAGCAATGGAGCAGAGTCTTCCTACGCTAAGAGATGACACCAACCAGGGAAGTACAGCAGGGACACTGAGGGCAAGATGAGAATTTGTTAAGCGATCTTCAGAAACTGGAGACACTTAAAAAAAAGAAACAGGATGTTGATCAGTAGGGGCAAGTATAAACTACTACATCAAGAAAGGAAAAAATGAACTTCACATAAAAGCCGGCTGCAAGAGGAAATAAATAACCATGCCTCTGGGTTCACAATGGAAAGAAAAGAGAGCTAATGCACTTAAATTGCAGCAGGAAAGACTTAGGTTAGATACTAGAAAAACCTCCCTAAGGACTAAGAATAGCACTGGGACAGACCGGCTGGTCTATAATGTTTCCATTATAGTAAGTCTTCACGAACAGCATAAACAACTGTGAAAGAAATGACACAGGCACTAGCGAGACCATGCTGGAAAGGAGGATGTTTAGAGGCTCTCTAGAGACCTTCTTGCCAGCTCTGTGGTTCTTTGAAATCTCGTCTGTTTGTACACATTTCTGAACTGGCTCCTTAACAGACTACAGATCTTTCTCTGGCGCTTGACTTGACCCATGGCTACAGCCAAGTTTGGCCTGCAAGGCAGAGGGAAATTCAGGATCACTATTCCAAGTGGACCTTGTATGCAGCATTAAACTAGACATCAAACTCCTGCAGTAACCTCGTTGCATTTTATGGACAGCTTAGAAATAAGAACATTACATCAGAAAAATGTCCTGCTCCTCCATATTTCACATGAACTGCAATGCATGTATGTGTGGAAAATACTGCTAAAAGTCCTGCCTCTAGAAGTTTCCCATTTAGGGAACACAAGGCATAAAAAATTTTGAAAATCACTTCTGTGACCTCACCAGTGCTAAGTTTAGTTTTCGCTTCTCCACGTCTGTCTGCTCAGTGACAGGCAACTGAGCGCTGATGTTTCTCAGCCTGCTCCCAGCACCTTCCACTGTGCTTTGGTTGTTGTTGCTGTGGGTTTGGATTTGGGGAGGAGGGGAAGCAGGCAGGCAATCCAAACAATCCTTGTTTAGCTAAAAACATTTCACTTTAGGATTCTTCACAATAACCTCTGTCCTCAGATAATTTTAGTCTTTCTGTCTTGTATCTCTAATTTACCTTTGTAAGTTGCTTCCAGTAGCTCCCAGCCGGTGAGGTGTTTGTATGGTACACATCTCCAAGGGAACTGGGGATAGCTGTAAAAACACCAATACTCTAAACCCTCATGTCTCTGCTCGTAGGGATGGACAATCTACCCTTTGAGAAACCAAGCTGCTCAACCTTCCCCTCCACAATGCCACATTAATGGTTTTCAACTGCTTCCAATTTTAAAAACCATAAACATTTTCTAACACATGGATGATCCCAACCGACAACAGATGGATAACCAAGCCCACTGACAACAAACTTGCTCACTTCTTAGCAGCAGATGAAGTTGTACATTTTTAGGAGTAATCCACAATCCCTCAGGAGTCTGGAGACCAGTCTGAAAATCCCTGCTTTCAGCTATTTCTTTACTTCAGCTTTCTTTAAAAACAGCAGCAACAGCTATAAAAATTCTGCTGTCCCAGAAGGTCATTGCTCAGGTTTAATATAGTTAATAGAACTGAACTGTTTTAAAATCCAGTTTAGCCAGCTAAGCAACAGGAAAAGTGCCCATTTTCTTTGGTGGATTTCCAAGCCCTACATGGTGATTGAGACAGCGCTGTCACGGGCACTGCAAACAGCCGAGAGCTGTGGACAGACTGGCTCTGATGGATAATAATTCTTAATTAGGTTTTCTGGCTCTTTGGATGGAGAACTTGAATAAACTGCTGGTTGCGTTGAGGTGCACGCTTTGTCCTTGCAGACAGATTTGTTTATGTGTCCCTAAAATACATTTGTAGGAAGCTCCTTCCACATATACCACTATTTTCTTTACATGCATCCGTAACATTTGATCAGGTAAAGCTGCTCTTGTGCTAAATAAATGCAAGGTCTGATGATTCCAGCAGGAGATGGACCAGCTTAATTAGGAAGGGATTGAAGACTCCTTCCTCTTTATTGCACCTTACAGACAAAAAGTAGCTCCTCAGCACCCCTCAGGTAACTGCTATCATTAGGGAAACTGAGGAAGCATAAAATTGTTCAGTGATGATGGCAGCCCATGTTGGAGCCAAACAGTAACCCTGTACCTTCTCTCTTGCATTCCTATGCAGCCCATGATCCTTTCTTGAGGATGTGCCACTACAAAATACAAATGTATGTTCAGTTTCTTTCATACTTAGTGTTTTTCTGGCTGGATTGACTGGAATTATTACATGAAAACACACATAGTCTCATTGGAAAGAGAGATATCTGGGGAAAAAAAAGTCCTCAATAAATTCTGCTCTTCAGAAATTCAGTAGCACTGTGGACCAGATCTGTAGAATCAGTTTTGAAGAGAAACAGTTAGAAGGGTTCCCATTCTGAAGTTTATGAATGGTAACAATTTCCTGGAGAGAGTGCCACTGAAATAATTTTGAACTTGCTCCTTTGAGGAAGATGTCTCTATAAATGATTTCTGAGCTTTGTATTTGTTCAGCTAGGTCTACTATCAAAAGCATTCTTCGGAAGCCTCAGACATTTATACCTAAAATGTCACCTGCAAATGCAAGTGTGATGACTTTGCTGCTTACGGAAGGGACGAGTTTTCTGCGTAATATCTAAAGCTCTGTCACTAAAAAGCTTTCCGATCCTGGATCAAAAACATACTTGGTTCAAACCTCCAATGTGCCCTGCACAGTCAGTCAAGATGTTTTTACAGCCTCCTTTCCATGTAAAACTTTTAGATTGCTTGGGAAAAAATGCTGTGGAAGTGCTATATTATTCACTATACTAGCTATAATGAATAACCAGAGAATAGTAAGATAGTAATCACTGTGGTTTAAATTTTAAAGTAACTCTCGGGTCTCTGCCTGGCAGCAGAGTTGAGGAGAAGGGGGAACAGGTATTATTCATGGTACAGGAAGATGAAATTAGGGATTGTTTAAGTAAATCAGGCAAATACAAATTAATCATACTGGATGGGCTGCATGAAGGGGCTGGCCAATGCCACTGAGAGGTTGCTTTCTATCATCTCAGAAAAGTTGTGGCAATCAGGGGAAGTCTCCAATGACTGAAAAAAGGCAAATGTTATGCCTGTTGTAAAATAAAAAGCAGCAGGATCCGAAGAACTATAAGCCAGACAAACTAACCTCAGTCCCCAGGAAAATCATGGACTGGAGGGGTGAAATAGAAGTGCATGGAAAATTGACCGGACCACTGGGCTCAAAAGGTAGCTATCAACAGTTCGAGGTCTAACTGGTGGCTAGTTATGAGCGTGCGACCCTTAGGGGTCAAGGCTAGGCCAGTACCCTTTGCATCTTCAGCAACGACCCAGACGACAGGGATGGCCCGCGTCTTCATTAAATTTGTGAAAGAAGCACTTGTGTATGCTGGAAGGCAGAGCTGCTGTTCAGAGAGCTCAAAATCCAGGAGCGGTCTGACAAGGACCTCAGAAAATTCAGCAAAGACAAACCCAAAGTCCTCTACTGGAAGAGGGCAACCCACTGCAGCAGTAGAGGCTGAAGACGCACCAGAAGGGTGGCAGCTCTGCAGAACAGGACCTGCAGGCCCTGCAGGACCAGCGGCATCAGTGAGACCTTGTGGCAGTGAAGGTAACATATGGGGCTACGTTAGCAACAGGGTAGGCAACCGGTCCAAGGAAGTGATTTTTTCTACATATCGCATCTTCTTTTGGGCCTTCAGTACAAGAAAAGTGTGCAACAACGTGGACAGAGTGGACTCACACTAACATAATCACCCTGGCCGGATGATCAGCTTGTGCTCATCTTTCTTTATCATTCCAATAGCAATTACATCAGCTGTGTTTTTTTTTAACTTTAAACTTGATTCCAAACCACCAATGGAAACTCTGAATAGCTGAGGATGTACCAAGCCCTGAAGAATGCCATTAGAAACACTCACCATATGACTTCATAGAGTAAACTACTTGGATAGCTGCAAGCCAGATCTTAATCCATTTAACCTGTGTCACTCCCATCAAGAGTAGCTTATGCGTGGTCTTCCTGGAATGCTACTGAACTGTTTATTTTTTATTCAGTTTTTAATACTGATGCCATTCCAGTTTGTTTTCCAGGACTGAAATCCACAAATCCACAGATATTCCTGCTGTTGTTCCTAACAGCCATTCTGGATCATTACACATCTGGTGAGAAATCTCCCAACATTTCCACACTATGAATGTGTCTTATTTTTCATACAGTCAAATTCCAAAAAAGTAAAAAAAAAAAAAAAAAAAAAAAAAAAAGTGGAGAGAATCACATTTAACTTTCACGCTTTTCCACTGG
This sequence comes from Platalea leucorodia, assembly GCF_965183815.1. Lineage (NCBI taxonomy): Eukaryota > Metazoa > Chordata > Aves > Pelecaniformes > Threskiornithidae > Platalea > Platalea leucorodia. Next base: position 25,384,825 of record NC_138823.1, read on the forward strand.
CAAACACTTTCCACCTCCAACTTCCTTACAGAACACAAAAAATTAACTCCCTTTTTGTTTCTATTTACTTCATTATTTGCATGAGCTTCAGTGAAGTCGGGGACAGTTCTAGGAATAAGGCTTAACTAACTTGTACTTCCACACTGAGCTCTCTGTGTTAATGTAGGGCACTTGTTTTTTTAGGATCAAAAAATGGCAAATGCTTCCATATGAAAATAATATTCCCACCCACAGAAACAGAATTCAGCTTTCCTACACAGCAAACAATAGAGAATTAACATGCCTCTCAGAGGCACAGACAGAATAAAAACAACCACACCCCAAATCCAAATAAGATTCTCAGTTAGATATTTTCAGTGTTTCTTTTTGGAGACAGAGCATATTCTCCTACTAACAAGGTGAGTGGCAGGAGCAAATCTTTGAAACGTTTAGGAATTTTGTGTGCTTACAGAAGGAACCTATTTAATAACAGGTTCTTCTATGCCAATCCACCTCACGTAATTTTTGAAGAGTAAGCCTCTAAAAGTAAGGAAAAAATTCAACCTTACTGATACTCACAGAAGGAATAGTGACAAAATATCTTTAAGAGAAAGAAGTCCACTATCCAAAAAGTGCAAGAACCATTAGAATTTACGATTTTATTTGAAACACCTTTAAGTGCTCATTACTAGATTAATGAGCCTATTTAGTATTTGTATAGCGTTGAATGCACTGGAACAATTTTACTTCTTCTAGGATTCTGAAAGGCAATCAGAATGTCAGTGTTTCAAACTAATTCATTGTAATAATAATATAAGATTATTTTAAAGCTGCCTTGCCTCAGTTTTTTGAAAGATAAATTTATTGTGACCACCAAGAAAATTTTGTCAAATAAAACGCATCACAGATACTGAAGAAAACAGAATAATTAGAAATAAAAGAAGAAATACAAGCTGTTCAGCAATGTATGATAGAGTTTGCAAATATTGTTCGGTTTCACAGTTCAAATTTCCCCCGGGATTGGCAAGTTAATAATAGTTCTATTTTTTAAATTGTAATTAGGATTATCTAAATGTTGTACAAATCAAAGACAAGAGCTTTTGATATTCAAAAAGCTAGTCTGTGTGAAATAGGTAAGGATTAAATTGGGAAGGAGGCATTTCATTATGGAAAATGCTTGTAAGATTTACTGGCAGATTCACAGATTTTTTAAGGCCAGCAAGACCCATTACCATCTAATCGCACCTTCTGAATAACACATGGCAAAGAACCTCACCTTGTAACTACCGCATCAAGCCCATTCCTCCTGCTTGAATTACCCTTTACTTTTTGAAGGACACCCAAGTCTTCTTTTACACTTTCAGAATGACGGAGAATTCACCAAGTCTGCAAGGGGCTTCTGTAGCTCACTAACCTTATTGGAAGAAGGTGTCTGCTTTCTTCCACCCTGAATTTGTTTAGACTCAGATACACTGAATTGCTAATGGACTATTTTTTAAAATAAGGGAGAAAGATGCTGTAATTAGAAAAACCCCTTCCCAGCATAGTATGTATGCTGTAGTTGAGTCATCACTTAACATAGTTTTGCATAAATGGAGATCTAAAGTTTCCCTTTTCTCACTGTAAGGTACAATTTCTAGACTCTGAAGTCTTCCCGCAGTTCTTTTGTGATCTTGCTCTCACTAAAATGTCACTAACATTGAGTGAAGTAAAATCACCTAGTACTACCTGCTAATTGCAGCATCTGCCCTTGACTGTGTCAACCTTTCTCTTCTTTGTATTTTTATCAGCCTCTAATAAATTACTCTTAAAACATATTACTGAATAGTGGGAGCTCATAGTTAAGGTAGACTTCAGCAAGTTCATTCAGAAGTTGTTTTCATTTTTGTCAAAATAAGTGTGAATGAGCAGTTTTCAAGTATTTGCTGCAATTATGAATTATTATTTTGCCCCAAAGATGACACATTATTTTTGACTTGACAGGACCGCCCTCTGCCCTCACATTAGAAATGTACATGCTCTAATGAGAAATACATGACAGAAGCCCTCTTAAAACTACCAGTAAAATTTGCATTCAGGCACTGTGCCTCATCACCCAACTCCATCCCTCTCCCCAACAGTGCTATCCCAGCTGAGTATCTGCATGGTCTGTGTCTAGTGTACAGGAAACAAACAAACTTCCAATTCCGATGCTTCCTGTTAATTATTAGAAGTAGTCCCATACTCCCAATATGCCAAAACAAGACTCTGGCCCAAGCAGAACAAAGGTGGAAAGAATTGTATGTAAAGTACGGTCAAGCTTGTCTGGTAGTCAAATAGCACAACTAGTAAGAAAATATACCATAATTTACAGACTAGTCCTTTCATTAAATGATTAGTCTCAAAGACTTTATTAACTTCATTAAAAGCAGAAAAGGTCATATGAAAGGCTAATATAACTAAGACATTATGTTAAACTATGAGCCTTTTAAGGTATCCACCTTCATAAAAAGTTGCAGCATATTAAATTTATTTAATTAATCTAGAGTAATTTCTAATTTCAAAAGCCCGTTTTTATGGAACAATGATAAATTAGAGCATAGATGAATTATTTTACAGATTAATACACACAGTTCTTTCTGCAATCAAGATTTTAAATGGTTCTAATAGCTGCAGCACTTATAGTAGGTTCTTTAAGTGCCAAGCAATTATAATTGTTCTCTTAGCATACTGGTTTAATTTAATACCTCCCAAGTTGCAGAAAATTTGACTTCTGCAGTGGAACACACTCATTCACCATATTTCCTTGCGGAATGATAAAACAAGCTATTTAAAAGGAAATGAATGACCTGGAAAAAGCAATACAATGTTGCTAATTATCACACAAGAGTGCTGATATATCTCAGACTCGTTGAGATCAAGATTCAGGCAAGATATAGGTGTAGACCATAAGCCCCTTACCCCTCATTTTTCATGCAAAAATAAACCAGGCCCATAGTGGCTGGTGTTAGTGGTGTGCTTCAACACGTCCAGAGCAGTGGAAATTCAGCAAGTACAAAAATGTAGCAACTGTGGACTAACTAAAATTACCTCAGTACTTGTAATACTATGCGTAAAGCTAGCATTGTGAGTAGCGTTTAGGAGTTTTGTCCAATTTTTTGGTCCATGAGCAAGCAGGAGACATTTAACTTGTGTTAGTCACTTGGTCAAATAACTGGAGCTCTCCATGTGATACCCTACATTAAACATCTCAGATCACGAATCACACAAATGCTACATATTAAAGTAAGGAAGTTAAGTTTAATATCTATTTTTAAGGAAACCTTTTTCCCTCATCTTATAGGAAAGTCTTCATCAAGTGAAACGTCCCTTATCTGTGCACAATCAAGCCATAGGCATTTCAGCTTGGCCTATGAAGTCCTAGACTATGTGAATCTGATTTTTCCTCTTTTCCCTTACAGTTTTTATTCTTTTGACAATAAAAAAAAAAAAAGCTGAGAAACTGGATCCAAAGAGTCTGCCCAAGTCTGCACAGAGTATGAAGCAGGTACACGGAGGGGCAATGCTTCATGCATCACAGTGGAGTGTCACTTCCAAACAGCGATATAGCCAAGAGTGAACAGAGTTTACCTACTTATAATTTGGGAAATAGAGAGTTTACCCAATTCTTCATGCCCAGCTGGCAACCTCAAGTCAGGGAGTTTTCCCATTCCACCACTTTCTCAAACACGCCTCTGGCTGACACGGAGCAGCGGAGCTGGTTTGGGTCAGCATGCCGGCAGGCTCGCACTGGCGTTGGGTGCTACAAGGGATGATGGGGATGGGGGGACAGGTGGGCAGCATGCTCCAGAAAAGGGGTGGAAACTTAAGTATTTGACCTCTTACGTAATAAGTAAGGAAACCATGCATGTCGAAGTCTGGTGTCTAAGGGCCAAAATACATCTTATTTTAGATGAAAGTAATAAAGAAGCACTATGAAAATATAAAAATGAGAGAAATGATATATGATGGTATTTGTTTGCCACCTCCGAGAAAATTACTAATAGATTGGGTTAGCAATGAATTTTTGATTTCTGAAGAAACAGTAAAGTTAGATGAGCTACTGGTTTATTAGTTTCTGGAAGAATAATTCCTCCTCTTGTGTAATATAACAAAAAAGCAAGACACCGTCACTGTGGAGACAGAGAGGCAGGAATAACCATCAAGGTTCAGAGTGACATTGTAAAAAGGAGTTTCACCTTTAGGTCACTGGTTGAATTTTAAATAGAGGAGTTGCCTCATGCCTTTTGGGAGTTGTTTGATGTCCTGGGTCAGCTCGATCTCAAATACAGCTCAGTTCCTAAGAGACAAGTGTTCCCATCATAAGCACTGCAGCAACAGATAACCCGGCAGAAAGGAGCATCCTTGAACCAGCTCTCCTGGAAATACTGTGTCACAACAGCCTTCCCTCTAAAACATAGCAGAGAACCCATTTTCCTCTCTCCTAACACCTAAAGCTGAACTAATGCTCACTGGATACCATAACACAAATAGAATCACTTCATTCCCCTTCCTCAGTTTCTGAAGGTTTGCAGGGAAGGCTGACTCAGCCCCGGTGCTGTTACCTTAGGAACTGGTCTAAATCATGTTCAAAGCATCCTTGTGATCATCCGATACCCTGCTTTTTCAACAAAAATACCTGAGCACTGGTCTAACAGGGCTTGCTTAATGTTTTTTTAACCCTTTCAGACACTGAAAAAGCCTGTTGTGAGAAAGTATGCAAAGAAACCAAATAAATAAACCCAACCAACCCATTTCCCCACCTATACTTGCAAACTCTGGCCAAACTTGATTAGGACTCAGTGTTGGAAAGGAACAGCTTTATGAGCCACAGTTTAGATGTATCCCTAACTAAAAACAAATACGTAATTGAACCCTTAAAAAGAGAGCTGAGGAAGATAATTGTATAATTAATAAAGGAGCAGTCTTAGGACCAGTGGTCACCTCAAACTGTAAAACCACAGCGTAAAACATGACACCACAAAAACCTCATTTCATTTGATTTATGCTTCATGAAAAAGCAAAACAAATGTTATACAAATATTTTCAGTAGCTGAAAACTGGTTATCACTAGAAAAACACAGCTACAGACATTCCTCACTGCTGGGCTGAACTGTTCTCAAAATAATCCAGCGTAAAGGCCACTGATGGAAATATTTCTAATACTCAGCAGTCACAAAGCATTAAACTGCTGTGTTTGGTGCAGATCACCTTGCTCATGCTTTACAGGTATTAGTTAAGCTTCAGTCTATGGTTTGCAAAGCACTCTGAACTCTCTTGGCCTCTCTCACCCTAAAATCTCAGAATAGTCACCGCTGTTTTCTTGCACATGCATTTAAGTAACATTACGAATGATGTTTCATTGCATGCCCATTAAAAATAAACATGCTGGAAATTGCAGAGAGTAAGGAGCCAGAGTCACTTCGCCTGTCTCAGGAGCAGCTATGAACAGCTCTGAAAAACACACATCCTGTTGCCCTCTGCAGATCTTTCAGACCAAAAGGAGCAGGAGGAGCAGAATTTTAATAGTATCCAAAAAGGCAAATCCCAGAATCTATTTAATGCCAAAAAGGAGAAAAATTCGAAAGAAATTATGTCAGAAACCATTCTTATTGTTCAAGAAGTACACCGTATTTTCTCTCACTGTTGCAGAAACAAAGCCACGAAGTGTATTTTCAAGAAAATATTTAAATAAAATTGATGAAGTGTCAACACTTGACTGCTTGTTTAAATTGGACAAAATTATAAAAGCTGTTACAGTGTGTTCAATTTGTTCCAGTGTTATTATATACCATAAGGGCTCATTCGAGCAGTGAGAATACTGCAGACAAGGCATGAAGATTACAAGATGTCTTAGCCTTCTCCCTGATACAGTATGAAATACAATCTAAAGCAGCCGAAATTCTTTTAGTGGAGCAATTCCTTCCCTCCGGGGCTTGATGGGGAAAAAAAGAATCACTGTTCCTTTATGCTGCAAGAACTCTTTGTTATTTGCTTAACGGGAAGTTAAATGAATCAAAGCTTCAGACAGCAAAAAAAGCCGCCATCAATTAATGTGCCAAATTTTTAACAGGAAAGCAAATCAGATTTATTTAAAAACTGAGGTCTCAGTTGTGGTGTATTTATATTTTCCCAAAGTTGAACTTAGAGTTTGTGATATTTTTCATAGTTTATGCTTTCTGAGGAGTACGGATGACTATAGGAGAGGGTTCCCGTTTCTGCCCGGCTCCTGCTGAGTGTACTTTACACACATAGCCCAGGTGACTAATCAAGAGGACCATGGCAGGCTGTAGCTGTTTGTGCTCCAGGTGCACCTCAGCTGATGAACAGTGGCGTACAAGAGCTCAATACACACTGTCATCACAAGCACCACTCACATTATCAACTGAAAACAAGGCATTTGAATGTTAAATTTTTCTCTCTTCTTCCATAATCTGTTGCACTCAGGATGGGAAGCACAATGGAAATCCCCAAGGACCATCTGTAATGCTCCCAACACCTTACCTAGGAAATAATTCTGATACACTTGCCATTTGCTAAACACGGGCCGAGTGGTGAGTTCTTATATTCCAACTACAGCACAGACATGTTGGTCTGAAATTCTAGACCAGACGTCTTTGCATGGGTGCTTACAGGCTGTGGAGGACGATGCATGGCTATAGCCTCTCAGCAGTGCTTACAGTCTCTCAACTCAGCTCAACTCAACTCAGCACATGGTCCTAACGCTCATGTAAGGTGCAGAGGCATCTTACAGAGCCTAGGAACGAGTGCACACCGGTGTCACAGCTGTATGACATTGCACCGAATAGCTTGCACCTCACCTGGAAAGCAGCACACCAGCTGAAGATGAATCCCTAGCTGTTTAACAATACCCATTCATCCATTCTTCTTGCCCAGCATAGATATTTTGCTTTGAAAGTTAGATATTCATACATTTATCGAAGCAGTCAACTTTAAGGTATCTTTGTACACCCTAGGTGAGTGAGAAGCAAAGGGTTCTGCTCATAAATAAGAAGCATATATTCCACGACCCACTGTATCTTCCACAAGACCAAGTAAGAAACCAGGCAGTTAATCAAATATTAAAAGATTCTAAGCATATTGGAACTACTAGTAAAACTAGCATGAGAAATGTGCCAGCCTACTTCAATCATAAAACACCGGAGGAAAAGAACCTTAAAATTTTTACACTGATCATAATTTTTTAAGTATCAGTGTTATGAAACTTTTTTCTTTGTATTATTATTCAAGCGTGGAAACTGCCATGGAAATTCACTAAGGCTTCACCCAGGTTGGCCTCTAATTGAGACTCTTGTGCTCTGCAAGCCCCCGTGCTAGTGTGGGGTCTCCTGCACGGGGGGGCTGCCAGTGGTGGATCTCTCTCACAGCTTGCAAGCCTCTGCCAACCAGCTGCTCCTCACTGGGAGCCAGATACAATACTCCAAACAAACCCCTAAACCAGTTCAAACTTTGCAGAATTTTACCCCTTTAGCACACCTTAATGCCCCATAACCTTTTAAATGTCACATCTCAAAAACATTGTTTCTTCAGCATACAAAACAGGGAGAAAAAGCCCTGTATTTCAAAGCAGAAATAATAAAAGTAATAAAAAAATTATTTGTTCTGCATTGGAGAATTTCCCTCTGCCTGAGTTTACTATTTATAAACCACCAGTCTGGGATTAATTATTATAAATCCTTAAAGCCGAAAAGAAGATTTCAGGCATGTTATGCTACGTATAATCTATACCATTATTAAACTGCAGCTCAAATGCAGTTTATGTCCTATTTCTGTTGGTCACCTTGTAGCATTTCAGCATTTTACCTACAGTAAATTTTACTCCTTGAGGGAAAGCATTTCTTACTATTTTCAAAACACCAGACCACCCATCTGACATGCCACTGCATGGGAGGAGCAGTGCCACCTATAAAGCATGCTCACCAGGCACCCCGTCTCTCATCCAGTAATCGATGTCCGTTCCATCTGCGTCATCGTAAACATCCGTAACATTGATGGGCTGCAGCAGTGTCATGATCTCTTTCACGATGTCCCGAGCTTTAGCATTGCCAGTAAAACCCAGTCCAGATGGCTTGAAGGTGCCCTCATCAGACTCCATGACGATATCGAAGTTGGAGATATTTTCCTAAACATGTAAGGAAAGAGGATACGGTTTGTGATTGCTGTTTTAACTGGCACCATATACTGGATTCTAGATGTCAGTGCGAGCATACCGTAACAAATTTGTTTAAGAAGCAGAGAAATGCTTCCTGTGATCATGTGTATATAAGCATAAACAAAGGGACCTAATCTTTCTGTATCAAAACGCTGAAACAGTTCAAGTTCAGTTCTGAGGCATCAATATTCTGTAGGAGCCACAACATGACTGGCCTGCTGTCCCCAAATACTTGCTTTAAGGCTTCTGAAGTGCCACCTAGGAAGGTAAGCCATTACCACCATATTTCAGTTTTCACTTGCAGCTCTCACCTTCTTCTCAGACCTGAAACTCAGAAATTCTGTTGCCGGGGGAGGGTACGCAGTCTGGTTGGCTTTAAAATTAGATGCATTCAGAGCTTGCTTAGACTATGAAGGACATTCCATCTAGAAAAACAGCTGCTGTCTCTTCAGAAACACATTATTTTCAATATACCATGTAGTCAACTCTGACTTTGGTTGGAGGACTGAAATGCCAAGGTTCTCCCTGACCTGAAGGAATAACATCTATTTTAAGGGAATTTTGTGCTTCCAAGGCAAGTCCTTACAGGAAATCTAAAATTTTAAGATTTTGTGTATAAATGGCATAATAACATTTGCATTTAGTGTGCACTTGGAAGATTCTTTTTAGCTAAAAGAACAAAAACTAGCATCCAGAGCCATTTATTTGCTTCCCATACATTCAGAATGCTCAGTCACAAAGGTTTAATTGGAAAGAAAGTACTTAGGGACTTCACGTGAAGGCAGATTTCACTCTTTTTGAGAAGCACTCAACTTTTTTTTGCAAAATAAAACAGTTTATAGCCAGGTCAGGCAGAAAAAAGCTATACTTCAGACTATCTTGAATATGACTAAAAGAACTTACTGCAGGTTTTACTCCTATGCCCAGATCTCATTCCAGAATTTTATGGCTGTCATGGGTTATTACAAGGAAATTGTTACAAGAGATATGTGATAGCTGTGAGTAACAGATCCATGTCATTAACAGATTACATAAGTCTACAATTCAGTAAAGAATTCTTTCACATTTTCCTGAATATAAAACCAAATATGAACTACAGGTGGCTGTGAATGTGATATTCACCTAAGTTTTCAGAAGTTCTTTATAGAATTTGCCAAGAACTGTGTTTTACACTTTACTTTCCCAAAACTTTTTTCTTTTGAGTGAAATAAGTTCTAACACAGCAGAGGTATTCACTTCTAACTTAGAAATATATCCAGCAGTTAAAAAAGTTAATATAAAATCTTTGCATATGATAAAGTAACTGTAAATGCTATAATACCTTAAAATAACCAATCTACCTGTCCACCCATCCAACTACTGGAAATCAAGGTGGAAATAACCAACGTTGTCACCCAACTGGCAATCACTATTTTTATGCAATGAAAAAAAAATCTTCAGTTTATAAAAGATTAAATGTAAAGAATTAGGATACATGTGGTCCCTATGCCTATCATCAGATGCAGTACCACAGGTCATGAGCCTCAACATCAAACCGTGATTCACAGACCCTTTGAACACAGTGGGAGAGAAGCAGGCCAAGAAGAGCACACTGCGTGGTAAAAGGGACCAATGATGCTCCAAAGTCACAGGTACAACAGAAAGAATGTCTCAAAATGTAAATCTTCTTCATATCACAAGCCCAAGGAGCAAGACTTAGGGAAGACAACACACATTTTGGTGTGCTGGTGAATTTCCAACAAAAGCTAACTTAATTATAGTGAGCCCTGCATAAATACCATGATAGAAATCATTCAGAAATGGCCTCTTTGGCTGAGTCTTCAAAGCAGGACTTCTGCTCATTTTTAGAGAAGCTGCAATGAGTAGGAGCAATGAGGCAAGTGGAAGGGACTATTCAGGGCAGCAAAGTAAGGAAAAGAGTGAGTGTGGGAATGGCGCAGATACCGAGAAGAAATCTCACCTACCACTCCAAAGAACAGAATTCCTAAGTTCCAAAATTTCATAAACTGCTAGTACAGCAGTCTTCAGCTGTGTTTTCTCATATAAATGTTTGCATGTGTTTTTAATATGAAACTGAGAAAACAAACAGCTCACAATACATTACACCATATTCTTACTCTGTAAGAAAGCTGTTCAGTTCTGAGAACGTGCTGGAGTGGCATGAAAACAGGACGCCCTGGGGAGAGAAACTGGACTCATTGGGGGACAAAAAAGAAACAGGTCACAACTACTCAAAGTACCATGTGTACTTGAGAAAGCTTTTTCCCTATTTTGTCCACTAGAAAATAGGATTAATTATAAAACTATTCATTGTCGAATTTGAAAGTTGCAACCTTAAAAAAAGGGGGTTAGGTTGGTTTCACCATACCCATTTTTGTACACGTATATTGGCGTTTCTACTTACACGGAAAGAAATACGTGCTGGAAAATATGCTATAGGGAAGCTGCTCTGCTGTCCTTTGCCCTCTGTGGTGCAGGAATAACTGCCACTTAGCAAAGCGAGGTGAGACCGTACATTGCTCCCTGGACTAATTCAAGGGAACAGCACAACAAACCAGTAACATTTTATAAAATAACTGCAGGCTCAGCTGTTTCCTTCATTTTTCCCCATACCGAATGTATCATTTAAATAAGCATTTTAAATTCGGTACGCAATTTTTTCAGAAAGTAATCCCACTTGCTGCATCGTGATACTGTGCCACTTCTCTTAGCACATACCAGAAAATTAAATCTTGTTGGTGTAACCTGCTGCCTAATTCTCTGAACATCAGAAGAGACTTTTATCCTTTATCTTCCTATGACTTGGTCACAGAAGAGGTCACTTCACTTTATCTTACCACGTTTAGCTCTTCAACTGAATTTTTAAATGAAACATTACAATAAATACTGCATGGGAAACTGGCTTTCTATAGCTTGTTATTTTCACTGAATATGCAAATAAGCACGATCCTTGCCAATACGTCTCGTATTTTTATTTTAATTCCTTTTATTTCTGTTTTCTCTATAAACAATCTATTTTTATCTCTGTTAAGCAGAACTAAAAATATAAGTGCTTCTCATCTCTAAGGCAAACACTTCAAAACATGCAATTACAGTCAAATCTTTTCAATTAAGAAAACAAACCCTTGTCATACGCATGACTCGTACTTCTATCAGTAGGAAACATGTCCCATCTAGAGTAGACACTGGCAATCCCAAGCATACAGGTAGCTACTTATTCAGTCAAAATCCCAATTGTTAATTCTTACCAAATGTTAAACTAGACTCCGACATCTCATGACTAATCTACCGAGTCACTGACGGCAATTCCTCTTACCCAGCTAAAGCAGCGAGGTACCTGAAAGGATAAGGGAGGGAACAGCTGTCCTAAAACCCTTCAGCAATTTGGGGCTATTTAAAATAGAGTGTTATTACATCTAATAGCTTATTTACCAGTTTTCTTTTTCGTGAAAAAGAAAAATCACCACTTTACAGGGAAAATACCAAAGTCTGTAATGGCAAAGCACTGTCCTTGACTAATGGTTAATTTGTTCCAGTAATAAGGGACATCAGTTAATCTGACAGTGCATTTTCAGCTTTCTGTTATTGATTTACACTTAACTTTAGGAAACACCAACACTTATGTTCTTGTATTCCAGTATTTGACTCAGAGCAGTTGGGATCTGAGCACAGCATGGCAACAACCATGCTGCAGAACTTACAGTGAAATGACAGTCATCCCACTTGCAGCACTAAAAGTGTGTTTAAATCAACACCCGGCTTTTTTAGGCTGGCAACTAAGACTACAGGAACGACAAGAGAAAACACTGGAAACACCTAAGTGGATGTGACAGCTGGAAAAAAAAAAAAAAAAAAAAAATCCTCCAAGTATCTAATAATATATAAACATGGTGTAGTGTAATTTTGAGTTGCTGTTTAGGATCAAGATCAAGTGAAGCAAAACAGCATAGATGAGAATTAGAGAAAAAAACACCAGAACAGCTGTTAGGATGCGCCAGCATCAAGGCATAATAACCACCAGCCACAAGCGTGATCATACCGCTCACACTCTTCTTGAATGAAGACAGGGAAAATCAGGAACACTGTGAGTTATAAATTTTTGTAAATTACCCCATCATTATATGGGAGAAAGCTGCTGTAAAGCTGAAGATTAGCACAATTTTTGATAGATGACAAGGTATGAATAAGGCTCATACTTCTGTTAAAACACGAAATATTTTTCTGCCACATTTCTTCCAGTCCGTAAAAAAGTCCACAGATTTTATGGCTTGCTCTCTATTAGAGTTACAGAGCTCTGATCTCTGAGAAACCAATGACAAAAGTTCCAGTAACTTCAACAGCCCTGGAGCAGGATTTGGTCATGTACTTATTAGCATTTCACTCAGTAAAAACATACAACTAGCATGCCTTGCCTTGTACAATACCGCTACTGTTTCCTCTGCAGCCACCACTTGCCAGCACTCACAGAGATGACCATTCAGTATTGTAAGTTCTCTGGGATGACAGACAAGAAAAAGCAGACAGCTCTGAAGACAGCAGCAGGCGATGTAAGGTATGCATCAGATAGATTACCTGCAAACTTGTCTTTGGAGGTTTTCCTTTGACAAAGAGGCATATCAAAGGAAACTGCTCTTCCTTGAAAACATCCCATGGAAACCTCTGGAAAACTTAAGCCCTTTTACGGTTCAAATACGAGGGTATCAAAACGCTGTCTATGACTCTGAATGACTCTGTCCCACCGCTGTTCCTTTTTGAAAAGTTTTAGGTTTTTGTTTGAAAATAGGCAACACTGCCAAAATTAAAAATTGTGGTTTATATCTTTCAACCAAAGACAACTTTGGCTGCTTTCAATAAGCAAGTGAGTACTTTTGTAACTTTCGGTAACAATAAATCGGCAATACCTTAGAAATTACCACAGCACACACATCGTTAATATTTCCTGGTTTTATGCAGAACGCTTTTAGGTTCTTATCTGGGTAAGAGGTGCAATGTTAAGATGAAAAGAAGTCAATGAGGAGGAAGCTCATCACAATGAGTCAACAAGGGGCAACAATTTTCTGTGTCTTGCACAGGTGCGGGGAGTTTGGACAGACGGAGCCCAGCTTTCTTACAGCAGAACATCCCCAAGCACCAAGGACCTGTGGTCGGGTGCATCTGCCTGGAGTATGAAAGCAGAGCAGCTGTCCTCAGAAGATGTCTCCACCAGTTCACAGCATTTCAGATGGCACCTCTGCTACTTGCATGAGGCAAAGAAAAGGAAGGAAAGGTACAAAGACAAAAGTTCTCCTAACACTAGACGTGTATGAAACTTGCCTGCATGGAATGAAGACAGGGCAGCCAGGAGACACACTGCCATGGCTGATTCTGGGTCTTCCCTGCTTCAGGCAGGGTAAGGAATCAACCCGTTTTTGTGTTTTAGTAAAACCTGGTTTCCTCTGCAGCTTTCACTAGGACTGTGACACCTCAGTATTAAGAATTATGAATTCCTACTGACATAGAACTGGTGTAAAATATAATTGTATAAGTATGCTAGCTTTACTGTGCTTAACACAATCAAGAGTACTTCTGGTCGTTGACCGTGATTCTGGAGAATACAGTGCAATTAGTTTCTTTTTGTCATTTTGTAACTGAACATTTCTCTTTTTATGCATTTCTTTCATTTCTCAATGAAAGGGATCAACAGGAGAGCAGTGGTCAAAACAACAAGCAGTAATTTTACAGAACTTTTGATTACAGAGAATATTTCCTGAGAACAGTCAATAGACAAATGGTCAACATATTTTGCTGGAATAAAAGAACCCACATTAAAGTCCTTCATACGTTTGGTTCAAATAACACACAAATCCATGTCTCACGTTTCACCAGGGTACTTGGTACCTTGGGAAATAAACAGAATGTGGAAATACAGGAGTTTTCTGAAAACTGGTTTGAAGAGCCAATATTTTCTGGGGAAGAATCACTTCACCTGAAAGCGACAAGAAATTTTTTTGGTATTTGCTTCTTAGACAAAGTAACTCGTTAGCAAATCACAGTAGAAACCTCATGTGAGCATCAACAAAGAGTACTTAAAGTAGCAACGAGACACCAGCATTGCAGAAAGTCCTGTTTTCATGCAGACCCAGTTTGGGCAAAATATCAACTCTTCTTGGTAATAAACACAAAAAGGAAACCATAGTAAACACAGGTGACCAATATTTTTCATAAAATTAAACCTTTTCTAAGAAAGTTAAAATAGTGTATGGCATTTGCACCAGAAATTTAGGTAAGTACTGTAAACATCATTAAGATAGGAATAAGCATGCAGAAATATTTTAAGAATGCTTTCTCTAATGCGGTTTGAATTAAATTCATAACACATTAATGCCTCCAATGATCACAACAGAGTTACTAAAGTAAATTTGAATGTGGCCTAGGATCTCTTAGTCTTCTAATTACAAAATGTATTTGCTTTCCCAGGAGACTGTATGCAATACTTCTATTCCAAAACAAATATCAGCCATTCATAGTCCCTTAATTCAGCTAGGTAAATAACTGTAACCTTGTCTTGATGGTACACAGATCTTTCACAGAAACTAGTCCAAGGCAACGAAAGGAGGACAGACACTTCATTACATATGCTGCTTTCTCCCCTCATGAAGACAGCAAAAGAGTAAACACACAAAAAACTTTAAAACCCTACTGCAGGCCATTCAGGTACCGTTGTTAAAGGTTGTAGGAGAATCTGTACTGAATAGCTGCAACATTAGGTCCCCCAGAATTACTAAACCATGTTCCTCCTGCTTCTTCCATTCAACTTGGAAAGGAAAGCAGCAGTTGCAATGATGTTTCACATTTTTGAAGTTATTTACTGTATTGCCTGTACCTAAGAACCCTACTTAGCAACTGGCTCACACGACACTAAGCACTGGGCAAAGACTTCAGATGGAGGGTCGAACCTCAAGATCTGGAGCCTGATTTACACTTAGATCCCTTAACTTCATTACACTTCATCAAGATAAGGGGTCTTTACTGTAAAGGAAAATCAGGCGTTTTTCCAGTCTGGGATTAAATCTAATTATTGGCTAACTGTTACAAGCAGTGAGCACTTCAGCAGGTATCTCCTTTGGGAGCAAAGATGCTGGTGATTCCCCTGGGAGGCTTCTACCCCATGGTCAAAACTGAGCAGGTGCTCTGTGAGGTACTGGTGGGTGGCAGGTACCCCTGCACTAACGCAGGCACTGAAACTGCTGGATGATACTTGGCTTTCAGCTCTTGGAAATGTCTTAGAAAAATCATATAAAGGAAACAACAGATGAGGACCATGAGATGCTCTCCAGAAAAATATGTGATAAAATGAAAGCATGGTTGCATGAGTAATCTATGTGTCTGAGCTTATTCTGACTGCAGTTGGGCAAACGTGCTTTTCCTAAGCATCTATTTACTGGATGCTATCAGAAACGGGAGACAACACGAGACTGAGCTTCTCATCAACCCAATATGGCAGCTTTCACATTCTCTTACAAGCTCTGAACAGCCAATACACCCTATCGCTAGTTTTAATAATCAGAAAGTATAATACTTGGCTCAACAGAAATACTTGTGTGATATAAATAATGCTATTATGCAGGGATATGAGTTGATTATTGCCTCCACAGTAAAACCACTATGCTGCTGCTATCTCAGTTACTTCTGCAGTAACTCATCCACTTTCTAGCAGTGGCAACCTACAATGACGGATGAGGAAGAAAGACCTGAAATTAAATTGAAAGAAAAAATAAATAAGCTACAAAAGTAAGAGTATTTGTACTTGTCCAGTACTATATTGTCTTCATTTCTTCTGCCTTGCCACATTTCCACTGACATGAGGAGGTAATTTACAATGTCAAGGAAATCCGTGTCTGTCTGTGCTGAATTACTGCATTCATATTTCTACTTTTTTGTAGCCAACTAAAGTCATAATAAGCGCAGCTATGCGGATGAGTCATACAGGCCATCTTTCATTTAACAAGGCATCCTTAAATACCACTCTTAGTTAACTTGTACTCATTACCATCAGCAAGCAATGTTTATGCCATACTATCCTAATTGCCAGAAATTTGCACAAGTAAATCATTAAAAGGTTAAGTTATTTTTCATGCTAATTATATGTACAGTATTAATCTGCTTTATTTTGTTATTATGAGTAACGCTATGTCCTATAGCTGTATCAATTTATAACTATGCCAGATCACATGGCAGGGGGGAAACAAGAACAACAAACAACAGACGGATGTCATTTCTGCTTGAATTCTCCATGTAAATTACAAATTCTTGTGAAGTTAGACTGGGTTTTCTTTGCAGAGCACAACATCCAGACGGAATCGTATCAGCAGAGCAAAAATTGAGACACATCTTTGTCTCAATTGTTTTAAAAGCAAAGTAACCAAATATCTTTCAAACAACACCCAGCCTGCTTTGTATTTCCCCATCTGATCCTTAAGCCTACTTTTTGATACTACATCTGAATATAAATCCTAGAGACAACAGTGAAATGCAGACATTTTGGCAAAAGATGAGACGTGCATGAGACAATTTCATGTGTTGCTGACAACATCACCATAGATGGAGCTTATTTTCTGGCATGGAAATCTACAGAGGTGATGATACATTCCTCATGAGCAGTGTGCACTAGGCAGAGAGCATCCCTCCAGCTCCTCCAAATGCACTTCTGTACATGAGAAGCACCTCTTTCCTGTGCTACATATTCCAGAACATTTCCTTCTAGTTTAATCCTGCGGAACACCAGAGTACCAGTGGTAAATCCAGAGTCCTTAATACGTACTATACTGCAACCCTGTCACCTCCCTGAAGGTGAGAAAGCAAGCTCTTAGGTACCTCTTCCAAATGAGAGAGCTGAGCTATCCCTATAATTTGGAGATATAAGGAGGAACTACATTATATATGGGTAGTTAAATAAATACACTTAGTAATTTTAAACACGTTAGTGGGATAATTGACTGTTCATCAATTATCCGGAAAACCATAACCACTGTAATGCTATCTCTGACAACTCTATTGCAGATGCAAATTGATTTAGTTTTGTTCATCACAATGAATTTGATTCAAAGTGAAATTTCCATTTATTTGTTCTGATAGGTTACTTACCATTAAAAACATACACTTAGGAATTGCTTGTAAGTCTGCTTTCATACTATTGTACAGCAGGTGACTTCCTAAACACATCTGCATTCATCTTGTCTCTGCCTTGGATATATTAACCATGGCTGAGAGTAATACTAGTAAATGAGGGAACAGAATAAAAGATAACTACTTTAGCTTAGTTATACAGGTACAGTATAATTTTTCTGGGGAAAAAAAATCCACACATAGTCCCAAGACTTATCTCCAAAGTAGTTTTATGCAACTGCCCTTTATGTCATGATGTACATTGAAAAGGCAGTTGTTGGCAGGAGAGACAGATGTGACAATATACAATATTTTTATCCTGAAAACCAGTCATAGAGTTTGTGTGTTCCTTGCATCATGAGGAGTCAACCATTTAAAACGCTCCAGGTTCCATAAAACTAATAATTGGCAAAAGTATTTTAGACTACACACTATTAAGATCATAGCAAAGATTTTTCTTTGTATTATTTTATTTTTTACATTGTGAAATATTATGGGAAAATGCAACGAAGCGGAAATATATAATGCAAACAAAATTTATATTGCCAACATATGTGGATCATTCATCATTCATTCCCAGAAAGTTAGCATTGTTTGAAAGCTATGGCAGATATCATCATGAAATATCTGTTTCAGAACAGTTTTGTGACAGAATATCTTAGGTCAAGCGGAACACTTATATGTGTGGTGGCATCACTTTCTGTTAAATGTAAAATTAAGTTTACATTTATGATTAAAACCAGAAAATATACTTTCAGGCAGAACTGGAATCACTGGTTTTGGTTAGATATTAAGCTGAACAATTTGACAAAAATAATACGCAAGTCACAAGACTAGGGAGAAAAGTGCTGTCAAGCAAATCATCTGAAGATATCATTTACCTTGTGCAACTGATAGTATTGCTCAGCACCTATTCCTCCTTGCTCTTCTGCCGTCCATAGCACCAAGCGCAGAGTCCTTTTTGGGCGAAGTCCTAAAACAGAATTTTAAATATTGTTTTTAGTACTAAATATCCATTATATTTGAGCATTTTTTGCATTGGTCTCCACCCCACAATGGATGAAAAGCCTGGGTTTCCACTCAGTAATCTCTGCCTTCATCAAACACAACCTATTTCAAGTGTGGGTTTTGTTGTTGACAGCACTTTTTGTTTGTTTGGGGGGAAGGACTGGGGTGCGGGGAGAGAGCCCACGCGAGGAAGGAGTGGGCTGCTGTGGTGCCGCTACCAGCTGCAGTAGCACAAGAGAAGCACGTTTAGGGGACATACTGTAGGTGTCTGAAAACCGTAACATAAAATAACTGTCTTGATAGATTCCTGAGACATATGCTGCTGTCATTGCGAGGGTCTGCAAGTAAGTAACGCGTGTCCGCTTTCAGCACATCCAAATCAAATTTTCATGAGAATTACTGTTGCTTTGTCATGGTTAATTTATTACAATTAATTTGAAAATGAGCTGCTGGATTTTTATGAGAAATGTTTACCCATTTCAAGAACTGAGGGGCTCTGCAATATTATTTTGCTTTTTATCAGAGAAATGAAAAGCATCAATCTGTACTTTGGAATCTGAAATACGATCCGCTGCTGAATGTATGCACGGCTTTTTAAAACAAGGCAAACACAAGGCCATTCTACATTTTGCTATGGTAGCTCAATAAGAAAGATAGGTTCTCAGATAAATTTTGAAACCGTCTCTGCCATGGCAGATCTGAACAGATAGAAGTTATTGCCCTTTATTTATTTGATTGATTCTATTCATAAGCGAATACATTTGAGACATCAAACCTGAGAGCATGGAAGAGCAAACAGACCAAGAATAAACAGTGTTCTCCGTACAGTGTAATGCTAATTATGTTCGAGCAAAAATAAAGCCCCCAAAACTATTAAAAATAAAAAAATAAAAGAAAAGCCAGTGAGGAGACTATCACAAGCAATAAAGCATAAATTACCACACACACTTCTGTGCTGAGGAGAAATAATATCGGTATCACCATCAAAACTCATTTCATTTCTTAGCTGAAATGGATGAAGTTTACAAATAGACCTGACCTTCATTATTTTTTTTCTCTTGACACAATGAAAATCAACGGAGGATTTCTTTCTCAACACTACATGCCAGCAATCTTTGTAACTGAAGGCAGAGTATACAAGGAATAGTCAAAATCTGAAGAAAACACGTTAGATTTTCCAATATTTCTCAATGAAGGAAGTGCAAACAAGTGGTTTGAAGGTGTATTTTCTAAACGTTGATCTGCTGGCTGTGAACAGAAAGGTCGTCAAACCTCATTACTTTAAAGACAACCACGCCACATACATCCCAGTGGATTCCCTGCTCTTCTCCTAAATCATGACAGTACAGGATTAGCCTCCTTTGCTTTTCAAATCAGCCAGATGGCCAGTGAGGTAAAATTAAGATAATAAAATAGCCATCGGGTTGAAGTTAGAAAGATTTTAGGCCCAAAATAACCACAAATGTGTCAGCAGCTTGGTTAGAAGAGGTAGCTCTAAAGAAGAAAAGGTGCTGGGTATAAAGCATGGCCGGTCCTGCAGCACAGTCCCAATGGCACTGCAGTTTAAGTGGTCAATAGAGGTGTGTTTGTCATATCACAAAATACAAAGCACTGAAGCCCAGTCTCCAGCCCACCAGGGCAAGGCTGTGAAAGCAGCTTTGGTAGGAGATGCTGAGACAGGGGAGCAGCATCTCCTGCCTCCTCCCAGGCAAAAATCAAGATGCTTTGGTCTGCTACTGCTGTCCAAAGGGGGACTTGGGTCAGTGATCAGGGATGTCACATTCGGCTCCAATGGGCTGTAACCCTGGCCAATCTCTCCTGCTCTGCAGGAGCTTGAGAAGGTGTCAGCTCACTTGTGGGGAAGAAGTCTGAGGTACTTATGGGCGCCTCCTAGCCCATCATTGCATCTGTCCATTAAAGATGGGGAAAGAAAAAAGCCCTGCTGAGCTTCAGTCTTTCCAGTCCTGGAGGTGCTCCCAGATCAGCTCTTCCAATCTCACAGATTTCTGTCAGCAGATTCACTTGTGTGTTCTACTGAAATTAAATGGGGAAGTTAAAAGAAATAAATATATATATAAGCTATGGAGGCAGTTATTTTAAATACAGAACAAAGTCTACAGAGGAAAATTTAATTTCCTCATTATCTTAATCTGAAAGCGATAAGTATTTATCTACCTGTTATTAAAAACACAGCTATTCTGTACCAAAGAACATCAAACAAATCCAATACTCACAAGTAAAATGGCTCAGAATATTCTCAATGCACATTTTTATTAAAAAATATGAAGCACTGTACTGAAGTTACAATTTTTTTTTAATGAAATTTAACTATTTTGGCTTGCTTCTTAAAAACTACTGGTTCCTAAGCAAGGTATCATCTCCACGAAATCAGAAGTCTTGCAGACCACAGCATAAATATGTGTTGAAAAGGCATGCTAAAATAGCACTTGGACTAGAAAACTATGTTCTGTGATGGGTGTACCATGTAGAGGGATAGGTAGCAAATCTTAAAATGAAGGAAAACTGTTTCACAAATAAAATAGTATCTCTTTTTATCTATATAAATGACATATTACGTAGTTTAACAAAAAGGATATCAGAAGAAGAAAAAATTTAAAGTTACCCAGAACATTTAAATAGACCATTTTGGCAAAGTGCAGCAGGTTATAATTGCATTCATTGATGGATCAGTGCAGGGATCCTACAATGTCCTCCCTGGGTCACTTGGATCTGAGACGATGTAACTCAAATGAAAGTTGCAGAGCTCAGCATCTCTCAAAACCACTGAAATCCCACAGTTTCCATCCTACTGCAGCATCCCAATATAGAGAATACCAGAGGTTTACAGGAGGATAACATTCAGAAAGCGATAGCTGGTACTCAAACAAATTGTTCTTTCTAAGCCCACATAACTAAAATCAAAACTAAAACAACTATAGATTCTCCTCCACCTACAGATAAATTTACAGATCTCCAACGTTTTAGAAAAATGAAGTAGCTTTTTTCTCCCTCTGCCTTACCCTTAACTGGGAAACATAGTCACAGTTTACCACAAAGGTGCATTTTACTGATCAGCCTCTACATTCTTACGGTTTATCCCAAGCATAAGAAATACTATAGGGCACCTGGGCTACTAATTAAAGGACGAAATGAAAACATTGATGTGGTCAGTCTATGACTAAGGAAACGTGTGTAGCAAGTACACCAGGACGCTTGGCGTATCATATTCCCTCTGTGCTGGTGTGGCTGCTAGCCCTTTCATTTTCTCCGGGTAACATCATAGTTTATGATTGCTCTGAACACTTCAGTCATACTAAGATGCAGCTCTTATTGACTCTGTTTTCTGTTCCTTTTAAATTATCATAGAGTGCTCATGCTTGCAGATGTCAGCAGCAAGCCTACATTAGCCAAAATACCAAATGCTTGAGAAAAAAAGATTTGTAACGAAGTGGTACTAACTAATCAGTTTGACTTCAACCTCAACAACAATGAAGTATTTTGCCAAAAGCTTTTCTTTCATAACTTATGTAAAAGATAATTGTCAGCAAATAATGTGGAGATGCTACACACACACACGTATATGCATTTTACATTAATTTTAAATCTAAAATGGATATTTTCTAGACATTACAGTGTTTATTAAATCCACGCATGTTCTTACACATGTGGATGATCTCTCTGTGATAAGATACTTACCAGGATGCTATACAAGACCTGAATTTTATGTCCTACGTATCTTGCTCATGCTTGATAGAATTGAGACACTCCCACATAGCAAAACTGAAATGTATGGTTTGGTAAAAGCACAGACAAGTTATGCTCATGTGTCACATGTAATGTAAAAAAATAAATGTGCTTCACCCTCAAGATACCACATAAGCCAGGAGGAAGAACTTGAATTGTGCCTTTTTTTAATCAAATTAGAGATCAGTAGTGTAAATACTGAATTTCCTTCAGCAAATATTTTCCCATTTTGTAAACATAAATCCTTACTGATGAGGAGGATTAAGTACAAAGATACAGTATTTTCTAAGGAGACAGTGTATGATGGCTAATTAGACTTCTTCAAGAGAAGCCATCATGTTGTTATAAGACTGAACAGCTCTTGAAAATACAAAAAGCATTCCACCTTCGTAAAAAAGGATTTTTTCCCCTGCAAGCCAAGGCACAGGGATCACCCACAAGCAAATCAAATAGCTGTTCAGCTTACATGAGGCATATAAGCAAACTGCAAATTGGTGTGAGTAGTTTAACAGGTAAAGTATTTTAACTTGCATTTATAGTGTATTCAGTGGTAAAATACTATCTTCCTGGTTTTAATTTCTAAAGTCTATTTCTATGTCTTCAGTCTGCAAGCTGCATTTAATTCCCACCCCTGCTGATTTTTAAGAACATTCATAAGAAGTTGCATTAGCTGAAGAGAAGAGAAGCTCCTTAGCAGTACAAAGATGGGGCTGAAGCTCACCTGTATCCAATAAAAAGGAACATGGCTGTAGCCCCCACCATGTGCTCTGAAACTGTGAAGATCATGAGGTTTCTTAGAGCTTTGCCAGATTTACCCTCCCGAGACCCTGCATAAATGGCCCAACAAAGCCTTGAACTGAGCATCAAAGTAGAAGAAATTGCACTACCGGATCCCTTACTCCCTAATACTGCCTGAGCCACTGATGTATTTGCTTCAGGAGCTACTAGGGAGAGGTATATACAGATATATCATCCTCAGGTCTTGTCCACTGCTGCATTTAACACCACGAGCAACGCATTTTTCTGCATTATTACCCTGTGGCCTGGAATGTCTTTAAAAGGGTATTTATACAAAAAGTAGTAAGACACATGATGATGATGCTGGCAATCATTAAATTCCTAAGACACTCCCTGCCTTTTTCAGGTTTGCAGTTGATTAGGCATAGGGGATTTACTGTGTGACATTAGTTGGGATATTTCTATCATGCAAGCACTTTTCATAAAATGCCTGGAATTTCTAAAACCTCTGCCACAGCGTAAAAGTCAAAATAAAACCAATACTCCACATTTTGCTAAAGAAGACAAGAATTCACCATCAAACACAGTGGTACAATCTGCTTCCATTTCAAGTATCAGCATAGTTTTCTGTAAACAAGAATCAGATGGTATATTTAATAAGATCTCTGTTAAGCCCCTGATGTAATACCAATAATCTGGAACACTTCCCTTCCTTCAGCTATGTTACAATAGTGAAATTCCACTTGTCTAATGTGCTTTGTACCAGCTGAAATTACTCAAGCAAGACAATGACCTTACCAAGCTCAAACTCTGTGCTCTTAACTGCAGCAGATTATTGTCCATCTCCCATCCACTGCTTTCTGGAGCTGAATGTTTTAGCTGCACACCATTTATTTTCTCCCAGGCATACTGCAAAACATTGGCGCTCTCACTTGATACATCTGTGCCACAAATTTATCTTAGAAATGATTGCTTGAACAATTCGCAGAGGGCCCTGATACACACCTAATAAACCAGTCACCCATGGCTCGTTCATGTGATGGCATTCTGGTTTTAAAGGATTCGTTTGATGACAAGCTGCAGGTTTAGAGTTTGAAGTTGGAACACACACAGCATCGCCAAAGTTAAACATGACTACTATCCTTTTTAATGAGGCATTTACTTACACTTTTATTACTAGCTTGTCCTCACCCTTTTTAATTTATTGCAGTATTGACTGTCTGAAAACAGTGTCTTAGGAAACTATGTCTTTGAGTTTCCTCCATGCTATGTCTCCTGCTTTCCCCAACCTCTTTCCTGCTGTGTCTTCTTTGTTGCACAGTTTTCACGCAAATTTCCCAAGCCTCTTGCGACTTTACATTGCAGCCTTCTGCAAAAAAAAAAGCAATTTCTGGTCTATATTTTAGGGTCAGACCAGCTGTATCAACAGTCGTTCTTAATTGCTCTGTTTTGCGTACAACGCACTAGCAGTCCATTTATGCATCATTAAAATCCCCTCTGTCCTGGTTTGGGCTGGGATGGAGTTAATTTTCTTCCTAGTAGCTGGTATAGTGCTGTGTTTTGGATTTAGCATGAGAATAATGCTGATAACACACTGATGTTTTAGTTGTTGCTAAGCAGTGTTTATACTAAGTTAAGGACTTTTCAGCTTCCCATACTCTGCCAGCGAGGAGGTGCACAAGGAGCTGGGAGGGGGCACAGCCAGGACAGCTGACCCAGACTGGCCAAGGGGCTGTTCCATACCATATGACATCATGCTCAGTATATAAACTGGGGGGAGTTGGCTGGGGGGCAGTGATCGCTGCTTGGGGACGGGCTGGGTGTCGGTTGGCAGGTGGTAAGCAGCTGCATCACTTGTTTTTCCTGGGTTTTGTTCCTCTCTCTCTCTCTCGTTGCTTTCCTTTTAATTACAATTTTATTATTATTACTATTTTATTTTATTTCAATAATTAAACTGTTCTTATCTCAACCCATGAGTTTTCTTACTTTTGCTCTTCAGATTCTCTCCCCCATCCCATCGTGGGTGGGGAGGGTGAGCGAGCGGCTGTGTGGTGTTTGGTTGCCGACTGGGGTTAAACCACGCCAGTCCTTTTGGTGCCTAACGTGGGGGTGGTTACAGCAATGGAAGCAGAGGAACTAGCAACGCAGAGGCAAACCCGTCTGGGCTGCCGCATTGTGGCAACATGTTGCTGCCCAGGTAGAAAACCTGGTTGTAAAAGTACGTGACATAGATGATCACGTACCCAAGAGTCGGGCCATGAAGAACATCAAAACAACCAGCAGCTCGATCAGGCTGATAGATTGAAGTGGCTCAAGTGGATCTGGACTGGGAACATAAGGGTGAATTATTTCTAGCTCTGTGGGCCCATGACACCTCAGGCCATCAAGGAAGAGATGCAACATACAGATGGGCTCGTGATTGAGGGGTGGACTTGACCATGGACACTATTGCACAGTATATCCATGAATGTGAAACATGCGCTGCAATTGAACAGGCCAAGCAGTTAAAGCCTCTCTGGTATGGAGGACGATGGCTGAAATACTACTATGGGGAGGCCTGGCAGATTGATTATATCACACTCCCACAAACCTGCCAAGGCAAGCGCCACGTGCTTACAATGGTGGAAGCAACCACAGGATGGCTGGAAACATATCCCGTGCCCCATGCCACCACTCAGAACGCTATCCTGAGCCTTGAAAAGCAAGTCCTACAGTGACATGGCACCCCAGAAAGAACTGAGTCAGACAACAGGACTCACTTCCAAAACTACCTCATAGACACCTGGGTCAAAGAGCATGGCATTGAGTGGGTATATCACATCCCCTATCATGCACTAGCCTCCAGGAAAATTGAATGATACAATGGACTGTTAAAGACTACACTGAGAGCAATGGGTGGTGAGACGTTTAAACATCGGGATACACATTTAGCAAAAGCCACCTAGTTAGTCAGCACTAGAAGATCTGCCAATCGGGCTGGCCCTGCCCAATCACAACTCTTACATAGTGTAGAAGGGGATAAAGTCCCTGTAGTGCACATAAAAAATATGCTGGGGAAGATAGTCTGGGTTATTCCTGCCTTGGGAAAAGGCAAATTCATTTGTGGGATTGCTTTTGCTCAAGGACCTGAGTGCACTTGGTGGGTAACGCGGGAGGATGGGGAAGTCCGATGTGTACCTCAAGGGGATTTGATTTTGGGTGAGAATAGCCAATGATTTGAACTGTATGATGTTAATTGCTATGCAATACTTTATGTCATTACTACTATAGTTGTTATATACCATATCAATGGTATTACAGGAAGAATCACCCAGATTAACGAAGAACGAACTTTGATGAAACCGAGTAAAGTGCAGAGATGATGGAACCAGAACTGACTTCAGCACGCAACACCCTCCAAACTAGCAATGCTCTGTTAATTTTTTTTAATCTGGCCAAATATTCAGAGGGTTTTTTTCATTTTCTTTTAGATTTAATCTGCTAAAGTGGAAACTGTTTCACTTGTGAACAGACTGGGAAACAGGAGATTTTCTGAGATTTCCAGAATCTCAGTGACTGCTTTATTTCCTGGTTTAATTAAACTGCTGGGCTTCACAGCAAGTTACATATTTTAGCTCTCATTGCATTCTCATTACACTGCCTGTTTTTTATATCGGTGATAGTTTTAGTTATAATATTCCCTATTCTGGTCTAGACCTCAAGTGAAGTATCAAATAAGGTCACTTTCATTAAGCCACAATAACTTTTTAAGCCCTTTTTCTTTCTTCTTAATAGACTGTACACAGTTTTGGTGTTGCAGTCGTCTTTTCCGTAGTATTGCCAGAGTAAGAGCCCACACTTACTCTGCAGTTTTGGCCTCTGCTAGAGGTCCCAGTAAACTAAGGTCCCAATAAAGTCAGAATGCATAAATTCCTAACATTTGCTACCCAATTATATTGCTTTTCTGACAGGGTTCTGACAGCTTTTGAAACAGAAGACAAGAAGATTTCAATACTCCCAAGTATTTTAAAGAATGCTACCTAATTTCTGTATTCTGTGGCATAGGCAAGCTCTGTTTTAGAGAAAAAGCTCTTCCCCTTAGCATCCTGTTTGTCTGGCTAATTTTAAAGAATACACACCTATAGCAATAAACTGCAATTTACAGGATGACAGTAATAATGCCATTAATCGAGGATGTCCAGACTTCTTCCTCTGAAGATGAAGAAGTCATCTCCATTCTAAACCAGCAGGATTTTGGCTTTCACTCTGTTATTAGAAATACAATCCTCTATGATTCAGACAACGAATCTCACTATTTGTGCAGAAAAGTGTCTGTCTAGATAGATGTTTATTTAAAAAGAAATGTTTTTTATTTGAGTGAAAAATAATGATTTAACAGAGAAAATCTAAGGCTATTAAAGTTATAAGCGTCAAAAAGTAAGGCAAAGCACACCTTTTAAAAAACCTTTTAGTATTACTTAAACCCTGACTATGATATATTTCTAATTCTCTAGTGAACCTCAAATTAGACATGGGAAACAGCTTCTTGCTTTGGAAACTGCCTTTGTTTTCTTCTTAAAATAGTCTAATGCAATGCAATCTGCTTGATTTTTCTCTGTTGATACGAGTTTTGTTTGCAGCACTGAGGACGAGGTGCTTGCACAGGATAGCGCAGGGAAGCGAGTAAACCTCTGAGTCTTGAAGGTCTGGAGTAAGGAGAAATGAGGTCTCCTGGAGAAGAGGGGGAAGACAGAAATCAGGCAGGTCAGGGGCTGGAGAGCGGAAAATTAAAGTGGAGGCAGAAGCCAAGCTGGGTACTGCAGCTTCATCTCACCTGAGGCTGGCAGCATGCTCAGAGCCATGTTTTGGGGGGTAAAAGAGGACACGACTCTGCCACAGCCACAGAGCGGGAGCAGCTTTTTGGACAGGCCCCTGCAAAGAGGGTGCAGGGAGACAGCAAGGCCTGAGGTGAGCCGGGCTATGGAAGGACTGGGGCTTGAAGACCTCCAATGGCCAGCCAGCGACATTGATGGCAGTGCAGCGAGACACTGGGATTAATCCAAGCAATTTTATTTTTCTGTTTTTAGGGAGGCTGGCAAGTTTACGACAGAATAGCAAGGGCAGATTTACAGAAGAGTGGAGGTGGGAAATGTGAGAAGTTTTAGTTAGATTTATTTTAAGAAAGCAATGGAATATGTGAGAGGAAACGTCAAGGAAAGACCTGGATATACAAGAGTGGAGGGGAAAGCTGTGAATGATTTGCAAGTCTAGTAACTAAAAATAACACGGATTAAGCCTTTTGACCAGGGAGATGTGGGGGAGAAGAGGGAAGCGCAGCCCAGAGCCCAGAGCAATGGGCTGCAACGAAGCCAGGCTGCTACGCTGCCAGAGCGAGGGTTTCTTCGGGGGCCACCTCCTGCCACCTGGCAGCACAGCTCAGGGACAGCTCAGACGAGAAGCGCTGACAAATGTGCTCTTCTGCACGTGGGGTTTTAAACAAAGAATGGGTTAGTATAGTGTCATGAAGTCAATACAAGTCATGTCCACAAAAAAAAAAAAAAAAAAAAAAAAGGAAACACAGTGCTTGCCTGTTTACGTGTAAAAACAGCAAAGCCTCCAGCCAGCAGAACACTCCTCCATCCCCTGCCCCTAATCCTGTTGCCAAGTTCTCCAAGTCCCACAAAAGGAAGAGGACACTGTCCATATTTAAAACACACCTTACTCCTCTTTAAGAAAACCTCCTTCCTTAAAGCTATTTGGACATCTCATCAAATTGTGGAGCAGAAAAGGCAATGCAGGACCCCGCTCCCTCACTCTCTAGGATTATAACCATCAACCATGGTTTGACCTGACTGAGTGGTGGCTCTGCCTTCTGCCTCTGCTGCCCTGATCTTTGGATCAGAAAAAACCCACATCTGTTAGACTGTCCTCAGAGCTGAGGAGTCACAAAATGCACCAGCCAGACATGTCTCCCCATACTGAAAAGATATACCTTAAAAAAACTGACAGTAAGGACAAGATGCCCCTGACTTCATCTGGGAAGGATTTCAGCATTTCACCATGTCAGCCACGTAACACATTTGAAAAAAAAAATCACAATGGCCCCTGTCGCCAGATTTTTAATATTTTTATAGATAAACAAAGCACACAATTTATCTTGAATTTCCTGGGTAAGTTAAAGCTTGCAGTGAACCAGCAGTCTACAGGACATAGGGCAACACTGTTATGGAGGGCTGTATGCCTAAATTTACTGCCAAATTCACAACTTTGTACGTCTGCAGTCACCCCTCTGCTATGCCAGCCCAGTATGGAAATTGAAAATTTAAGTATTTGCCAAATATGCATTCAACCAAATGTTGAAATGAAGGAATAAATGCAGTTCTAGTGTAACAGCATATGCAGATATTTCATACCAAGTAGATTTAATAGATTTCCAAAAGGTGAAGGTCAGAATAAAATATGCAACTTTGGGGAAGTGGAAAGAATGTAAGAACAAGGAGTTAATATTAGACATATTTAAAAAGAAAAAAAAAACCAACCTACAGTAAAAACAGTCATTTAATCACGTTTCACAACATATCTCCTAGGCAGCAAACAACTATACCACCACAGCTATAGGAAATTCAGAAAAACATTTAACAAAATTTTTGGCAAATAGGTTAAAATTGCAGTTATATGACTTCAATTAAACTAGCAGAAAAGGAATGGCTCCAGTGAACATTTTTTTAATAAAACAGATCTTTAGTCCTTATATATTAGCCAGTGAATTTGGACTCAAGCAATGTAACTTTATACAAAGACTACAGTGAGCTGCATAAAAATCTGTCTTAGGGTTTTCCAGTCACGTTAGTTACAGATATAATTCAGATGAGAGTTACAATTTCAATTTTAAATAAGTTTTAAGGGGAAAAAACTGTCCCATCAACTACTTATGAGTTACATAAAATGTAACTCAGGTAATACCTTAAAATTCTTGGGTGCATTGTTTTAAAACATTTCTGTAGTTTTCTGTGCCTTTATCCTATGAAGCAGAGATTTGGTTGTACCAGATCCATGTCTGCCTCTGTAGCAAAGTTGACTCATGAAACTCCATTTCCCCATAATGCTGGCAAAGAGGGGGAAGTACACATAGCACCTATCACCATACATTTCTCCCTTTCTCGTGTCCATATAGATCATCGTCTAGGAATGTAGGAAAGCCGTCTAAAAGGTGTGATGGCTGGGATTAGCCTTTGTCAACAATCATCCTTCCTTCATCAGGCTGCTCTAGCAGCAATGGCATCACGCATCCCGCCCTGGGTGCGGAAGAGGAAAATGTGCCCTGTTCATCGACTTGACACCTGGTATTCACTGGCTCTGGCAGCTCCCCATAGCAAATATTTTTCTACATGGAAGAACCAGGATTCCCAGAAGCACTTGGAGGCACAGTCCAAGCAGGAGACTTCCTGGTCTCATGTGGCACGCAGACATGACCGAACATGAGCTCAGTGCACGAGACAACAGCAAAAGCGGGGAAACGTTTACTCTGTATCACAATCCATCACTATAGTGGTCTTTGGAGCGCAGTCTTTCCTGGAGTCTGTACCGACTGCTTCAACACAGGCAGGAGTTCAGATAGCAATAACTGGCAATGCCTTACACTGCTGCAGTTCAAGCAACTGAAGGGAAAGAGGATTAAGTTTGTGATTTGGCAAATTCACAGCACAGCCACTGGGCTTCTTCTGAAGATGCACCCTGTAAACACATGGACTGGGCAGTACCTGGTGGACACGTGTGCACCTCTGGGCTTGGCAGGGCACCAAAAGTTGACCAGCGATGGCACGAGCGAGACCCAAACACAGCCAAGGAAAGGTAGAAAACACATTTCTGAACAAGGAGAGGGAGCTTGTGGGTAAATGTTGCTGAAAGAAACCTGGGATGTGAACAAAGGACATGTTGACTATTTGATTCCTCCTGTGCTAGCAGAGATGAGACTCTGAAAATAAACTAGACCATAGTGTCAAGTAGCAGACCCCGTCAGCTTCTCTTCTCAACAGGAAAAAAAAAAAATTGGCTCCAGCTGTTTTAATTAAAAAGAGACACAACAGTTATCATGTCTGAAGTTTTTAGGAAGAAAGCAGTGAAATTCATCCATCAAAACTGACTGCATCTCTGACTCCAGTGAGGTCTCTACTGCAGTTAGGAGGCACAAAATATTACGCTTGGAAAGCTGACGCTGCCATACGACCACCTTCTAAAGACCTTTCTCTGTTATTGTCGTTATTGAGTTCCCTCAAGCTCCCTTTAAGGACAGGTCCTGCATTTCTAGCGCTGGAGTGTGAAGTGGCTTTGGCAGGGTGCTCCTTGGGGCGGGAGCAGGGCAGAGCGCCTGTGGCCTCGGCTGGGAAATGCCCCTCGGCCAAGAGATGCAGGACCACAGCTGGATTAGGAGCAATGAGGCAGCACTGGCTAAAGCTCTGAAATCATCGGATACATACTACCTGCTTCTTGCTCAAATACATCGTACACAAGTATTAGTCCTGAGCAAGACCAGCATGGCCGCAGCAGGAGGCTTGAAATGGTGGGAGAGGAACACAAATACCTCCTTCACAGAAACTGGCAACCAACATCCAGAGCAGGATCGAGTCCTACAGGCTGTCTGTCCAACCTATATAGCCAACTAAAGGGAAAATACGGCTCCAAAATAATTTTGTCATAATTTTATGGTGATTTTTTTATGAGTAGCTGCTTAACTAGTCTGTTATCTCACCTGGAAAGGCAGCTTCTTTTGTAAACCTCATGTGACGTGGGGACAAGAGAAACTGTGTTTCAAATGACACCAGAGCATTAACCAGACTAACATGAAAATGCTGAGGCAAATAGCATTGGCCATCCCCAGAGACGCCTTTTTTGCACACAAACAAATGCAAAATTGGAGAATTATAAATGCAACCTGAAGACAAGTTGGGTTTGAGGTTTCTAGACTGTAATTAGCAACACAGCTGTTGTTCTGCAAAACTAGAAAAGCCCAATATGCTTGAGTGCTGTCTCTCCTACAGCTTCCAAATGCCACCACATCACAGCTCATGCAACACCCCATGGATTCCCTCGGCTTAAAGGTGGGAACCCCTCAGTCCTTCCTCCCTAAAACACCCGCAGTGCCTTCCCATCATCTCTAAATTACCCCAAACAACGCTCTCACTACCGACGTAGCAATATTTGCTACCTATCACACAGAGTTTGCAGGCAGATTAAAAAGAAAGAGGCCCTGCTGCTTACACCAAAGCTACACATGTGCTGATTAACCAGGCGCTCGTCATCACAGGGAAAGGATAAAAGCGGAGTTTCTTCCTGCCTTTCCCTCAGCTGGGACAAATATGCACTCACCCAACTCTCCTCAATCATCTATTTGGAAAGAACATATCGGAACTTCATATTCTAAATACTTCTATGCCTCTATCAAATTTAGTTAAAATTGATCAAAAGGTTAAAAACTGCAGAGGGCTATGGAGGGCGGCAGCTGCCAGACACAGCTGCAGGCAAACTGCACATTGCACAAGCTTGCTGCCTCGGATACCCTGCCTGCAGTTATGAAGGGTAATTTCTTAAGCATCAGAAATCCTCAGCTAATCGCAACAGCCCTGGCTCCACTGAAGGAAAGGGAGTTTACCAGTTCAGACCAGCTCACGAACTGCCTCAGTGCCTCTAAAGACATCTTTATTCCCAGAAAAAGGAATAAAGAGCAGTAACTGGCTGAAACTTTCATCTTTCTTCACATCAACAACCTCTATGGAAACACTTCCAGTTCTTCAGTTTTTAAGCACATAAGCCATGAAGCAGCTCGCCGCAGATCTTGCCGATCAGTGGCGCGTATAAGCTTCAAGAGTTCCAGGAAAAAAACACTGTTTTTCTTTCCTTTGTGCTTCATTAAACTTCAGCGTTAACCAGGAGAAAAGACCCATTTGGAAAACATTAGTCAATACGGCCACCAGTTGGTGAATTTGTCTGAGCTTAGCTACCGGCAAAACAAGCAGCTGTGAGAGTATAGTTGATACGGAGAATTTGATACGGGTGCACTAAGGAAAACACTTCTGTTTACTCCGGTCAGGAGATGTCTACAGCCAGTGCTGGTACCAACAGGTGCACAAGCCGGTACTGACATTTAACTGTACGTTGCTGAAAGCGTTGTTTTGAGAGTGAAGCTGCAGCCACAGGGAAGAGAAGAGGTAGGGTTCAGTTTTCTGTGCAGGGTGGCTGTGGAAAAGCCACTGGGAGTAAGATTCACCTTGCTGAAATGTAACCATCTAAAAGTCAGCGTTTGCTCTGAATTTGCTGCCTGTGCTTCCTCCCTGGAGAAGGAGGAGAGGGAATGGCACCTCCAGCAGGTGCCCCCTTCCCGTCAGCCTGGTAGATGGGCAGAGAGACATTATAGCTATTAGAAGCAAAGTGTTCAGACAAACTTGAAACTTTCCACTTTTTAGCTCTTGTACTTTCCAGGTCTAACTGAATCGTTATAGCTCTAAACAGTATTTAAAAACTTCAGTAGTTCACAATCTGGCCCTATGTTTTTAAGGTACTACTCTTTTGAGATGTATACATGGGATTTTACATGAATTAAATCTTTTTATTCCACTCTTTGGTAATATAATGCAAAACTATTTCAGTTCACTCTGGCCTTCATGTAGTTGCCTTTCTCTCAAAAAGAAACAACGTTTATGTGAGTCAAAAAGTGAAATGAAAAAAATAAAATCCTACCAAAGTTTCGAAGTTTTGAAGACTGTAAAACTGCTTCAGATTGTGCTACTGTTACATGTCCTCATAGGGAACGTGTAACTATTACGGTGTCTGAAAACACCAGAAAGAAAAAAAGATACCAATACGGTACAGAAACTGCCAGCTCAATTAAAAAAATAAAGGCTAACACTGAACATTCAGGAAATACAAAGGCTAACACATTAAGTAACTGATTTACCTAGAAATAAAAGCAAAAACTGTTAAAAAATTTTACTTGAGGCCAGGAAACAAGCTGTACTGCTTAATATAAAATATAACCATCTTAAACTATAATTTTAATGATTTTTCAATGAATTTCCTGTATTTGGTCCTAAGCCAATAGCTACTAAATGGTTCAGGGAGGAGGTTATGTTGAAAGCATGGAATGGTATTTAAACTATAATCGTTCTTCAAGTACTACATCGAATTATCTAAATCCTAATTAACAGGCATAACTTGTCTCCACCAGCCACATCCAAGGGTCACAGTGATATTATGATGAAGTGCTGTTAGATCATCACTGAACAAAACTGCTTAAACAGCGTAGTAATATCTTGCTTTCATGGAACCATGAACCATGGAACCATTTCTGGGCCATGGCAGAAGTAGTGGCAGTATTTCTCACCACACGACACAAACTTCATATTCTAGAATTCGTATTTCAGAATGCTCGCTTCAGCTTTAAGATGTATCACCATAGCTGCAAGACCAGTTATATTCTGGTAAATGCAGACACAGTTTTTATGGCTACACAATGCACCATGGCTTTAAGACTCCCAGTACACAGTAAAAAAATTCTACACATGCATACGGACAAGCCAGTTGAGTTGCCTTATCCCCATCTCAAATGTATTTGGTGGACTAGTCTGAGACTAAATTTATCAGGGTTCAAAAGGATATTAAACCAAGTCTCCACAGTTCAAAATATAATGCTCACTCAAAACACAATCTATGGAATTGATTTTAAACAGAAGTCATTAATTTTGTTTCTCACACAATCTGCACATCTGTTATTTTGCTGTCCTTTTTGGCAGATGTTATGTGCATCGTAAGATACAAAATCTGCATTAACCAATCTGCTATGGAAGACAATTTCTGAAAGGCCCTATCGCCCATGGTTATCTACAGGTTAGATGTGATGACCCAGAAATCCTCTCCCAGCCTCATGTTCCTGCAGAACACTGGTATAACACGAAGAGCTGAACACAACAGAGGGCATCAGCAACGGCTCCGGCATTTCCCAACTGAGAAAACAGCATTTCACCACAAACACACAGGCTGCTACCAGAGGAAATCACATATTTGAACAAGCAGAGTGATGCGTTTCAGTCATGCGTGAAGGGAAACCCAGTGAATCAGAATTATACAATGCCACCATGAATTTGCCCTTAAGAGACACAAACCAGTTTATTCTGAATGGAATAGAGTCAGCAAACACAGAAGCATATTTTTTTTTTTCCTGAAGGTGTAGGGAGCATAGATAATTTTCCAAGAATCATAAAAGAAAGATTAAAAAACACTAAAAGAAGGAGTAGGCCTGGATTCTTCTGTAGAAGAATCCTCTTTAGTTCACTTTTAAAAGACCAAAAATTAAAACAGATGCACTTTGTTTTCGGTCACAGACTGATATTCCAATCATTCCGAGGCTGGGAAAATGAGAGATAAGAGGTTCGAATAATGCAAAATAAAGGAATAGGAGGAATTCACAGGGATGTCTGATGTTCACCACTGCAGTATGAGAGTGGCTAATCACATAACAGAGCTTGTCTACAAAGAGCTCTTCAAGAAACACTGAGATTGTTCAAGTGCACAAATCCTTCTGACTGGAAGCAGGGAAAGATAGTTTATTATTTAAACTCTGGCAGACCTAAGAGCAGGAGCAGTAGCTGATTTTAGTTTTTAATGAATACGTGGTGCATTCCTCTTGACCACAGGTTACAGTTCTGGAAAAAGGGAATAATGAGGAAAAATAGATTCCTCCTGATGAAGGGGGAAAAGCATCCTTGTGTATCAATTTGACAATCTAAGAAGTCTGTTTTGAACTAGTTTTGAGGGGTATAGTGACAAAAGCCCATATGGAAGTAAAACCAGCAAAAGACTACAGATCAAGCAGTAAGACTGGAATTTGCAGTTTGGAGACCAGAAATCAGACTAGGTCACAGCAGACTGGGAACAGCAGGACACCAGACCAAACTTTGAGAGGCTGAGTGTCTGGAGAACACAGGCAGATGACTGTGCAACCACAGCTCCCTCTTGCACATACACCAGCCCTATCTCATCTTACCTTGTGGACCATCTCTCCCACCAAACACACCCTAGGTAGGCATATGCAGACCATGCCCTTCTACAATAACACACTGTCTGCAGCCCACTTCTACCCACAAGTCAGATGGAGCCCATGTGTAGAAGAAATTGGCCTTCCAGATCCCACACAGGGGGGCTATGCAAACCAGGAGGCAGTAGGCTGAGCAAGTCCACACTGGTATTTTATCCATAGCACTACTGGAACAGACATATCCAAGCTAGAAGCTGCCTTTTCCTCTTTCTCTCCTTTTTTATCTACATTTAGCATTGACAGCATGGGCGTTTAGTTCAACTTATACTTCTGCTGAGCAGAAATTCTGGAGGAGGGAGACCAGCATGTCCAGGGTTGACAGCCTGTGCGCTAGAGTATCAACTTCAGAAGAGTCCAGCTGATCTACAGACCAAATTCCAGAACACAGTCACCTTGCCACCCTGCTGATTACCAAGAATGATTCAAAGAAGTGATCCCTGGAAACAGAATGTTGCTCTGCATCCCACAAACCTGCTGTAGCAGGATACTACAGCGTGCAAGGCCTCAGTGTCAAACGTTGCTTGACAAGACATATGAGCCCACAACATCTGACAGATCACCATGGTTAAGCCCAATTTGACAGAAGTGTATCCTTGTAATGATGAGACTCAAGAGTGTGCTTCCTCTGACCTGGATTACCTTTGCCAAGGAAATTAGCTGTCACAGTCCAAAGCAGAGCCCAAGCATACAGCAACATAAAAGCTGCATAATCAGGAAATCAGCCCTCAAGTGCAAAGCTGAGAACATTGGAAATATGAACTTCTGTGAAGTTTAGAATAATTTTAGCTGAATATCTTTACATGTACATGAAAGGGAAAAGAACAGAGGCAGGATCATTGCCTGGATCCAGTCCTAGTTACGTGCTCTTGAGAGAGACTTAGGTGAAATTGTCTTGAGAAGTTATCAAGAGCAAGGTAAGGGGTTGGGAATTAAATTAACTGAGTAGCCGCTGTCAAAGCAACATGTAGGACAGTGAAAGATTTAGGAACGTGTTGAATGACAATGTTTGCTTAAAAGGCAGAGAACAATATCAGAAGGCTATCTGTGATTTCATGAAGCTTAATCTTCATTAACAAGGACGAAGTCATTAAGACAAAATGAAAAGGAGTGACTTCCTTCTAAGGTGCCTAGATATTACATCTTACACTGAACTTTCATTGTATGATGATGGTGACCATGCAGGCGCAAAGCATTTTCTAGACCATTGGCTGATGTGTTGCTTCTGGATGACCCCTGTGATGAAAGAAGGAGTTTAACAGACAAACTTTCAAAATATTTATACTAAGTATGAATATTTGCAGTCAGAGGAATGAATAAAATAGAAAATCCAGTTTAGACAATATACAAAATGTCCTGGAAATGTAATGCATTAAAAATATTTTAAAATTAAATATTTACCCAGATCCTTAATGAGTGATAATGCTTCCCATGATATAAATGCTCCACCACCGTCATCCATAGCTCCCTGCCCAACGTCCCAGCTGTCCAGATGTCCACTGACCAATACAATCTGGAAAAGCAATTATGAGAAAACATATCTACATGAAAACACTGAATCAGAAAAGTCAGTTCAGCATTTAAGCATTTTAATGATTTTGTCATAAATTTGGCTTTTTAGTTTAGAACGGGAGGAAGGAAACATTTCAAATAAAACCAAAACATCATTCTCTTAGTCACTGAATATAAATCTGGGATGACCAAATGCATCCTACTGCTTCAAATCACTGCTTAAATCAAACTAGATATGCTGTGAGAAATGTTTAAATTAAAGGTTTTGTCTTGTACATTAACAAGGTGCATACTTCCCAGAGATACAGGACTACTAAAATGCAGAATGGTGAAAATTTCTTTCACATTCCAGCTGTTTAAGCCCTTAGGCATGAAATTTGATTAACCCTATTTTTGGGTGCATCAGGAAGAAATATTATCTTCGACTGAAGTATTCCCAGACAGAGGCTGTTGTTTTATTATATATCTATGGTTCTTGCCACAGAGGACCTCTGATTTATTACTAGATCCCCTATGTGCTACAACAATGACAAGGTATTTTATAGTTCCATTAGTCATAAGGATATTTTAAATTAAAAACAACATGGTAGCAAGTCCCATATGGGTTTTCTGCAAAGAAAGTTTTGGGGCTACAGAAGAGTATAGTAGTATACGTATCTCCAGAAACACCCAGTTTCCGATCTGAACTCTTCGAATGTCGACAGGCAGCATCAGACCAATACCAGAAGTGAGACAGTTCCCTAACTGGATATGAAGCTGAAGGGCTGATGGATCTATGATTGCAAAGGAGAGGTCAAGGAGGGACGAGAACTCTGAGCTGAGCAGGCTGTGTGGTAAAATGATGCAATAGGACAAAAACAAGAGCAGGGAGCTGCTGAAGTGCCCCAGGAATCTTTGAAGAACTGGTACCAGTAAAGAGTGCCCTTGGGACAGGGTGGAAGCATCCAACCCATGACAGTTCAGCACTGAGGAAAAACTGAAGGAGACCCTGGAGCATCCGCCTGTGTCCTGCCCAGAACTGGCCATACATGAAGGGACGCTTCCCACTCTCTAGTCGGCTGATGTTAAACAGGTCTCAGAGTTGTAGAATCTAGAAAAAGGTGAAAAATACTCATTCCTCCTGCCACCTTCTTCTCCCTAAGGGACAAAGATCTCCTGGCACATCATCTCAGCTTTCATTCATCACAGGACAACTACTCTAGCATGGAAAATGAGAACATAATGAATTTTTCCTATTATCACCCCTGGAGGGTGAGAGCCTATGCTGTCAAGTATGCAGTTAACATTGCAACGAACTAACTTGGGGCCCAGGCATGAAGATCTCTATTTTCCCCTTCTCATGAGAGAAATCTTAGTACTTTTTCACTGGTTATTAAAAATAATGGACAAATAGATCATAATAAGACAAAAAGCAACAAGTGCTCATCAAACAACCGTGTTTTTTCATCCAACCAAATGCACACTCAGGTAACACAACTAAAAGGCCCCTTTGTATTAAACAAGGGCCATGATAAATTACTAGTCATACCCATTGTATTGCCATATATCCAACCAGAATGCACCAAAACCCTTGAAATTTAGAAAATACGCTGAAATGTTTATAAATGTGTATATTATAAAAAACAGAAGTGTCATGCCTTAGAAGCTGGAAAAGCTTGTGATCAAAATCTGAAAAGCAGCTTACTCTTTCCTTCTCAGATGTTTCAACTCTCTTTTTTGCTTATCCAGCCTTAACTCAACATGTGCTTGCTTTCCAGCACAGGCTGATTTTCTTGGTAGCAGACAGACATGCTGCAGCCTTTACTCTAAAACCTCTCCTCCTTCACAAGCACTTAAATTTGGACAGCAGGCCCCCTCTGTAAAAGCCTCAGATTTACTCACAGGAGGTATTCCTACAATTTAATGTCATGATCCTCCCAGGCCCGGCGTGAAAGACTGCAAACAACATGTTTTCCGGGGATGCTGCCCTGCAGTAGAAGGACTTAATCTGTGGCAGCCCTCTGCTACAATAACAACATAGCTTGAAACCAGATAATCTAAGAAAAGCCATGACAGATTTGGAGGTAGAAACCTTTCTGAAATGAGAGCAGAAAAGAAGTGCCCACTGCGGTACTCCTTGCTCTTTTTGTTTTCTTATAAGGGAGGACTAAGCACACACACACACGCTTGCAGGTGGTGAGGGCAATGCGTGAATGAACTCAAAGCAGAGTGCAGCCCCACTGCAACTTGCCTATGGGGGACAGGGCTCAAACAACACCACGCTTTGCAGCCGGCTGATGCAGACATATTACTGTCTACAATAAGAAATTTGATGATGATGATGATGATGACAATAATAATAATAATAATAATAATAATAATAATAATAATAATAATAATAATAATAATAATAATAATAATAATAATAATGTTATAAATAAAATAAATCATAAAATAGAATAAAAATAATAAATAAAATTACATAATAATAATTTTATTTATTTTATAATATATTTTATATTATTTATATATATTTATATTTATATATTTATTTTATAATATATTTATATAATATATTTAATATTATTTATTTAAAATATAAATATATTAAATTATATTTATTATTTTAAAAGAACAGAAAAGGCTCTGAGTGAAAGCACAACTGTCTGCAGTATAAAGGGCATCTATTCCACAACTTGAAAATTGCCATGCGGTCGGTTTGTTCTTCAAGCAAAAACTGGTTTTAAGAAGACAACCATGCACTCTCCTGGGAAACAGAGCTTCAAGCTGAAGTTATTATTTAGAACAAGTTTCTAAACTCATTGAGAGAGAACCAAGTTTACAATAGAAGCGACGCCTTGTCTTTAGCAGTGAAAGAATACCTCACTAAGGCTGTTCCCTCGCAGCAATCTCAAGATGAGCGCCTGAGAGGGAATTACTCCTCATTTCTGTGAAACGGCACATATTGCAACAGCAGGAAATTCTGAATCAGAAGAAGGGGGTGTAATCCCATTTGGGGTTACAGACTCCAATCATAAAGCATCTTTACCAACTCCAGAACATTATAACAAAACATATCAAGGTTCAAGTGGATTGAGAAAGTCAGATAATTTTATGGATGAACTTTTACTTAAATTTACTTAAGCTGATGCCAAAAGCAATTACCTAAATACAACCAATGTACTTCTATGAGAAAGTTTTTTCAGAACAGTTGTTTTTTTAAACTATCATGCTTTTGTAGCAGCTGCTAAAATGAAAGTTTCAGTTGATCCTGCTGATAGCTAGCCATAGACGTTCTTAAAATAAGACACAGTCATAAAATAACAAAACCACTATGTTTATCTTGGTCTTTAAGTAGATACAATGTGTCTGGACAATGAATGGAAATATTTCCAAAATTCACTCTAAACTACTATATAATTTAAAATAATATTATAAAATAATAGTAGTATAATACTC
The DNA here is from genome assembly GCF_965183815.1 of Platalea leucorodia. Classification (NCBI taxonomy): domain Eukaryota; kingdom Metazoa; phylum Chordata; class Aves; order Pelecaniformes; family Threskiornithidae; genus Platalea; species Platalea leucorodia. The sequence goes on from NC_138823.1 coordinate 25,425,642, forward strand.
TGTACAGGTGGGCTAGTAACAAAGGCAGTTAAAGCTATCAAGGACATATGATTATTGCATTTTCCACATTGCTTTCAAATTTGTTATGTGATTCTCAGCTCCAAATCTACACATAGACTAATCACTTACATTTGCACAAAACATCCCTATAGAAATGTCAGCACATGCCAACAGAATGTAAGCATTGCAAAGCAATGTAAGTAAGTATATGTAATTATAAGTATTTGTTTAAATATACAGAGAAACCACAAGCAACTGTATAGGACAGTGCAAATACAGCGATACACATCTGCCAAATTGACCAAAAATAAATTTAGGATAAGACAGCTTGCATGCAACATAACAACTTAAGACTTGGCTTTCCTGCAGTGACACAGCTAAGAAATGCTACTCCAGATACAGTCCTGAGACAATACAACTGAAGCAAAACTGCAGGAAACATTTCAAATAGAAGATGAGTTATTCTATTTCCTTCTGCACCAGCATTATGATCTCTATTGGATGCCTTTAAGTCATGCCCAGCCCTTCAATCAAGCATATTGAAATATTTTGAAATTTATATTATATTTTATATATTTATATAAATATATATTTTATATTTTAAAACGAAGAAGATTAGGAAGAGGAACCACCCATTCACATATATTTGCATATGTCATGGAGTTATCCTTTTCTAAGCAGGATGGTTTTTGCCACTGAAAAATAATCTCCCATTCCATACGTAAAAAAAAAATCTCTCATTCCATATGTAGTCACACATGCCTATTGCATTTGTCACGCAGTAACTTCATAAAATGTAGGTGAACTACCTTCTGCTTGGTTAGAGGGAATTTTAAGAAACGTCCATTCCGCTTTTAATTAGTCTTCACAATCTCACTTGCTCCTGTAGGTACAAGGCAAAAACTTCTTTCTATGCAACGTTAGAGATCATAAATAATAAATATTAGGAAAAAAATTGTAAGTAGCATTTTCAATCACGGAATTTAATCTAGAATAACATTTGTATCAAGTTGTGAAAACCAGCATGCAAAGTTACTTCATGTCACTGAGGCAGATGGTAATGGAAGAGTAATGAAGTCATCATTCATCTTTGCCCTTCATGGATGAAGAAGACTTCATGGATGGAGGTTAGGGTCCACAAAGTAGGACCTTTATTTATGGAACCTGGCTAGCAACACATTCTCTTAGAAAAGCTTAGTAATAACTTTCATTATCCAAACCACTGAAAAGTATTTTTCCTTACATCTTCCTCCAGCAGACGGGGAAGATAAGGAGCACCTTAACTTGCATGGAGAGGACAGAAAACTTAAACAAGGATCACATACACAGAGAATGGGATGACCAAGAACTATACAGGATATTAGAAACAGATCAAGCATGTTTAGCCAAGACACATTCAAACTCCAAGTGTCTGTATGCCAAAACTTCAAGCTAAAACAGTGACGTGCTCTAGACTGTAACTTGAGTTCTTCTCAACTGCTCGCCCACATTTTCAGCCAAATACTGCCATGAGGTAGTCGTTTGCTCAGGCAACGCAGGTCTACGGTGTTCCAGCCCAGTTCCCAATTACCTGGAAACTCATGAAAAGCATTTCTGTTCAAATTTTTGTCATTCTTTTTTCTCCAGTTTGCATCTAAATAGGTCCATCTTAAGCTCTAGGTATCGCAATAAGGTCTTACATTATTTGACTGGATATTTTTTCTGCATGAATCCCCTCCCAGTGCATGGGATATTTGTACAAAACTTAAACGTATGAACACCACATACATTTGTGTTTGGACAAAAATTAGAGAAAAACAGAAGTCAGGTAAGAATTAGGATCCCCTAGTCAATCCGATCAAAAAATTGCCTATAAATTCTCTCCTTCCCCAGATACTTATTACTCTTTTTACTCACACAAACACTCTCTCACTTCACAATTTCCTATATTCCCCAGTCCCAAACAAAATTTCTGATGCTAACTTAAACCATGACTGAAAACCTCTTAATCCCAGCTTCTCAGAGAGAGGAATGCAGCACCAAAGTCAGGCCTGTGCTCCAAAGCATAGGGAGTACATTTTGAGTAATCTACCCATTTGGATAGCATGACAACTATGAACTGCCAGATGGCTTCAGTTTATAAGCATCTAAAGATTTTCTTCATTTCACCATGTTAACAGCATGAGAACAAGGGAAAAGAGAAAGACAGCATATCATGTACCTAACTAGCGGGCAAATAAAACAGCTGGCAGGACTAAATTTAAGCCCATCATGCTTAACTTGCCTTCAAAACTATGATTAAACAAAGTCTTCATATGCACAGATTTGGAAATTAAGAGTAGTAAATCTGGCACGGCAATTTTAGGATGTATTAGCATCATCCGCAGTAGTGCCTGCAAATATGTTCTGGAAAATAGCAACACAAACCAATATGCTTTTCTACTGCTTAACCGAATAGCAAAGCTGGCACTAGTGTCCACAGTCACCTCCCTCTTTTAAAGTAATTCTTAGTGTGCAGACTGCATTCTCTCTCATTTTTAGGAAAAAGTTCTGTCATCTTAAAGGAATACAATTTTGGTGTGTAATTAGGTTTTTTGCCCTGACCCATTCTCTCCCCTACTCCACCTTAAACCTTTCTCCCTTCACCGACACAAACGACAAATTAAAGAGTTATCTACTCTTCCTACTTGACACTTCATGTCCAGGCAGAACACCATTCCTGTATAGAAACCAACATTCCTCAAGTTTTAAAATATTTACAGTAGCTATGTATTTGTGTCATGCCGTAAGATTCTGTAAATCAGCCCCTTGGCTTTTCCATCAAAGGCCTTCCAAAATCTAAACAATCAGAACTTGTAATCCTATGTGCTGTAGCAGCACAGAGGCTGCAGCAAATGCATCGCACATCATCTTTCTTTCTGGAATCCAACCCAGCTCTTCCAACAGCACGATAGAGACTCTAAGGAAACTTCTCAAGCACTGCGAAATAGAGATAATAATTTAAATAGTTCTCGCAGGGACACCGTGTTTTGTATCTATACTACTATGGTTTCAAGCTCAGCATCTCAACATTTTGGGAAGACAAAACTGACAAAGTTGAGTGCCCATCACAAACGTAACACTATATGGCATGGGATTAGGTTAGATATATACATATAATATATATTATATATATATTTTTTTTAATATAATCTCTCCTGTATTTGAAAATGTGTGGTTCATTACTACCAGAAAAAAATACTTTGTCCAGTTATCTTTAAACACAGGTCTACTCTATTGTGTGTAATTCCATCAACTTCAACCGCTAAATTCAAGCACAGAGCTATATCAGAGATATTCAGCTATAAAAAAACACTTACTTGGTAAAAACTCTTCATGAACATCTACCCTGACCATTTCCCAAATATTTGTTTTGGGGTACAAATATGTGAAAAAAGATTTGTGAGTTTCTGCACTTGCCTTTAAGAAAACACGAACTGCCTCCAGTTAAACTGCAATTGGATTAAATCATGCCCTAAATGTAAATCAGGAACATTACCACATTTAGAGGATTTTATTTTGTATATATAAGAATATTTCTTCAAATTAGTTTTTAGCTTTGGTGTCCAAATAATATGACTTCACTGTATAGCTCCTTTTATTAGATTTCACGCACATTAGGAATGGTTCTCAAATAATCAGTCTAGCTGTCTCAACTAATTTACAGTCCTAAAGATACAGTGAAGTTCAGAAAGAAAAAAATGATTAAAACAAAAAACTGTCTTTTACTCCTTAATATGCAGCGTAGTAAGTCTTAACTTCCAGGCTTCCGATTAAATGATAGATCTGCACATGAAACAGCAGTGACTCACTTAGTCACACAAGAATCCAACCCTATTATTGCTAAAAAGCTGATTAACCTTCAAAGAGCTTCTGTGTCACAATATACAGTAAACTCTTTAAAGCTGAATCTCTACTTTATAAAAGTGATTGAAAATAAAATGTTCTCGGAAAGTATTGCAACCAAACCTCCCTGTTTGAAGTGAATCTCAAAACCACTGAGCAGTTAAATAGCATAGGCTGATATAATTTATGGTATGTAGGACAGTGAAGGAGAAAATTAGTCTGAAAATAAGTTATTACTGATAAGGGAATTGTAGTAAAGGTAATGAGACATAGAAACTATATGAGCATTCAAAAGATAACCAAGTACTGAAATGACTACCATTTTCTTATTAAATGTTGGATTTCAAGACTTAGCATTTCCATATTTAAGTTCCCTAGAATCTTTTATTTCCTATTTCCTGAGCTGTAAATTTCAGAAATAATACCACTCTTCAAAATACTGTATTTCAAAGATACTTTAATTTATACATTTCAGCCCACCTTCTAGAGGTTCTAAGAGGAAAAATTGTAACAATAACTATATCTAAACAGAACCAGGTATCACTGAAATATTACTTACCCTGGCATAAAGATGAAGATGTAGCTGCTGTTTTTCTAGTTCAAAGATCAGCAAAGAATCTCTGCAAATGTCCCTGTGTGAAAGCTGAAACAGTGTCTGACCTGATATGCAGAGAGAAATAATCCTTTTTCTACACTTACCAAAGGAAGACTTCCCTTACACATGTAGTAGATGATTTGTGTATGAAGAAAGGGATTATTTTATTATCTAAAGAGTCTTTGTATTTATATATTTTTCACTTTAGGGATATATATGGCACTTCTACCACATCCTATATGGCTTCTACAACGTTACTTCAGATCTAGCAACATTCACGAATGTTTTATCTTGGAAATTTCTTTCATCAGATATTAAAATTAATCTCAGCGAAAATAAACACAATGCCTAGTACTGCTTCTTTCACTGAAGCATTTACGAAAATTGTCCTAATCGTACACTGTATACTATGCACTACTGGCAAGCATCACTTTCCAAAACTGTAGAAATTGCAGGTTTTTCTCCAAAAAATTACAAAACTATTTTTTCCTCTTCAGAACACTAGAGGACTCTTTAAGTCAGACCCCGTGCCCTGCTAGCATTGCCTTAAGAGCATTCTGATGACCCAAAATGTCCTGAAAGCCATCCTGAGTAGCCACCTCTGAACCGTCCTCAAGAAAATGGATTTCATTTTACAAATCCCTCAAGAAGATTGCTGATGGAAGCAAGTCAAAACAACCATTAGATGGTTGTAATAATATCAGAGGACTACAAGAGAGGGAGATGCAAAACATAACATTTATGTCCCAGTGCCAGACACTGAGCATCAGAGAATACCTGAGGTTGGAAGGGGCCTCTGGGTGCTCATCGACTTCCACACCTTGCTCACAGTAGGGTCAACTCAGATCTGATCACTCAGAGTCTTGTGCAGTCGAGTTTTGAAAATTTCTGGAGATGGAGATGCCACAACCTCTCTGGACAAACTGTTTCAATGTTTGCTCTTAGGAAAATATTTTTCCTAATACCTGCTATAACATAAGCTTTTTTAAAACGTGCCCTACTGAGCTCTCTCTGCAGCATTCAAAAACCAAATTGGATTTTGAATGCTGTCAACTCACAAGCCTGCCTCGTAATTTTACATCACCATAAGCTTTTACTTAATTCATCACCATCAGCTGGACACAATGGAAATGAAATTCCTGCCTTTTACCACACCACTGTCCCTCACCATTATACATACTAAAAGGAGTGCTGATCACGTAATCAGTTCTCCCGAAACTGTCTCATCATCCCACTTCTATAGCTACAATGAACTACCAGAACTGTTGAAGTCTCTTGTCCTCGCTACTCCATAGTGGGAGGTGGCTCCACGCCTTTCTGCTGTGATGGCAAAAACTTCCCGCTCTCCAGCATTAAGTATTTTCATGGTCACAGACTCACAGGCCTGTGCTCACAGCTGCCACTCCAGCCTACGACAGAGGCTCTTCTGATGCTGTCCTCTTACTCCACAAATCCATGGTTCTTGCCATTTCTTCCTCTGCTACATAAAAGATTTCATTGCAAAGGATGCTAAAACACTGCACTAGTTTTTCATATGATTACTGTAACCCTTTTTTATTTCTATAGCTCATCCTACATTCCTGGCATCTGTACTAGGTTTTTCAGAATTTTGCTAAGATTATATTTTTATTTGTCACTTTTTTTTTTAAGGTTGTTATTATTCCTTACTAATTTTTAATGTGTACATAACATTTTAATTTCTCTTTCCCACGCATACATTGCTTCTCTCTTAAACTACAGAACAAACTTCTCAACGCAGTGCTAACTTCACGCATTTCCAGAAGTGCAGCAAGCCGCTGGGGTGGGCGGGGGTAGGAAGTTACTACAAAGCGATGACTGAAGCACCAGCACACGCAGCGCGGGGAACGGGCAGAAGCAGAGGTCTGCATGTAGCTGCAGGGCTGCCATCTCCTTGGGATACCAGAGGCATGGTGGCATAGCCTGCATGACCAGAGGGCTGCAAATGGTGGGTGCAGGCTCTTTAGGAAGGACAGGCTGGGAGGGTGATGAGGGGGAGTTGCCCGTTGTGTGAGAGAGCCATGGGTTCGCCTGGAGCTCTGCCTGGGGCCAGATGATGAGCCATCTGGGAACTTGTGGGTCAGGACTAGCAGGCAGACCAATGTGGGTGACACTGCGGTGCATCTGCTACAGATAGCCCTTGGAGAGGAAGAAGTAGATGAAGCCTTCTTCAGACAAACACAAGAAGCCCCAGGTTTGCAGGCCGTGGTCCTCATGGGGCACTTTAACCACCCCAGTACCTGCTGGAGGGACAACACAGCAGGGCAGAAGCAATCCAGGAGGTCTCTGGAGTACACTGACGACAACTTCCTCACAGAGGTGATCGAGGAACCCATGAGGGAGATGCTCTGCTGGACCTGATACTTACAAACAAGGAAGAACTGGCTGGGAATATGAAGGTCTGCAGTGAACATAAGATGTTGGAGTTCAGGATCCTGAGAGGAAGCAGCAAGCCAAATGGCAGGATATCAGCCCTGGACACCAGGAAAGTAGAGACCTGCTTGTAAGAATTCTATGGGAGAGAGTCCTGGAGAGAAAAAGGGTCCAGGAGAGCTGACTGATTTTCAAGGATCAGGCTGGGGCTGACTGGCTAGAAAGCAGCTTGGCAGAGAAGGAGCTTGGGGTCCTCGTGGACAACTAGTTGACCATGAGCCAGCAATCTGCCTGTGCCATAAACCAGGCCAAGAGCACCCCGGGCTGCATCAGGTGCAGTGTTACCAGCAGGTCAAGGGAGGTGATCCTTCCCCTCCACTCTGTGCTGGTGAGACACATCTGGGTGCTGTGTCTAGCTCTGGGCTCCCCAGAACAAGAGAGACATGAATATACTGGAACAAGCCAAGGGCCACAGAGGTCATGAAGAGACTGAAGCATCTGACAGAGCTGGGACTGGAGAAGAGAAGGCTCAAGGGATCTCATCAATGTGTATAAATACCTGATGGCAGATGTAAAGAAGATGGAGCCAAACTCTTCTCAGTAGTGCCCACTGACAGAACAAGAGGCAAAAGGCACAAACTGAAATGGAAGAAATTTTTTTAAAAATAAGAAAACACCTTTTTTATTACAAGGGTTATAGAACACTGGAACTGCTACCCAGAGAGGCTGTGGGGTCTCCGTCCTTGGAGATATTCAATACCCAAGTGCTACGCAACCTGCTCTAGTTGACCTGGCTTTGAGCACAGGGTTGGACTACATGATCTCCAGAGGTGTCTTTTTGTAATTATGACACTGATTCCAGAATGAATAATTCAGATTTTTTTCTGGCTCTATAAATAATCCACATTTCTTTTGGCTCTGAAAATTTCATTAGAGACCCAAAAAGCAGAACACACCTTGGAAATCGATTCTACCAAACCCAAATATGTCCTGCAAGGTCCAGACAGCTAAAGTACAACTGTAATCTTCAATATACCATTTTACTAGCACAAGAGAAAAGACCTCTTTTCTGCTTAGGGCAGTCAAAATCACAGTAAAAATTAAAGTTGGTATGAAATCCATTTTAGGGAATAATTTGCAATTTTTGTCTAATAGTTTTATGAACTGATGCAAGAACCCACAGAAACAGGACATTATTTGACCTGCAACATGAAAAAAAGTCTTTATCTTACACTGACCCTAGAAGAATTGCTTTACATATTGTATGAGACGTCTTCAAAGTCTCAACATCATTTTCAGATTACAATTCTTCTTTCACCAATTATAGTCCCTTTGGTTTCTTTTAGTTTCTGATAATTAAAACAGCATTTCTATTGAGGCTTAAATGTGGACTTAGAAAATCATTAATTCCTCATTTGTAAATTCAAATTAGTTAATTACATTGTATTGATCTCTTTATCAGTAAAATGGGACTAAACAACTGTTTATTATACAGGGATATAGTGAAGATTAACATTTATTCCTATATTTATGACAGCATTCATGGAAAATACTAAGAAGTGGAGACTCAAAATCCCCGTCTTATGTTGAAATCACTGCAGCTGTATCTCCGTACAGAAATGAAAACTCTGTCCACAATTTCTAGTACCTGCCCACAACCCCACAGAAACAGAAGAGTCGTACTCACAGAGACACAGCTAAGTACTTGCAAGTAACACTGACAGGCTTCCCTACTCAGTTCCCATTAGTGTATCTCAAAACCCCAGAGTTTTGATACAAAGTGATACCTCACCCTTCATGTTTATCTGTCCTTTATTTCTTTGTTTATATACTATTATGAAACTTAAAGTGTGTTTGACAGACACAAGTTTTCACCAATATGGACAAGCAGCTGATTTTTCAAACAATTTCTGTAAAAGACCAGAGGAGACAATTGTTGCCAGGATGATTCCTAGCGTGGAATTTCTGCTCAAAGTCAAGAGAGATTCGTTTTATTGGAACCAGTAACGCAAGGGCTCTGGAATGCATTTGGAGTGCAGGAGATTTCAGAAAACCTGGTGCGAAGGACAGCTGTGGCAAAGCAGGAAAAAAAGTGGCAACATGGACTTCAAGACGTTTGGCTGGAAAGAGGTTCAACTGCACGAGTTGTCTGGGTACTGTATGGCTACTGCCTGTTGCCATCTTTTAATACGTGCCCATGCCAGGCACAAGCCAGTGTTTCCCTTTCACAGAACAGACAGCAGATGGATAACTCATAGCTCTGGACAAACCCTGGAGAAAGGTGAGAAACAAGTCAACTGCAGTGACAGAAAGGGAGGAGATACACAAGTCCCTTGTCCTGCCCCTTTCCAAAATCATGGTGTGATTACCACAGGCAGAGATACCAGAAAATGGAAGCTATCTCATTTGGAACTGGTCCAGCTTGTGTGAAACATTTGAGTATTCATTGCAAGGGACATGCAGAGTGATTATCGCACTCATCCTAAAAGTGTGTCCTCATGGCCACACTCTGGAATCAAGCCGAGCCATGCTTTGCACATTGGTCTCCATCTGCCCCCTCTCAAGCACCTCAGGAATGGCTGAAGGTTGGTATCATCTCGGACATTTTCACAGGCACAAATTTCTTCGTGTCCTCCATAGCACAGGAAACTTTTTGAGCTTGTGGAAATGTTCACAGCAGATTTTTTTTTTCCCTGTGTCCTGCTACAGAGACGAAATCAGAAAGAAAAGCACCACAAACACCAGCTAGGTCCAGGTTATACAGATAGGTTTGTGTGATGTGGGTTTCTGTCTACTTGGACCTAACATCAAATTTATGTCCCTAGGCCACTCAAAATCTGTCAGTGCTAATACTCCCTGTCACTTCACCTTAGATTTGAATCCCCGACCTTCATCTGAAAGGTTGTGTGTCTCATTGCCAATGCCATCTCCCTCTACTTTCTCTTCCTACAGCTGCAAGTTGAAATAACTTATTTACTTAACTATCCCTGCACTCCCAGTTTCACACACAACAGAGGAATGTATGCTCACAGAAATTCTGACACCTATATAGCACTGGCTAACCAGATGGCAAGCACCACTGAGTGCTATTAGACATCAGTCTTCAACCACCTCCAAAATATGCATTAAAAAGACCCTATATTCACTCAGCCTCTACAACCCTGACACTGAATGCAATAAAGGTTGTTGAATTTTTTAATGAAATCTTGTGTCATACTAAAATTATTACTGCTGTTCTATTTGTACTTCATTTCATATCTGTTTGTGTTGAAATGAATTTAATTTCTCCTTCAGGCACTGTTCTCAGAGGCTCCTATTCTAATTTTATTAGTTTTTGTGCCTTTTAACTTCCAAAATTAAACACAATGGTTACCACAGTAGTACAGAAAACTGATTATGTGTCCCGGATCAGTAAGCTTGAAAGGCATGTTTAGTTAAGATTATATCAGAGCTGTACCTGCTTAACTATTTTAATGGCTAAATGTTAAAAGAAACTTATTCTAGCCTTTAAATAAACCTCTGACAAGATTGCAGACAGAGAATTAGGGGCATGAGAAGCAAGATTCTCCTAATGTACCCACTCCAGTCCTTGTTATCAGAAGTAACTGCATGAAGAATCTTGTTCATATGTTTATCATTTGAGTGCACTCAGCAATTTTTATTCCCATGTTAGTGGATTTAATAACACAACAATTTCAGAATAACTGATAGGAATCTGTAGTTCTCTCTAAACTCTTCTCCTCCCACTGATGTCTTATAAAATTTACTACTGACTTTCCAAGTCATTCTTGGATGCTTCACTCCTGCTGAAAGAAGAAAAGATGCTCAAAGGTTGGCCAGCATTTACCTCCACCACGTTGTTCTCAAGAGACTGAAGCCTTTATGCAGACAGTTCCCTTTTATCCGCTTATGGCAGGGGCAGGCCAAAGCCAATGTAAGCCACCGGTCAGTTCAAAAGTGGTAACATTGGAGGACATTTTAATTATGTCTTTGAAAAATGCTGATCGCAAAATAAGGTCAGGACAGGCAGGAAACATGAACACTTATTAGACTTGCTTACTGTTGTTCAGGAACACTAAAGTGTTTCCCTGGATTTTGCATGTTACAAATGAAATAAAATACAAATTAACTTGTTCTATTACTAAGAGCAAAAAAGGCAAAACTACTCTGCTAGTGGGCTGCTATTCCTGTCATACTGAAACCCCTCAGCTTGGCAGGACAACCTACTTGAACAGCAGGTGTCAAAGACACCCCCTTGGAAAAAGCTGCTCCAAAGAACAGGTCCTCTGCAATGCATATATCCCCAAAACATGTGAGCTGCATACTCATTTTCTGAGACCACCTACATTCACATAAGCCAGAGCGTAGCTGCAGATCTCACTCTGGTAACTAACTTTTACTCTTCCCAGCTGCAGGACATCCGATACTACCACTGCTACCGTAATTACACCATTATAATTATAACTGAGCCACGCATAAGGCAAAAAGACACAGTACTGAAATATTTCTAGGACTTTGCCTACAACCTTTGCAATCTGACAAGCAATCTTACAGCTACTTTCTGTTCCACAACTGATACAGTGCTATTCTACATTCTCCAGTAAACATGCTTTTCCAAAAAAAGCTAGCTAATGTTTTATTTCTTTAAAAAAGACATGAGGGAAGAAGAACTTAGTAGAAACAGTAAAGAAGTCAAATGAGGTAAAAAGAAAGCTGCAGATAAAAAGTTTCTGCAGTTCTGTAGAAAGCATTGACTCCAATTCAAGTATGGCACCAGAATTGCCCATGACTTGTTGCCAGTATCATCAAATCAGCATAGGTTTGAGGGGAAGAAATTTATATAAACTGCTGCCTGGGACCAGATATTAGCTGGTGGTGTTGTAATGTGTCATTTGCTCTCAGCATGTCACCAGTGAAAACACAACTCAGTATGAGAAGTTCAGAAAGCACACACAAACACACACAAAAAGTGTGCTACATTGCCTCAACAGTGATCTGTGTCTGTTGAGCTGCAGATTCTTGTATTAAGGACACAATCTCTCCAAATTACCCCAAGGAAACACTGAGAAACAGAAACAGGACTGAAAATCAGGCTGTAAATGTATTGCAGAAAAGCTTTTAAGTGGTTACGAGAGACCTGAGTTTCCTCTGGGAAGAAGGACAAAGCACAATGAAAGCTCAAGGTCCATTGAGCACCACTGCACTGGCAAAGGATGGGTGTTAAACAGGCATTTTATGTAATAACAAAAGTTGTGCTGGAGATGCCAATGATGTTCCATCACAGGGGTGTGTCTTGGTGTCCACCCACACCACCTTCACTGTAACTGCCGTAACAGCAGCTGGAGACCTTCCTTTGCTTGCTCTCAGACCATCTTGACCAGGAGTCGCGCCCACGTGTCCACACTGGTTTTCATGAGCAAGAAAAGCTGAAGTATCAGGTTGTAATTAAAATCTCCCTCCCACTCTCCCTACTCCCATTTTTCAAACTTCAGGGTGGAATCTGGACCCCAGTGCACCTGACAGGGTTTCCCTCACAGGTGTGAGGGATCAGCCACCCTCAGTGGGTCACTGGCTACCAGGTAAATCAAAAGAGAGAGCATTTCTCTCCTCAAGACGTTCCTCTCCTCTCCCACTGCCCAACCCAGGCTGAGTCAGAGCAACTTTATCTGAAAAATAAGAAAATGAATACTCATGGTAGAGACAGAGGGGAGAGGACAACCTCCATTTGGCAACCAGAGATGGTGAAAATGAGACGTGCAGGGATTTTATCACATTCCTGAAAAGCTACTTTATAATCTGATTTCATTCTTGTCTCCTGTCTCTCCAGTATTAACCCCTAACTTCCTCTCAATTAATTCAGCCCCTAGAGCCTATTTATTGACAGCTTGACCACCATGGAGGAAACAGAGAAGAAAACCAGAAAACACTTCATAAAGCACCATTCATCTTCAGAACTTCATAATGGGCCATACATCTTCAGATATGACGTGTGTATGCATTCTACCCAGAACATGTAACATTTCAAGTACTCTTGAATGTCCCACAAGTTATTAAATTTTTAGTTTTCAGAATCTAATCTCAGATCATCAAAGACTTAAATCAACAACAGTTTATATATAAAATGAGATGCACATGTTTTTTCAATATGAGAAAGTGCATGCACATACAAAATACAATAGAGTGTTAGAAGATTAAAGTTCATTTAGCATGACGTTTGTAGCAAATTCCTTTTCTGAAGTAACACTGCGGAACCCAGAATTATACCAAAACCAGATAAGTACATTTTCTTATACTTGAGGGGAAATACTGATGGCAAGATTATCTAGGCCAGTACTAACAATGTGTTAAAGTAAAACAAAGAATCTGCCCTCAATGCTTCCGCATTTTGTTTTCGCGAAGTGTTTGCCTTCCCCCTAAATCCAGGACTTTATACACCATTTTTTATAAACCCACAATTTACTAGATATTAAATCATATTTCTTGACTCCAGACTACTATTATATATTTTTAAAGGCATCTTCTTCATGCCAATCAACCATAGCAAGAAACCTGCTTTTCCAAGGTTCTCAATAGAAGGGAAATTGCTAAGTATATTACTATCACATTAGGAATATTTAACAGTGACCATATGACCAGTGGTTGAAATTCCAGTGAACATATACCTGGGTTTTGTTTAGATATAGGAGACAAAAGACCTTTTGAACACAAATGTTTTTAATCCAGACAACACATGATGTCAGAGACATTCAAAGAAACTAGTATGTGAGCTAAAAATATGTTACTCCCAATTCTCCCTTCCACATGATCTGCAGGGTCTGGACTGTATTCTGAGTTTGCTTTTTTTTTTTTTCCTTAAACTTTTTTCTCTAATTGAACCTACAACCAAGGACTATTTTATTTCATGGAGTTTTCTAGAATCCATCACAACATCTGAATAACTTCCATGGTATTTAGTGAAGTGTCCAGCATCCCTGTATGTTCCCTCCCTCTCCTTTTCACAGTGGGAAATCACTTGTTGATTAAAAAGCACTGTTTGCATACATTACACTGATTTTAGGCAACGTAAAAGATGTGTGCTTTACATCTTTACAAGTTTACAATGACTGGATTTGGTGCAGTATGGAGTTTGACTGATTCCCAAGAAAGCTGTTCCCTGCATATACAGACAATATGCTCATTTCTCTCAAAATGAAGATGCTTACCACGACAGACTGCAAGCTTTTGCCAGAGAAGCGTGAGTCTCTATGGAGAATGGCTCCAAGCAATATTCTGTGGGTAGCAGGTTAGTAAACAAGGAACATGGTCTGATGTTTGTTTTCTGCAAGGGTCACATTTTACTAATTAGGTTGCAATTTTTTTTATTGTTTTATATTTACTGAAAAAAAAAAAAAGACAGTTTTCAGTGTCAAAGGCTTTGGCAGCACATCCTTTATAAATGAAAGTACTAGTTAGGTTTATTAGTTGCAACATGTTACCCACAAGCACAAAGAAGCCATTGTGTATGCCTGGTGGTTTGGTCCGAAGTTTCCCCTCTCCCAGTGCTTGCTGGCAGGATGCTTCTCATACAGTATTTGGAGCAACTGAGCACTAGCCACATACCTGAATTGTGTAATAGATGGCACGTTATATGACATCTCCTACACCAAAACAAGAAAATTTAAATTTTGATAGGTTTAAAAAAATAATAATAATAAAAAAAAATAAAAGCACAAAGGAAGCAGGGGACACTGCTAACAGACTACAAAATTAAAATCTGAGTAAAAGTTGTACAATAACCTAAAACATTTTTCTCTGGACTAGTGTGGCTGAGGATGGGAGCCCCTTAACCTTTATGAAAGGGGATGCATAAGACAACTAGCAAACAATGCATTCAGGACATCAGTGCAAGTAATAACACTCATATCAACAGAGCGGGAAAGCAGAGAAAGACATAGTGTCTTTCTCATGGGTTTTATAGAAGGGAAGCATAAGGAAACTCTGACCCTGTGTAAAAGCCTTTGAAGCTAGGTATAAGCCTTCTCTACAGCAGCCAAGAAACCATTTGTTGGGTCTTGTCTAAACGCTTAGAGCTAACGGAGTTTAAATATAGTTTTGATTAGTCTGGCTGCATGCATCTGAACAAAGCAATGTTTACAGTATTTATTATTTCTTTGGTTTATCTAACATGCTCCATGCATTAATTTTCCATGTAAATAACCAGCAATTAGGACCAATGTCCAGCATATGTCCTCAAATTGCCAGTATCTCCATAATGTAACACTTCTTAGACAGCAGATAGTCAATTCATCTCTCTTTTCCATGAGACACTTAGATGTAAATACAGCTAGATCCCACTTTATCCCCAAGCTGGACAAACTGTCTTTAAAAGAATTCCATTATAGCTTTCACATAACTCAGCAAAATGCATCCAGTCTGGACAAGTCACTCTTAACATCGCCCTAAAATGCAAAATACCTTGCCTTGAGAGTTGGATTTTACTACACCACAAAGCATCTGAAGGAGTCCTAGAAACATGTCACCAAAATATATATTGGGAGAAGATGGATTATTTCAGAAGGTGGAAGACATCATCTCCAGAAAGCTGCTTAAAGAGTCCAGGCTAGTTTCAATTTCCATCAAAACAGAAGAGATCAAAGGGTTGGATGAGCAAAGAGGAAAACATACTAACTACACATTGTGAATACCAAAGCAGTATCAAAGATGTACAAGGCTGCAAGTGCAAGGCCAGCTGAAGTTCAGCCAGTTCAGAAGTGTCTTATAAAGACAACTGCAATGGAGTCTTCTCCCGACAGCTGTGTAATTTCTGTCACTACTACCTTTGGCTCATTCACTATCTACTACACGGATGGGCAATTATCAAACTAAGATCATCACTCTCTTGCAGGCTGCACATGCAGATGTTGCAGAAGCTCCTTTGTTTTTCCTTTGTGCTTTTCTCCCAAACTTTCCAGGTCATGGAAACAATCCCACACTAAATAAATTAAAAACCCCCTCACTAGTTCTAACTGACATGCTGCTCTCATCTTCACTGACCTGACTGAACATAAACCAAAACCATTGTGGTTAAGGAAAAAAGAAAATTCAGCTTTGAGCATAAGCAACAGTTCACAACTCCATGCCTGGAGATTTGGATATGACAGCCCACAAGCCTGTAGCCCTTTCTCCTTTTTAGACTGGGCATACCCCAAGGTCTCTCCAGTAAGAAGACAGCTGAGCAAAAGTTATTTATTCATACATTCAAATTTGTTTTGCTTTTTTAAGTATAAGTTTGTTTAATAAGATAGCGGAACTAACAAAAGACTAAAAACTAGAAGCAGAAGAGATGCAATATGACAGCAAACTTTTCTCCTTGACAGTATTTTGCCGCATTTGAAACATTTAAAACACGAACCAAGAAAATCTGGGGAGCTAAGCAATCGGCCATTCTGTAGACAACTAACCACCTCTCTCAGGAAGCTTTTCGTGATATTCCATCTAAATATTCCCTGCTTAAAGCAATTATTCATGCTACGTGCAGACATTTTGTCCTCCTCCCCCACCAACCCACTCACTTCAGAAATACATAATTATTCTACAATCATTCTCCCCTGTCATTCCCCATCCTGTGCCTACATTTTGTGTTCCTTCCACTGAACTCCTTTAAAGTAATCAATACAATTCCTTTGCAGGACTGAAAATTGAAAGCTAAAGATGGACTTCCAGATGAAGTCCCATCCTAAGATACCTAAATTGCAACGAATACTTGCAACTGCCTTATGTGGTGGTGTGGCAGCTCCAGGAAATTCTATGCCAGAAAACCTCTGTATTAACCTGGGGAAAAAGTGACTAAAAGGAATTACCTGTTATTGAAAATATTAGTCATAGAAAGGCCTGAAAAAAATACTACATACAGAGAATTTAAATCTAGATGCAACCATCAAGAACAAAATATCTGAAGAGGAGAGTTTGTGAGAGCACAAGAAGGCCAACTGGCAGATACCTCTAGGACCTACATGAGCCTGCAACAAATGCTGGCTATGAGAACAGACTTCGGTTTCAGAAGAGCTGAATAGTTAAAAAGACTCTCCAATTTATTATTGGCCATTTCTCATTTCTCTCTCTGTGTCAGGATTTAAAAAACGTGGGTCTCCTCTCTCTCACTGTCCTCTGAAGTCGTTCTTGTTTTAATTCCCTGTGCACACACCATGATTCACACCTCTCTCTGTCCTTTTTCATTACCTCCCCTTTGTAACCTCCTTTTCCCCGACATTCCTAATTCCTCAGTTAAACATGACAGAGTAAAAGGATTTCTCTTTCTACTGCCCAACCATGTCACTCCCCATGCCTCAAAATCCTCTTAGTGAGTTTAATCCCCCAGCTTCCCCCACTTCTGTCAAACAGCTTTCTGTACTCGCTCTGAACTTTCGGAACTTTTATTTCAAAATCTGTACTTCCAAACTTTTTACAAAGCAGTATTTTAATTGCTCCCTATGTGTCATCCACT
Source organism: Platalea leucorodia (assembly GCF_965183815.1). Classification (NCBI taxonomy): domain Eukaryota; kingdom Metazoa; phylum Chordata; class Aves; order Pelecaniformes; family Threskiornithidae; genus Platalea; species Platalea leucorodia. The sequence continues at coordinate 25,442,975 of NC_138823.1, forward strand.
GAACTCTTCTCTCATCCCTAGTTTCAACTGTAAAATCTTTGGGAGAGTAACTACCCTGTTATTCTGTTTAAGTGTCCTGAAAACCTGGAGTACTATGGACACAACTACAGCTATCTGAATATAGCAAAATTAAGAGGGCAATCATATTAATTTTTTCTAGACGAGAACACCACTCAGTCTCCTTTTCTTATTATTGGACCCTAAGTTTGGCAGGTACCAAACGTTCCCACAGAGGGTACCTGACTGTGGATAACTGTATCTGGGTTGCAAGATTTGGATACCTGACCCCAGAGTTTTCATTGCCTGCAAAATTCCACCCTTCTACCAGTGCAGATGGTATCTGCTCAGCAACATGGACTGAAGCCAAAGCAATAAACCCATTTCATTCATTCCTCTAGAACACGTACTCAGCTTCAGACTATCAGTCCTTACTACAAGATGCTCAGTGACCTGAACCTAAAAACCGGCCAGGATGACACAAAGCCGGCAGGCAGTGCTGTGACACGGCTGCAGCAGACAACAGAACAGCTGAGGTCACAGGTGGTGTCACCACCAACATTCAGCATGATGGAACATTTACATGGTACGGGTTAAAATACAGCTAATTTCTGTCCCCTTTAATAAGACTGAAAGTTCCCAAGTAAACACTACCGCTTTCAGAAAAAATACTTTCTCCAAAAAAAAAGAGGGCACGTGCCTGACTCAGCGAATGCAAAGCAGTTTTGCTCCCCACATTTGATTTTAAAGTAGCAATGGGCACAAAACTTTAAGTAGTTACTATTAAGTACTGTAACTAACCACTATAAACCTTTATCATAGCAAATAGGCAAATAATGCAGCTCTAAACCTCATCTACTAGCACTGTTCAAAACATTTTCTGTTCTGAAAAAAATTTGCATTACCTAAAAAAATATTCATTGCCAGTTTAATTTCCAAAAGACACAACTTTGAATGAATGAACATGGTAATTTCACACAGACACAGTTACATCTTATGTCTAGATTCAGAGGTGGCATTCATCACATCTCTAAAGTTGCAGATTTTTCCCATCCCCTCCTTTGGTATTTTTACCCTGCTGTTGGGTAAATACCGAATAAAGCTATGTTAAATGTTTAAATGTATTTTGAATCCTGCAGGACTCATGGTATCAATATTTTCCAGCTATTAACACTATAAGTTAACTGAATAGTGTCAAAATGCTGTTCCATTAATATTGATTAGATATGTTTCTTTACAAGTTCACTGCATGTGCAACTGATCTGGTATTAATGATAAATGATAAAGACACCTACGTGTTTTATCTCCTGAAATCTTTTTAGCAAAGGTTATACAGTGGCAGTTCCTCATAAATTTGCCTTGCCATTATATAGCCTATTTAACTAGTTCTATTGAACCTTTCTTAAGTTCATAATCAAAGAATTAATGACTTTTGTAGCTCAGCAATGAGAATCCTGAGCTAATAACATTGACTATTTCAACACAATTTTTAACATACTTTAACAATGTTGAAAGCAACAGTTCATTCCTATTCTCTTTCCTTAAGTCTCCCAAGTAGTTTTACAAGCAGAACCTGCTGGAAATAGCCTTGGCATGAGAAGTAGTTTCCTCAATGGTTATTTGTAAGGATATTTGCTAACAATTCTACAGTCTAAAGTGATATTCCATCGCAGTTCCTTTCAAATGCTCAGAAAACTGAAAAACAAAAGAAGTTGGTTTTTTTTTTTCCCTAAAATCATTCTGCTTTGCCCACTTCATATCACGGCCATCTGTATATCCGTCACTTTGTTTTTAATTCTTTATAAACAATTTATAGAAGCAGAGCAATTCCCATGATCAGATTTTTAGATATAAGTACACTCTTTTGCCCTCTGCTTAATCGCTATATTATACAAACTGCACTCCTCTCACCCAATTTTTAAAGCATGATTGTTGTCCAGTAGAACACGTAACAGAAAGAAGACAGTATGGTTCAGATGATAAAGTTTCTGCATGGAGGACACAGTGAAAGCTAAGCCAGATTCTTCTGCCTGGTTTTTTGCTTATAATATCACACTTAATTAAGGGGCTTTTTTAAATTTTCTGACTGAGCATAATATTGGCAAAAACAAATCAAGCACCAGTCAAAACAAATAATCCTTTTGATTTACTCCTTTGAGGACTCTAACTGGTTGAGTGTAATTCATTCTTGAAAGAGTCTCGCTCCCCAAATCCCACACTGTGAGCAGCTTTCAGCCCTGTGAACAAAGTGAAGTGGTCTCTGGTTTTCACGGGGAGGCTCAGTGATGTGGAGAACTTTGGCAGGGCTACAAAGGCTCGGCAGAATGGAGGCAGTCTAAACAGATACGGCTGTTTGGTTTCTCTGCCGGAACTGCTGAACACAGAAGTAAACTGTGTGAACTCTGTTTGCTCACTCGAAGTATCACAAAAAGCACAGTTCATGATTAAGTCCGCTTTCTACTGACAAAAACGTGCTCAGAAACCCCTTATACAACAAGCATGTACAAATGTTAAGTATTCTGTACGTACAAAAGAACTTAGAGATTGCTAAAAGCTTAGAGGAAACGTGATCAGCACAAAGGACACAAACCAAGTCAGGACATTAAAACCCTGAACGGTTGTTCTGCCTGGAAAATACAGGCAGAAGGACCATCCTAGACCAGGAACTTAGTAGGAACCTTGAAACACTTGACCTATATCCTTGTCGGAGAAACTTTACACTTTATTTCAGGGAGGAAAAATAAATAAGGATCAAAAGACTCTCTAAAACCCGTCTGATGCTCAAGTATAAGACAGTACCTCTCTCATGGAGTCACCTAACTGCTGCTTCCTGAGCATCTGCCTCAGTTCTCCCAACTTCATGGACACACTGACAGTGCCACGGACCTCTATGAACTAAAACTGGAACAGACTGGGTATAACTATACTGGTGCAGCTGGGTCTCGATGCACCTCCACTTGGCCTCGTTCCCCTCGCTGGTCAGCTTTACAGACTGCAGGTTCAACTGCCCTGAGCTGATCCTGCAGACTTGCTATCACAGCACGGCAGGCTGGGCAAGAGCATACTAAGGCAATTCCAGTTCTAAAACTGCATCGAAAAAGAAAGAAGGGGATGCATTTCTCCAGCACAATCACTTGTGGCAGCTTAATAAATCTAGTGCTCCACAATGTTCAAATTCTGTATGGCATCCCAAGTCTCCCTGTCCTAAGCCACAGTAAAATGATTTATTCCATAAAAAAGGGTACATTAGCCTGTCAAGTACAGACAGCGCCATTCAAAATATTCAATTGTGCTGTAAAAACCTTTTATTGTTGTTGCATGATTTTTTAGTAATTCAGTTACAGCAAAAGTGATTTGCTACAAGTTATTACACCAGTAATTTATTAATCATTCTCTCTAGGCTAGTAACTGCTGCACAAAATGCACTAAATAAAAGTCACAAACTCTTTTTCCTTTGAGCAATCCATTTAGAGCATGCAGAAATTAGCTAGTGAAAGGACTATAACAATTTCCTTTATCTTTAGAAGAGTTATGGTTCCTGCGTGCAGCATCACTGGGAACCTCTTTCACATACGCTTTCGAACAAGACAGTAAATTAAAAGTACCAAATCCACTTTCAGTTGCAGTATTTTTCATCCTTAGAAGACACGGCAAAAAGCCGAAAACAGTGTCACAGGTTTCAAAAAGATGTCTCTATACAGTTAACTATTGAGAGTATGTTCACTTAATATAGAATATAATGCAGAAAATACACTGCATGGGTTACCAGCAGTAGAGGTAAGGGAGAAAAAATATGCCCCAACAAACAGCAAGTGAATCTGTTGGATTTAGTCATTGCACCTTGTCCTCCGCACAGCCTCTGGGAATAAATAGCTTTATAAACCTTAATCGAAATGGAGTTTGAAGATATAACTTTGGTTATTAGATATAATTTAAATAAAAGTCTCTACTAAGAAACTCAGCTGGATTAGATTTCAAGGACAAGTGAATTGTTCTTAAGTTATTATTTTATAAATACATGCTCTGGTCCATTCCCAGCTCTGACAACATTCCCTGAATATCTTCCTGATTAGATCGCCAAGAACAATGTAACTCCATACTCAAGTATGTCAGATATATATTACTTGTGAGCCATCACACCCAGAAACAAAGCATCTTACGCAGCAAAAATTTCTCCCAAAATTTTCCAACTCTTCTTGGAATGAGCAGGTTTAAGTGAACAAAAATATTCCTATTTCAGTGCAGAACATGCATTTCCAGCCAAAGATTTGTCTCAGAAGTATGTAAGCCAGGCTGTGCAATACAAAACTTTCAGCAACAAAAAAAGAGGATTCAGCACATACAGCATTTTTTTTTAATAAAAATAAATTTAGAATACATTTTCCTTGGTACTTAAGATCCCCCTCATCGTTGTACCAACACATTCCCATGAATGCAAAAATAGAAATCTCTTCCTCCTAGCCCTCTTCCTGAGACTGTAAGTAAAAAAATAACCTTACTCACTCAGAGACATGCTTGGTCAGGACAAGGAGGATGCAAGCAGAAGGGAAAGTTAAATTTCTAATAAATGGATATGAAGTCTGTTTTTTTCTCCTTGGGAGAATCCACTTCATCATCTATATTCATTTCCCCTGGCAGTTGTCTCCTACCTGTCCACTGGCAGACAAACTAACTGTAGAGATTTTGAAGAGTACATTTAAAAATGGGCAGCGGAGTCATGTAGAGCATTAAAACTAAGGTACTAACATCAGATCTTGATTCTGCATTCAGCAGGAAACGACTGCAGTCAGCAGAACACTGGGACAGGAGCTCAGCACGCAGGCTGCTGCTATTTGGTATTTGCTGAGTCTTTGAAAAGCTGCTTAATTTCCAGCAAAAGAAAGAAAGGGGAAAAGAAAAAGATACAGATCATCATGAGTCATGGATCTGGCCTACTGCATCTTTTGGCAAATAAGTTTAAGCCAGTGATTACTAGCATCACGAATATTTGGGCATCCATGAGGACTATGAAATCCAAGAGAATCTCCAGGCAAAGGAATGACTTCATCTGAGAGCAGAACTCGCACGCTTGGACCGGGGACTAGAGTTTTTTTTCCTTGATGGGTCCCACGTGTGAACCCTCACAGGGACGCCTGCTCTGGGATGTATACCCCCGTGGACGTACATTTCTCTACATGGGTAAATACTACTCCCCAGTGATTTCTATTTCCAAGCTCTTGATCAGTCCAGATGCTACTGGCAAGAAGAAGACTATGTCTCCTCAAATGCTTCTGCAGCCCAGATACAAACTGAGAAAACTTCAGCCAGATGCCATTTTCCTGCTTCTTATCCCGAGTTCACCTACTAGCCTATGTACTGGGAGGGGGCCCTACATTTTCGGTACAGATTTTCATGGGATTGCTGCCCCTTAGTCAGGTAGAACCCCCTACTCCCAAAGCCTGATCCTTCTATGCCATTTTAGACATAAAGGCAGGGACTAAAATCTAATACTAGATCCATCCTTAGCTGTTTTTTTTTCAAAACCAGATAGATGAAAAATTCTTTATTCATAGCTGTAATATCAAAGTAGCCCTGGCTGTCTATTAATCTCTGTAATGAGTACGTGTTAGACACCCACTGGCAGTGTATCGTTCTGCAGGATGAGTATCTGCCATATACTGTTTGTCCTTTAATCTATTCCAAGGGGAGAAAAATATGTATTGGAATGTCTTCTAAAAAGTTTTGTTTATTTTTGCTGGAGGAACAGTGTTTGCAGATGTACATGGTGCTGTATTTCTGTGGCAGAGAAAGTGAGGTCAAAGGAAGCCGCCTTTCTCTGGAACAGAAGGTCGGTGAAAGCCCTTATTTCCTGAGGAATTTAATTCTACAGGCTTGGACCAACTTTAAGTAGTAACACCTCCTACAACAGCTTTGTGAGAATGTGGCCCATCATACAAGAGGAGCATACCTACCAAGTTTACAGTTTTCATCCTGTGTTTTTAGATAGCACAGGCCCATAAAAATTGAAGAGCACTAGAGAAAGATCAATACCTTGAATATGACTAAATAATATTTACCAGTATGGGTAAATATTCTGTCTTCAGTAGAAGACAGAAGTACCAGGTCTGCAGATTCTACAGAATGTCTTTTTGTCCCACCAAAACTCTCCTCTGTCAAGTTCACCTTCATCTACCTGTTCTTCATTCATGAACTGGTCTCATCTAAGCACAAGATCAATACAATCTTGGTCCTATTACTACAGAAATACGTGGTGAGGAAGAAAGAATATGTAGACTTGTCTCATCCACGTGTTGGTGGTGCTTGAGTCCATGCTGTCGTAATTGTTCTGTTCACCCTGCAGTTCTGTTCACCCTGCAGTTCTCTGAGGTTGTTGAAAAGCAGGAAGAGAGCACTGAACGACTGGAGTTTCATCACCACTCATGGGGACTGCTTCAGGAAGGACTCAAAGCATTTTAGCAGAGAGCTCAGGAAGACATGAATGTTGTCTCTCTTTTAACCATTAACATTGCAACACAGGTGGCTCATCTTCTGGCCTGGACACTGACCATGCCAATTCTAGAAGGTTAAATTCTGACAGACGAGCTTATAAGTAGCCTTTGAGTAGTCCTTCTGTGGTTTTGCTTGGGAATGTGAGATTCAGGACAGAACAGCAGCTGGCACATTCAGTTTCTTTGGAGTTGCTTTAATGTATAAATACCTGAAGGAGAAGCTACTCTTTGAATACTCTCTCCCATTTCTTTTCCACACATAAATCAGAAATGAGATAACAATACTGGGTAGGAGAGGCAACCTTCTGTAGGCCACCTTGAACTCAGAGAGCAATTACTCCAAATTTGTAATTGAAATAAACGTGCCTCACATGGTTCGCACTGCATGGGTTACATCAAGTGGTCAACCGAAGAGGAAAAATCTCTTTAGAAACAATCAGTGGCAAACCCCAACCTCTGACTGCCTTCAGTTTTCCCCAGGACTTGCCCTTGCACAGTCAGCACTCCCCAGCCCAAACGAGCAATGCTGGGGAAGGCGCGTTCGTTCACCCCGCGTGCAGGCACTCCGCAGGGGAACAGCAGAGCAGGTGCACAGTTAAAGCGTCACAAAAATAAATAAGGTTGACAGCAAAAAACAGAATGGGTATTTCCATTCAGCTCTTCATTCAAAAACGTGCTCCTGGCCCACAGAATGACAGCACGTTCATGGCTGAGACAAAACGCCACAGAGGTCACAGGCTCGAGACCTGCACAGCACTTCCTTCCTCTTCCCAGAACTGCAGCCTGCCCACCAGCTGACTCATTTTGTCGACCACCAAAAAGGTTTCCATCAGTTACTACTCTGCAGGCCACAGTGTGAGAATCTGGCTGTAGCACACAGCTAAGCAATCCTTCCTGCACTTGATTTCAAACAAATGGGAGAAGGAGGAAAGACTATCCGCACCACTTCAAAAAGGGACTGCAGTAAGCCAGATGGTGAGGATTACGTCTGGGGGAAGGCTGCTCGTTTACGATGATAGGATGTGAGGGGAAGGGAGCTAGAAATTTGGCATCCCCACCAATGCAAACTTAGTGCTGCAGTGCATTACCTGTTGTATGGCAGTGCTCCAGTGGTGAAGGCTGTACCTCCAGGTCCAAGACTGAAACAGAAGATCAGTCACATCATGGTATCTTGAATTCACATTTGCTTTGTTTTTGTAAATTTGTAGATTACTTACAAATTAGATTACTTACAAATTTGTAGATTACTTACAAACCGTTTTATTCATCACAATTAAATATTTTTGTGCCATTTATTATGCATGTGAAAAAGTGACGCAGAATTATTTCATTCCTTTGCTCACAGTTTGAGCCAGGTTTGCTATCTATCTACGCTACCATTTCTCCTTCATTTTTATTCTGCAAAAAGCATTAAAACAGAGTGCAAAAAACGCTGAAAAAAAAGGCTAGTTACTTTCAGATCCCTTTTCCAAGGTTCAAAGAAGATTGTGATAAACATTTTAGATTTATCACTTTTTAAAATACTGATCTTATGTACTGATGCATACATCCAACCAATTCCAATTTCACCTGCAGAACAAAATCATTAAAGATGCTTGTTTGTTAAACCTGTACCAGAAAATCATTTTATTTTCTTCTAGAGGCAAACGCTTGATTAAACCTGAGACACTGCAGAGAAAATAAAGAGAGCTCTGAAAAAATGGAAGTTCTTCACAGGACTGTCTAGAGAACCTGAGATAAACTAAGGTTTCTTAATTACTAATTCAGTAGGTCAGCTTTAGAACAATTGCACAGCATTATGGTAATTGTTTTAGATAAATCATTTCTGTGGATTATCATCTGATGGAGTTTAAAACTGCAGCTGGTTCACCAAGGAAGAGGGGGACAAAGATGTCTCTTATTCTATACCACAAGAGATGGATGCTTTGAGTTACATGACGGGAAAGACATTACATTACCTTCTGTCACTGCACTCATATCCTGGGTCAGTGTTGCATCCATACAGCAACACACTGTATTTATTCAACACAGTGCGGATAGTCCCTTGATCACTGGTTATGCTTGCTTCAACATCCCAGTTTTAAATTGGTATTAGCAATTATGATCCACATTACAATTAAATATGTGGTTTCAGATAAGGGAAAAAAAAAAGATCAGTTCTCTGCTTCAAAGATTCAACAAGAGATTTTACAGTGCTCAAAGAAGCAAAATGAAGTTATTGAAAATATGCTAGTATCTTTTTGCACCACCCTGAGAGAAGAAACCCTTATCTATTCCTAAAAGACACACATTTAAATGAAAATGCAATTATAGACAAAGAAGATTCTTTTGAACCACTAAAACTGTATTTACAGCAATTTAAACAGTTTCAATGCCACTAGATTTAAACAGCTAAAATTACTTCAAGCTAGCTGCTCTTTCTTCAACTTCTTAGTGGCTTTCAAAGATCATCTGAATTAAATGCAGTTAAGTGATTCTCAGTTAAGCAGGGAAAGGTTTCACTGGAATTTTTTGTTGTTTTTCCTTTAAACATACACAGCCTTTCCCAATTAGGCAAAAGTTTCCCATTAGAAAACAAAACTGAAATTTCTTTGTGCTTTCAACACAAACTGGGATTCCTTTATCCTTTAACAAAATTGAATTTAGCAGCAAGTGATTCAATTTGACAGACATGCAAATTATGTATTTTCCCATCTATTTATTATTGGCTGGATCTTAAATAACTAACATTCGTGCTTCATGATATTGCAGAATCCTATGCCGAAAGGTCACTAGAAGAGCTTTAAATGTGCTACATAGATAATTAGATAAACAAAGCCATCTCTTTAGTGCAGAGGCTTTTGAAACGAACTGCAGCAATTACAGCATGCCAAACAATCAGATGCTCTCTCAGCAGCCTGAGCTTTTGGCACTCACAAAAGATTGTCTAGATGCCTCCACGCATCTCTGTACAAACAGGTTCTTCAAGTGTGACCCTTCAACCCCCCAACACGTGGATCTAAAACATGCTTGCTGGCATCTTAAGATAGCTTCTCCAAGGAAAAGCTGGATGTCATCTCATTACTTCTATGCCACAATTTGTACCACGCCTGCTAAGTGCTCAGTACCTTACGACTGTTTTCAGTGAATATGGCAAGGACCCTGTATGAGCCACTCTGACAGGGGCACACTGTACATTCAATTTCTGCTTCCTAAAGAAAAGCAGATTGCATTTCATCCTGATAAGTACTGACGATTCCTATGAATTTACCCAGATTATTCTAAACTGCTCTCCTCTCCTCCAGAGTATTTAGTACTTTATCTTTGTGACGTTGGCAACACTTGCAATCACGTTCTTCATTCCCTCACCCTGGTCCAGTCACCACCAGATTCAGAAGGTCACACTGAAATGCGACCGAGAACATCCCGACTTCTTCATTCACAGCAAAACCTGTTACAGATGCATGGAAATTGAAGTAATTTGAGTGTTGCTGACTTTGTGGAACAAATAATCTCAAGCATTCTGAAAGGCTTGCTGGGTATTTTGCAGGGGCAGGGAGGGCTGTTACGTTGATCTCTAGCAGGAAATTGTGTGCATAACAAAGTCCACAGATAAAAGAATATAAAGCTTATATATTTTCATATAATCTAGAATATTATCCTTACCAATTTTGTTGAAATTTAACCAACCTATCAAAGCCAGCTTATTTTATTTCTTTATACTTAGCTATATCTCTTTCCTGAAACTCAGCATTTAAATTTGTCTAGGCTATTTTAAATTAAACTACCAAATTAATCAATGAAAAAGTAAATGCACCATACTTAGTGGGTAAGGGTGCAATCCAATTATTTTGTCAAACTTATCTGAAGGTTGGAAACTCTAATGAATGAGAAAAAAATCTTCAGGCTTGGGCTTGCTATAAATAGGCTTATTAACTATAGCCTATTTATATGCACAGTATAACAGCTGCAGTCTTCCAGAAAGACTTGCAGAACAACTTGCAGAACGTGTTAAGAGACAGTCAAATAAAGTATCATCTGAACATTAATTCCAGCTAAGTGAACAGATCCCTGGAGCACTTCAGCATATAAACTGAGGTCAGTGGACTTCAGGCAGAAGTGGAGAACATAAATCCAAGACATCCCTGACTTCAGGTCTACAATGCCAAGAAACAAAATCACACAAGCAGAACAGACCACGAGCTGTAGTATCTGCTTGTGAGATAAGACAGAGAGGAACATACTTGTCAACAATTCAAGACCTTGTTTTTCCTTTCTTTCACAAAGAATAATGTGATCTCAGGTCCTCTTCCTGATTACTTGAAAGGGGAAAGAAGAGGAGGGAGGACATCACGTTTTAGAGCTCAGTAATCGTTCTCCTGGCAAGAAGCTGGATGACAGACATTTCCCATTTGGAATGGCAGAATATGCTCTACTTTGACAAGCAGCATGCCACAGAAGAAGGTGTCCTAAAACTATCATATATACATATATATATAGCTTACAGCATCAAATTCCATTACAGTGAAGGAATATTATTTCATTAAATACCTTCTCCCGCAAGCAGCACATTAAACTTGGCACACAGAGAGGATGAGAAAAATCTTTGTCCAGTTAACAGCACTGAAAACAGAAACTAAGCACAATCATCATTAGACCAGGCACACAATTAAAATATAAAGCCCAGAATTTTAATACAGAAGTGATACAGAAGTACTGAGATAGCATTAATGTTCTTCCTTGCTGAGTTGAAATATTTAAAATACAAGGAAAATCCTACTTCTATCTGCTTATATGCACTCTAGGAAAAAACACTGATTTGGTGCAATTTTTAAAGCAGTATGGTTTACAGACTATTTCATTTTACATCATCATACTATTCCATTCTCCACCCTGTATATGATAATATATGTATGATTAGATGAAATGGGACATAGAGGGTTTTTTCCTAATTTATACCAGGACACTGTACACTGTTCTTGAGACTAATATTTCACAATGATGGTTGTAAATTCAAACACTATGATAGAAATCAGATGTCAAGGTTCTATGTAATTACCAGAGGAATACACAATTTTAGTTTATTTTTGTTCAAATTTGTAAACCAGTCTATGGAATAAACGACAGAATAAAAAGTAGTGAGAAAAGCAAATGCAGATTGTGAGGTACATACTTTTCAGCACGTATAAAGAAGCAAACCTACAGAAGCTGTAGTACAAAATACACTTTCTGTTTAAGACAGTGTAACATGCCCTTTTTTTTCCTTTGCAACTTCAATAAAGAAGAAATGGGATCTCAGTTCTAAACACATAAACCAGTTTCCTTTCCTGACAAGTACTATTGAAAAGAGTCAACCATGTAAATCAGGAATTTGTCCAAAATTTCCATTTAACTGCTACAATGAATTAGAATTACATTTGTGCACAATGAAATTTTAGATAACTTACATATTACATCATGATATATTGTTGGTATAAGTACTGATAATGCTTGAGAAACTCTATGAACAAAACTCATTCTTTGATTTAATTAAGATTTATGCCTGCCAGCTTCACAAGATCTTTAACTTTTTATTAACAATCCTTTTGGACAAATTTTACTGGTATAATGTGCTTTACAGTATATTTTGCTTTGCCAAACCTTAATAAATACTTTTGCGTCATTGTGAATACACTTACAATAAAGCTACAGTGGCAAAGTGCAAGGCCTTTAAAGTCTCAGAAGACTAGGGGACGCCTAGGCTGATGAAACTGTATAAAAATCTATGTAGCAATGGTATAAAGAAACCGAGAGCGAATGATACCAACATTTGAAGCACGTACTATCAAAGCAAACCAAGGTCTTGAGTCTAATTCTCTTAAAGACTACACCAACTGCGGTCAGCTTATCATTTTCACCATCTCTCCCCACGCCTTGTTCTCACAAAGCAGCAATGCGATGCATGAAACGCTAACAAGTCTACCCACAATGCTGCCGCTGGTTCAGTACTGCTCAAGAATACTGTCTCTCTGCCCACCAAAACTACAAACTCTGCTAGATGCTCTGCTACATCCTTGAGTATCCATCTCAGCTGTTGCAACCACACGTTTCTTAGCGTAACACCTCCACCGTCAGTATTTCAGTGAGATTGAGCAGACCAAGTTCTTTCCCCCTTTCACCTCAGCCCCAGTCTGAACATTTTAGATTTCACTGCTATTAGCATTTCCCCTCCACTCCATTAACAATGTTAATGCTCCATCCACCATCTACAATCTCACTGTTAGGTCTTCCTCCACGTTGGTCCCATGTGTGAGAATCTCTGAATCTGTGTCGAACAGCCCTCTACTTCCAACCCACACGCTCTTAGACATGCAGTTTTTCATCAGACTTGCATGGAAAATACGTATTTTTTAGCACTGCACTCATCTCGTGGACTGCAGACTCACTAGGACAAGAACTATCTTGGTAGTCCCCTTCTGTTGTACACGGTCAGTCACACAGTCTGCACCTAACAAATACAAACCTATGACTACAGTTATTTGACTACTTCTGTAGCAAACAGTTGTTTTTATACTAACCCTTGACACTTGGCACTAGCGTTTCTGGCACCTACTTATTCATAATGAAAAGTATGATATAGTTTCTTTCCTCCTTCCTCCTCAATATTGTGGTTTCTTACTACATGCCTCAGGCAAGTATCACATCTGCCAAACCAGGACTACCCTTTAGATATTCTTGTGTATCAGAATGCAAGAAGGATGCAGTGTAATTTTAGAAGCTAACTGTTTCAATGTGGAGGAAAAAAAGCTTTCACAACCATTCTGTAAATCCTATGCGTATTTGTAAATTACTACTGAAATAAAATCCCACAGTAATTCTTTAAACTGCTGTATGGGAGCAGAGACAAAGGAATGGGTGGGAAGAAAAAAATATTACAGTGTATCTGCTTATACTCACATCATCAAAAGGACTACAAAACCGTGTGCTCAAATAAATTTGCTAGCCAATAGAACAAGCACGCTAAATGTTCATTTTTAACTTCTGGTCTCATGATTTAGCTGGTTGCAGTTTAAGAAGCAGAGAAGTTAAAATCCAACCAAGTGTTCCAAAGAGTAGTGCATAGAGCAAAGGTCTAGCAAGTAGCTTTGGGCTGATACCAGACTGCATTCGAAAAGAGAAAGAAGCTGGGGTAGGCAGCCAGCTGATGTGTGTATGCTGGTATCTATGCCCAGGCTCGGGTGAAAGGCAGAAAGCACGCTGCCTGAGCTTACATTAAGAGAACCCAACTGGAACATGTGTAGCAGGGTGACAGCAGCACTCAATTCCTCCAAACTCCACTTGACTCTAGTGAGGAAGGCCACCTAGATGTCCTCATCCCTCGTCGCTGTCACTCTGGTGCTGCAGTAACCTAGGATATCATCAGTTGCATGCCAGCAAGTTGAGTTAGCCCACTCTAAGGTCCTGCTCCCTCTAGAGAGCAGTTGTCGATGGCAACTAAAGCTAATACGTTTTTCCTTCATATTGCAATAGCTCATATGCAGTGATGGCTACTGTGCCTCAGCTGGCAAGAGGAGGATCCTGCCAAAGAGCTGCTGGCTTGCTTGTACCAGTACCAGCACATCCCTTGGTTCTGCTCTGGCATCACCCAGCTGAGAGACCCAGCAGCTTCAGGTGTTTCCAAGATCAGCAGAGACTGCTACCATCCCAGCCGTCCCCCCCACCTGAGCTGCCCATTTATAGATATGGTCTAGTCATTTTGAAACCATCTGAACATTACAAAGGTCACATTACACTGGTGAACCTGACCTGATGCCTTCCAGCAAAATTATATCAGGAAAATAATTTTTAAAAAGTTGTAAGCTGTTTTGAATCTTTCTTCCACATATACACATTCACCTGTTCCACCAGTATTTCAGACACACACCCTAAGTAGTACAAAGCTTTTTAACTGTTGCCCCTTAACGACATCAACCACATTATGTACAAATCACTTATAAGATGTATTTGTTGCATACCCAGATACTGAGGTTTCCAAAAAACATGCCCGCTGTAGGCCATATTGGTCACTCTGAGTCAGAAGGCAAACTATTGCCAAGTTGTCCCTAGCAGAATTAAATGCTTTCAGTCAGCTCTTGGGTTTTAAATGGGCAATTCAAGTTTTAGAAGATTTGCCAAGCTCTACACCACAAAATTTAGCATGCACTTTAGACTTAAAATTTGGTAGGCCTTCTGGCAGCTAAAAAAAAAAAAATAAAATGGTCAAGTTACAAAGAAAATTTTCCTCCAGATCAGTTTCATATTAATTTGACTGTTTTCATCATGATAAGACCTGTGTTTAACAACAAATGACAGCAATATTGCCACTCCCACAGGGCACACTATAAAAACAACCCCCTCAATTAATAGTACAAAGTCCTGTTACTAATAAAACAAACACAGGTACACATACACAGAGGGTACTACTTCTTTCAGCAAATATTGACACAAAACCTCCAAAGAAAATAAAACATTTCCTAACAATGTCAATGTTCCTTCTTCACCCTTTCTCTTCTTTCTTTTTCACCATTTCTCTTTCTTCTTTCACATCAGTTCGCTATCATGAAGTAAAGCGCTGGCACTCTCAAAACCCAATCTCCACAACCATCTCTTAAATTCTTTTAAATTCTCTTAAATTCTAGCAGTGACAGGCATCAGTTTACAGTCACAGGAGAGAGGCTCACAGAAGTACACTTATAAACCCTCCAACATTTTGGAACAAATAGCAAAACAATCCACATGGAGAAAATGTGATAATGGAGCCATAACGTGATAGCACCAGGCTCTTAAAACATTTCTACTCAAAGCTCTATTGTATGCATGATTTAGTTTGAGCATAGGGATATCTGGAAGCCACATCAAAGGGCTAATGGATAGACATTTTGTTAACATATGTAGAACTGATGCTAGGCCATAAAACAACATTGCACTGAGTATTACACATCTTCAGAGAAGTCTTTTTTTTTTTTTCTGGGGCTGGGGTTTTTTTTTGGTCTACAAATTATTTCATAGAATCATAGAATTGTTAAGGTTGGAAAAGGCCCTTAAGATCATCAACTCCAACTGTTAACCTGTCACTGCCAAGTTCACCACTAAACCATGTCCTCAAGCACCACATCTACCCATCTTTTAAATACCTCCAGGGATGGAGACTCAACCACTGCCCTGGGCAGCCTGTTCCAGTCCCTCACTGCCCTTTCCGTGAAGAAGTTTATCCTAATATCCAACCTAAACCTCCCCTGGCGCAGCTTGAGGCCGTTTCCTCTCATCCTATCACTTGTTACTTGGGAGAAGAGACCAACCACCACCTCGCTACAGCCTCCTTTCAGGTAGTTGGAGAGAGCAATCAGGTCTCCCCTCAGCCTCCTCTTCTCCAGACTAAACAACCCCAGCTCCCTCAGCCGCTCCTCATAAGACTTGTGCTCCAGACCCTTCCCCAGCTTCACTGCCCTCCTCTGGACACGCTCCAGCACCTCCATGTCCTTCTTGTAGTGAGGGGCCCAAAACTGAACACAGTACTCGAGGTGCGGCCTCACCAGTGCCGAGTACAGGGGCACGATCACCTCCCTGGTCCTGCTGGCCACACTATTCCTGATACAAGCCAGGATGCCATTGGCCCTCTTGGCCACCTGAGCACACTGCTGGCTCATGTTCAGGTGGCTGTCAACCAACACTCCCAGGTCCTTTTCAGCCAGGCAGCTCTCCAGCCACTCCTCCCCAGGCCTGTAGCATTGCATGGGGCTGTTGTGACCCAAGTGCAGGACCCGGCACTGAGCCTTGTTGAACCTCATACAGTTGGCCTCAGCCCATCGATCCAGCCTGTCCAGGTCCCTCTGTAGGGCCTTCCTACCCTCCAGCAGACCAACACTCCCACCCAACTTGGTGTTGTCTGCAAACTTACTGAGGGTGCACTCAATCCCCTTGTCCAGATCATCGATAAAGGTATTAAACAGAACTGGCCCCAACACTGAGCCCTGGGGAACACCATTTCTTCCCTTATGTGCATGAATGCCTAACAGGCTCAGAAGCCTGGACAATTTTCATGTTCTCTTGTTCCCTGGAGCTTTGCCCAGTATCACAAATTCTGAGACAAAGCTGATTTTTGAAATAGGGAAAGGAAAAAGAATGAAAAAGTAAATAAGCTGCTGTTTCCTTTGTACAACAGGTTCTGTTACATCAATCACAGATTGGTAAAGAACTTCACAATCTATTACCTTAGCATCTCTCTTTCTCAGGTCATTCCTAGGACTGCTACTTTCAAAGTGCTGTCCAAAGTTGGCTCAGAGCTACAGTTCAATCTTCAATGGTCTTTTATGCCTGTGGTGTTCAAAATAGAGTCACTTTTCAAATGGTACATTTTGTAGATATGGCACGCCATAAAAACAGGAGGCAAAAAAGCAGTGTAGAGTGAATTCCTGGAATACCTGTTCAGGATTCCAAAAAAGCCACTTAGGAGCCCCTCCGTTTGTGCTCTACAGTATTTATGCTACATCACAGAATAACGAACAACCATTAAATTTATGTACTTTGTAGAGCACTTAGGAAACAGTTTTCCCATCACTTAGTAACTGTAAGATAAGTAGAACAGCACTGCACACCAAGAAATACACAGAACGGAAAGATACTGAAAGTCAGGATTATAGAAGAGTTATATCTTTATCCACTTTGATACCTTTTCAGTTAATCAAGTATTTTGTGGTTCTGTGTTTGGCACATTAGGTACATTGAAGCCAGACTAACAAGAACCAGCCACTATTTATAGCATTTCCCCAGAGATGGGAACAGTTGCTTCTGCATTTTAAGACCAATCATGTTACATCTGTATTAAAATGAGAAGACAAACATGTTTTACTGCCAGCTCTGCCTGAATGTCAAATGAAAACCACATTAGTTAACTTGTGAATTTCTCAGTCAGTCAGTCTCCAGTGTCAGCTTACATAGTTTAAATAAAACATCTCACCAATACACAGTACAGTAGAAAAGGACCATGCTAACAGCATGGTCCCAGGTTCAACAGTGTGCTTCAAAAACTCCTTCTCCAAGACAAAAGTCAGGAACGGACTGCAAATGTCTAACCTGCAGTAGCCTGGACCTCAGCAGGTTCTGCTACCATACCTTTCTCATCTCAAAAACTCTGGCTCAACCATCAGCAGTCATGCAGGCTTAAATATGATAAGTCCCACAACCCACAGGTTTTTCACTCTCACTGCTGCCCTAAGCACCGTGAGAATGAGATCCCAAGCTCAGAAAGGCTGCCAGGGTATCAAGTCATAGCATGTTTGGTCCCACTGCTTCTGATGAAGAAAAACTTGATCTTGAACTCATTATCTTATGGGCACAGGCTCGCCTCCTTTGGGCACTTACAGGGATTCAGGCCTCAGCAGGCATTAAACAAGGACCTCGGGACTGACAGCGAGGATGGCGGAGGTCTCTGCTCAGAACATGCACAGTCATGCCCGCTCTGACATTAGCAAGGGTCCTGTCTGGGGAGAGCAGCCCTTCCCTAACTGAGAAAGGATAATACAAAGATAAACAGAACAGAGACATTGGTGAGACGCTGAACTCTACTGACAGCATGACAAAACCCATTTCCTTTTTCTGTACAGAGGCTTTCTACACCACCTGAAAACTTGGTAGTGCAAAGTTGCAACTTACAGTAGGTTTCAAAGTACATTTTTCTTAGTTCGAGTAATCGATGCTAAAGCATTTGCTTACTGCTACTGGCTGGCCAAACAGAAAGGATAAAGCAGAACAGAAACCTGAAGTATCAGCGGGTTAACTTTTCAAAAGTAGCTGCGTGCCTTGGGTGCAGAGCTGCCTCAGAAAGCAACAGGACATCTGCACCCATGTCACATCATCGCTTCTGAAGATGAATGCATTCCTGAGAGCTTGATGCTTCACAAAGCAGTAATTATATTTCTTTTATTGCTTTAAGCTGTTCAGAAACATAAATGTGTTAAAGATAAGCACAGGTGCCTAAACAAAGGTTTGCAAGTTTGACAGTTCTGAGTATCAATTTCGATGATATCAAACATTTCTTGCAACAGCAGAACAAAGCATGTATTACAAGACTTTAAGAACACTAACTCTAAAATAAAGCAAACTTTTAGGAAAATATGTCAGAAGTATTTAAACTGCTTTTTTTTCTGTTTTTCTTAACATTTTTCTAGGTTCCCCCCCCCCCACTCCATTGCTGTATGCAAGAATCCACACAGAACACTTGGAAAAATTACTTAAAAAGGAGGAAGTGAACTGGACATGCTGCAAAAGTGATCAAATAAAGGAAAAAAAAAAAGGTAAGAAAAATAAATAAATTGTTTTCCCCTTTCAAGGATTTTAGTAATAATATTCAACATGGCTTGTAACAGATAAAATTTTCAGACAAATATGATTTCAGTTCTTGGTGATTATACTAATAAACATGCTAAAATCTCACAGGAGGAATTAATGGACTGTTTATAAATCAAGCAGTGTATTAAATTCTGGTCAACATATAGATGAACATAAACATGCCTAACATGCAGTTACATCTAGAACTGTATCACTTCTCACCAGACTTCTTCAGTATCCTACAGTGACCCCCATTTTCAATTAAGTTCCAGTTTTTTAAGTTATAATTTGTTGCAATACCTGTGACCAGTTACTCTTCACAGGCTTCAGCCTAATTTCAAACTGTTTTGCTTTAGACCTTTGCAAGAGCGATACCACCCGCTGCTGATTTCTCACCCAGAGTTCAGAGATCCAGGTTTGCTTTTGTTTCAATTCAAAACTTCTTAAATTGAAATTTTGGCGTGTGGAAATGGCACCTTTCTATTCCCCTGGATTTGTAATGCATTTTGAAACACTTTGGCATTGTAAGAGTTTGGGTCTGCAATGTATTTTATTGCCTAAATAGCTAGATGGTTCCCATTTTTACCGGAGTAACACAGTGGAATGAGCATGGTGAAGCACCCATTAAGGCTCCAAGAGGAACTGCGTACTAAAAAACCTAAACATTCACTTGTTTTATTTTTCTGTTTCTTGGTTACATTTTCAAAGTGTGTCCACTACCACTCCCGTTAACATCAGCAGGGGGCTTGTAAATAAGTCTTTACCCAGTGTTTCAAAAAAAACTAAGCTTCTCAGTGGAAGAAGTGAAGAGATCCCAATCCATTTCATTACTTAAAGAAACAGAGCAGGACAGCAAAGAGAAAACCAAGTACATGCAAGCATTTTAATGCACCTTTGAAGGTTATATTTGGACACTTTATAACGTGAATTGATATGTCGTAGTTTTGAAATACACCAAATATAATTCAGGAAAGACAGCCTATTAGCTGGTTAGAAGCACTGCTAAAAATCCAGATGACATAAAATTCAAGTAGCTGTACCCTAATTTAGAAGTTGAGGCATTGTCTTTAACTCGGTAAACATATGTTTCATGAAGCTAAACTCATAGGTGATGGTATGTAAACCGATCAACCACGATGGTTGTTACTTTTTCCCTGCCCAGTGATCAATCGTCTGAAATCGTACATTCATGCTAACACTGAGAATCTCTAGACATCACGAGACAGAGCTGCAGAACTACCATCTCAGAAAAGATAAAATCTTGTCAGAACTATGCGTGGTTTAAAGGACAGAGACAGTCATTCTTATTTTTCACTAAAGTTAGAAAACTACAATGTTTAAAAAAGAATTGTGGCTCAGTAGATGTACTTCAGCAGCAATTTCTAGTGCTGCTGTAATGGAGGCTGCACCAGCGTTTTCACAGTAAACCATACTGCCAGAAAAATCATCCCATGTTGTAAGCTGACATGGAAGACCTCATACCAGGCACAAATCCTTCAGCACCACAAATTTAGTTTGTATGATTTCTGGCTAAGAAGTTTGAAGAAAAGAGGAAACAAGAAGAAAAATCTTAAAATGGAAACCAACAATTTAGGATTAACTAGTGTTCAAACAGGATTTGTAGATACTTTTTAGCGCAGATGGTTTACTCCTCCAAACTAACACACATACAACTCCTGCTAACGCAGCAATGATTTGCACAAGAAAAAACATCTTCAAAAAAGTTGAACTGACATTATGCATTCACTTCTACAGTTGAGGAAAAACTCAAGCAAAACCATTTTATTTCTGGACAACAGAACCTGGCTTATTTGCCTGATCAAGAAACCACTTGAGGATTATTAACAGAACAATAAGCAAACTCCAAGTACAAATCATTATGGCAACCTTATCTTACTACTTGTTATTTTAAACAATAGCTGTGTTAGTTACAGTGATAGGATTTCACTTCTGCTTACAATACATGCGTCTTTGTAAGCCTATGCAGATGGTACTATTTAAAGTGAGCTTTAAGCCAGTGAAAGAAAAAGGAGGAGGTTAAATTGTGTACAATTTAGTTGAATTTCCTGTTCTTAGAACACAGTAATTCTTCTAGTTTTCTAAAATATATCCTAGTACGTTAGAACTGAGCCTGGTGGTTTCAAAGCTGTTACCTGAAAAATACTGAAAAGCTGATATGTCTGAAATGTAGAAGAGTAGGTGACCAAGAGTTACTTGTTTGAGGGATTTCTTAGGAAGGGCTGTTCTTTGGGTTTGTTTTTTCATATTTTTAAAGAACAAAAAAAGTTTCTTTCTGTATATTCTCACTCACCTGCTCTGGGTACTTGCTTCCAACTATCTCTGCCACTGTGTTAAAGGAAGGAGAGTCTGGATAGGTCTTAGCCCCCATCTTCAGGTGCACAACAATCTTAGTGCCCCGGAAAGACATCCGTGACATCATTTCAGCATCTTCCACGGAGATGCAAGCAGTGGGAATCCGGGGCACATCAGGCTGGTAATTCTGCCACCCAGTATGTGGGCTGTGAAAAGAAAAATAAAAACATAGTGTTAACAACTTAGCTCTGGAAGTTATCATCATTATTATAGAATTAGTAAAAAAAATACGTTCACTGCCATCCCCAGCAGACTCTCAAAAAGGATATATTTACTATTGTTAAATAAACCTTTCGATAAAATACATCAAGTGTTTTTATGCTGATCAGAGTATCTGACTGTCACCATTCCATATGTCTGGAAAGCTATTTTGTGTCAGTTCCATTTAGGTCATTGCCATGGTTTGACATTACAGTAGTAAATCCTCTGATACCACACTTCACTGCTTTATCAGGAAGAAAAGCACTGAAAAGCCAGTAAGTGAACAGATCGTAAGAAGTACATTTTTTACCCTGTGACAAGTAATGAAATTAAAATTCACTACTTGACTGTTTCAACATCAGACTGGAGATTTATTTTGCACTAATATGAGAGACTTCAGGGAAAAAAAGACAATAAGACCATAAAAAAATGCACATTTATTTGTTTTCAGTACACTCGAGATTTCAACCACTACCTGTAGACAAAAGAGAATAGAAAAAAACCAAAACAGAAGAAAACAATTAACTTTACATGAATTACACAAAGACAAAGAAAAATATGCACGACCAGATGTAAGGCTTCAGTGTCTTCCATTTAGGGATAGCTATGCCTTGTGGAGATAAAAGGGGAAAAAAATAAAACAAATAATCACAAAGTCCCTCTGACATTCACAGTGAGGTATGGAGTGACTTCTTTCCTCTCAGAAAGCTGCAGACAGTTTCATGACTATTTAAAGCAATTATTTCCCTTCCAGAGGCTCCTTCTACCACCACTGCATGCAGAGCTAACTGGAGTGAGTGATTCCACCTCTGACATTGCAGGATCGCTAAAAGGTAATGGACAAGTTCCTTAACAAGTTCCTTCAATGTTTTTTCACATTTGGCCATTATTTACGTATTTCTCATTTTCTGGTGCTTCTGTTGAGATCTTTGGATCTGACTTGCAGAAGTACTGAGCATTACAGCTGCAGCTGAAGTCAACGCTTTTGAAGTGAATTTGTATATGAAGCCAGATACAGTGGAAAAAAACACGTGTGGGAACAAAGAGAAATCAGGATCTAGATGTATGCCCAAATTCACAAATAATCCCGATATTAAATAATTCATTGCCTTCATTTCCCCCTTGTAAAATGGGAATAAAAATACTCTTTTGTTTCACAGACAGGAAAAAAAAAGGAATAAAAATACTCTTTGTTTCAAGAGGACAGACTCAATGAACACTTGAGAACCATTCTGATACCACAATAATGATCGGAAATCAACTGTTATGCAATTACATGTCCTAAATCCTAAAATAAGCTCAGAACTGCACATTGAAATATTAGGGTAAAACTCTGAATAAGCAGCTCTTCAGTCCTGGTCATCCTCTGCAGTAAATCTGTAAGCTGAAATAATACATCTGCAACCCTTTATTTCATGTCTACTTTGTAATTCTCACATTTCAGTCACTACTCAAGAGACATTTTCAATATACTTAAAATATTCAGTCATATAGAGGCTTCCTCAATGTTCGTATGAATATGCTATTTGTCTATTTGTCTCAGTTACTGAATTCTGACTTTAATCAGTGAAATGCCAGTGAATAAAGTTTCCAAAGGAAATTTCTAAAGCTAAACCATATCTTTACCTACACGTTACCCTTTAAAGCTAAATCGTATCTTTACCTACATGTTACCCTATGAAGAAGGGCTAGAGTTGAAGCTTTCAAACCAGATTACAGGCATTCTTCACATCAACTGTTACAAATTAAAATACTATTTTTCCATATAATAAGATTGAGGTTGGCAGGGACCTGTCGAGGTCATCTGGTCGAACTCCGCTGCTCAAGCAGGGCCACCCAGAGCCGGTTGCCCAGGATCATGTGCAATACGTGAAAATCCTCACCTATGAGCCTACTTACAGTAGCAGGCACATATTTCTATACATTTAGAGAAAAATTTAAAAAAATTGGGGGATTTTTAAGTCTTCTAAACTGGAAAAAACCCACGTCATTCCTGGAGAAGAGGTGGTGAAGAGGAAGGACAATATCCCCTTTCTAAGGATCTAGATTAGTTAAAATGGGAGAGATTATTCAGTTCTCTTTGTTTAGAAGAGTAAATCCTTCTCAATCATAACAAGTCATATTGTAATCAATAACATAACCTGCAGAGTAGATACGTAAAAACATTTATTTGAAAACAAAATACTAAAAATCAGTTACAGAAGCCTTACAGGAGCTGCCTCAGAGTGTAGACAGATCTGTTTATTAGGTGGCAACAGTTTAGGAAGTTATTGCTCCCAGTTGTTTATGGCTGAACTTCATACGAAGGCCGGTGCCTCTTCTCAGCAGCTTTGCAAGTCGGGTGACCCGTAGCTCACCTTTGAAATAACAGAGTTGCCCTGGTACTCAGAATCTCTTGTGCCACATAATCCTCCCTGAGTGGGATAAACTCACGTAGACTTGTAAGTTCAGATTTTATATATTTTTTTCTTTCCTTTTGTCCCTGTTGAAAAAAAAAATAAAGCCCTCCTCACCCCCACTTTTAAACTGCGACAATTTGCTGCATATGTTTAATATTTCTTCGAGTGTTTGGGAATATACCTAGCATGTTAATGAGGAGACTTTCCAAAAAACATAAAATACACAACACACTGGAAAAAAAAAAAGAGATGACAATTTCAGGTATTAACGGTCCAAAAAACCCCTACATTCAATAACTGAGCAGAAACAGTTTCTGCTCATTTTAAATGAATCCATTCACCTGAGTCTTCTGGCAAGATTATGTCTTAGCACTAACATGCCCAGAACGCTGAATTGCAGTAATTCAAGTTTTATCATCACCTGTACTGATTGCACTCCCCTTGTTATTTCCCAGATGCTCAACAAAAGAAACCCCTAAAACTGTATTTGTTTCTGCAATGTAAGTAGCAATTACATTTCTTTCAGATGCTTAATCCCAACGCTCTACCACAACTGTGAATAAAGCTTCTGACAACCCACTGAGATGCACGCATGCTTACACACCTCAAATGAATGAACGTTTGCAGGTACAAAATTTACCTCAGCTAGCCCAGAAAATAAACCTTGATGTCACCTGGTAGTCTTGCCATTTTTATGCTCAAACTACTATTTTGCCAAGATTATAAAGGTAAACCCAACTACCCAAACTAAGACATTTTGGCACAGGCAGCCAGAGGCAGCAACTGTTCAGACGATATCGAGACCTGAAGGGAATGGATGACTGTCCAAATGACTGCTACAAAAAGGGAAATGGACCCTAAGCATTACCAGTACAAAAGCACAAGGCAGTATCGCAATTCTTATCACAGGACTGATATATCACAGTCCTTATCACAGGACTGATATATCGCTGTCCAACATAACACATGATCCAAACATTTGCGGCAGACACTAAGCATCCTGGGATATATCTGATTAAAGTTTACATGCCTGCAAAACACGCCATGTGTTAAGTATATCTACATAATAAATTGCTTAATAAAGTGTCAAAGAGTACATCAAAAAAATTCTAAGTAAAGTAAATTAAGCCCCTTTTATGCAGAGATAACCAAAAACTGGAAAGGCTGCTGACCATATGGCAAGACCTGAGCAAGAATTAACTAAACAAAACAGAAAAGAAATTACTAGCAGACTCTGTGTGTAACAGATGAAGAGAAGCAGTCCTGAGTTTGGCTCCAAATAGGGCAAAGAGGATGTGGTTCAGGAGAAAGAATTTTGGTGCTGGTGGGCAAGGCAAATTTTTTTTTTCACTGAGTCTGAACAAACACCACTTTGTGGCTACTCTTTTTAAAGAAAAGGATTTTACTAAAGAAAAAAAAAAAATCTGACTCACATTTACCATTCCCTGCCCTTTGAAAAAGAAAAAAAAAAAGAAAAGCTTCACATAAAACCAGCTAGGGAGATCACAAAGCAATCCTGACTCAGAATGAGCATTCATCTTTGCAACACCGGTACCTACAGGCAAGCGAGGCGCACCTCTGGCGCTTCCTACGGACACCTGGGAGCGACGTCAGCTGCTGCTGCTTCAAACCCACGCTCTCTCTGAAAACGCTGTCATCCAGCAAAGCCTGAATTCGTTTCGCAAAACTTTAAGGGTAATTAGGCCATTTAATATCTAAACATACCCATACTCCAATACCATAGTTTGGTGTTCAGTAGAGGAGAAGGAGTGGGCGGTTCTTTTTTTTTTTTTTTTTTAATTTAACAAAAGCACCTGTTCTTCTGATTGTAGATCTACTGGATCAGTTCATCTTCATATTTAAACTACTTAAAAAATTGAACAAATCTAGCTAGGTTAATCCTTTATAAACCTATCCATGTTAATAAAAACTCATCATCATTCAGTCTCAACATTCCTGTTCAACAGCTAACGAGATTCAGACAAAGTGGTTGGGTCTTGCTTTTGATAAACACCTAGATTTCACATCTTGGAAAGTATTTAAGAGAAGCATCACAGTATGAATAACAAAGCAGAGGAAAGGCTCCAAAAAATAAAGCATTTTCCCTATTAGAAGCGTACGTCAAATGACTAGTAAGAAACAGCTGTGGCTTACATCCTACAGAAAAGTGTAAAGGAAGGATAAAAAAAGTCAAGATGCAGCTAGTTAGTTTCTCTTCTGGGCAAAATAATCAAATGTGGAGAAACTAAAAGGCATGGATGAAAAGATGTGCTGCTGGTGTCAGGTCAGTTACTGCGGTACTTGTTACTGTGGTACCTGACCTCGCATGCTTGTTACTTCGTTCCTGCACTACCAACCCTTATCTCTAAGATAAGCTAAAATGCCCAAGAACAAAGAAACTGTGTAAGAACCAGTGCTTCAAGCTAAACTGGATGCTCTGATGGAAAACACATTTCAAGTTGAAGCCCCATGCAAAGATAGCAATCTCCTAAACAGAGAAGTAAGCATGACATAACAAGAACTCTAACATGACTAAAAGAAAACAAAACAAAACTTGATCATACAAAAGCTTACAAAGATCTACTTCACCCATAATGTGTATATACACATACACACACCCCCCGCAGTGCACAATTCTTCACACCAACCTCACAAAGCATCTAGGGCTGGGAAATACAAATGTTGTCTAAGTATCTTTAGTTTACCCACTCGTACAAACACACTGTGAAACTCTAAATACACACATGACCGCCTACTAATCTACAGGACCCATGCCATATTCACTGTACCAACCACATGTAAACTAAACATTCCTGGCAGGTCAGCTAGTTTGTTACTATTGCCTTAAATCATAAAATACATTCCTGAATGGAACCATGACTATACTCATCACTAGCTACACCCATACTAAGATCACAGCCTTAACTCTTGGTAATAGGCTCATATCATTCCATGCTTTGGTTCTGTTTTTTCACTTGTATATTCTCCGTATGACAGAAACCCCCCTCACATACAAAGCTTTACACTTTACTGGAGTGATGGAACATCCTGCAGCAAAACAGAAGGGAAACTGTACATCTTGATCTCACGCTTAGCTACAGGGAATAGCTACTCAGGAGTGCCTCACTCCTCTATCTTTCTCTTCATCGAGAGCAGCATGGCAAGGGCTTAACTCCATTCAATTAAATCCCCTCTTCCAGCACCATAAAGTCCTTACAAAACAAAACCTGTCCTTGTGCGCACTCAGACTGTGTACATTCTTTCAAGATTCTCACCATTATCTGAATAGAGAGGCCAAACTGTAACAGAATTAGTCAAAATGTCAAAAGTATTGTTAATCTCCTCAGAAGAATTAGGTCTTTAAAAATAAAATCAAGACTATTCCCCATTTACAGCCACCTGGCAAAATACAAAAGAAATCAATTCAGCCTAGTTTTGTGTTTCTGTCATCATTTGTCCCAAGATTCTCTTGCTTTGTTTGCTTCTTATATTGGCTTTGTAGGATTTGATTTCTTGGTTTATAGTAAGTTGAAATAATAGCAGGACTGCTAAATTTGAAACACAATATGAACATGCACAGAAAATTTTAAGAAACTAAGGAGCAAAAATACAATGCAGTAGAAATATGGAATTAAATAATATAGCAGTCTGTTACCAAGGATAGAATATTTGGAGTCTAGTTATACAGTCTCTTCCAGATTACTTTGTACCAGCCTTTAATTGATCTAGCATCTGCACAAGTGTAATGAAGTGTAAGACAAGACTCCAGAAACTATTGGCCTTACCAAGGAAAACTCCCTTTAAAAAAGAGCACAGCATTACTCTGTTACCACATGGACTCCATTTAAACTAACATTTAGAAAACTGCATCTAATCAGTGCTAGGCACTCATTAAAATTAGACTTTACCAAAGAAGCATAATAGTTTTGACGCAATTACATATGTGCTGGGCTATAGAATGCAACTAACACATATATGTTTGTATTTCATTATAATATCCAGTACCACACGCACCAAGGGAATACTATGATAACCACAGAAGTTTTCAAAAAATAGCATAATTAGATATGGTTTGTCAAACAAGAAGCAGAAAACAACTGTGAATGGTAAAATGATCAAATGAAGCAAGTCCAATGAAATCCACCCTGGGACTATCCAACTGCTGGGAAAGTAGAGAAGTCTGCACAACCCTTTCCAAACGTCTGCAGGAAATGGACGCTTGCATCAGCTGCTCTTCAACTGAAAAAGAAACTCTCTGCATCTTGCAGACACGAGGATGACTCTCCAGCAGCTGACAATACCATGAGGGAACCATTTGAGTCACACACCTGCTTGGCCTCCTTCTGCTCAATATGAACAACCAAGCTCCCTCCTCCTGTGTTTACATCCCCGCCTTGTGAGAACACAGCTGCCTGCCGCACGCTACCATAGGTATGCTAGCAGAGGGCTCCTGGAGGGAGCGCCAAGGACAATCCTAATTGCCAGCAGCTGCAACGTTTCTGGCTTCATGATTTTTTGTTGAACTCCTGGCTTCACAGCCTTGAGCAGAAGCCATATTTATATCTTCAGTGACCCCTTTATCACCAGAGACCAGTGAGCACACAGGACAAATCATAAAAACCTCACTGGAAACAGATGTTATATTTTATACCTATGGGAAGGATATAAATAAATCCAAACAGAAAAACCAAAACCAAAACAACAAAAAAGCCCATTTTCTTTATTTGGAAAGCAGGGAATCGGACAAAGAGGCATCACAGGGCTGGTGATACATAAGCAAACTAAATAACAGCTAGCTGTCTAGAATATTGATCTGGCCTTCGTACCTCCTCTGGTAATGGTGTTTGTTATTGTTGATAATGAATTCTTACATTAAAATTATCAGGCACAAACAGGTGTGAAGAGGCATCAGAGCTTTCAGGGTAGGATCAATCACCATATCAGTGCTTCCAAGTCTCTGCTTCACTGCAGACAGTAAGTAGTGGGGAAGGTCAAGCTCTCCCATGCACAGGCATATACATTAAGTCACACCAGAAACTTGAGCCTCCTCTGGCATTGAATACAATGTATTAGGGGACAGTATGGGGAGGTTCCTCCTCCTTTCAAAAGATGGTCATGGTAAAGGGTAACACACAGCCAACACTTTCAGTGAGCTGAAGGAAAAGGGTAGGGATGGAAGATACTGGTCTTACCCACCATAAAACTTCTTCCTTTTAACCAGCTGACCACAGAGGTAAACAGAGGTGAGCGAGGTCTGAAAGGAGGCAGGGGAAAGTTTTAAACTCAGAGAAGAGGGCATGGGTGGAGCTTTTCTTTTTCTCTTCCTTCTCCATGCCGCACACCATTCAGAGCAGTACACTCTTTGGACACTGTACTCCATAAAAAAACTGAAATATGAACCTATCTTAAACTCAAATGTATTTAGGAATAGCTAAATTAGGCTGGGGCAATGCAAACAAAGCCTCATGGAGATATATTTTTAAAGTGTAAAAGGGTCAACAGGAATACAAGGGCAGTCTAGAAAAAAACTCATAAGGTAGAAATGGGAATGTCAGAAGGGAAACAAGTTTCTGAAGACAGCAGGAGAAAGAACAGTATCTTAGCACCAAAGACAACTATGTAGATGGATAAAAGGGGAGAGCTTTTAAAAGTAAAAAACTAGACAGTAGAATAACTTAGGTACTATCACCATAGATAGCATGGAAGTAAATCCCAGGAGTGAAATAGAAGAAAGGAAATGGAGATATCTAGTCATCTTTTGTGATGTTTGTGAGTATAACCCTGTTTACACTGAAAGCCAGTGGCAAATCTTCCATCAACTTCAACAGAAAGGGGAAAAAAAAAAGGCTTTAAAAACTGACTGGATATGAGAAGAAAGAGCAAAAGGCCTGACTGGATTCAGTCTCAAGCAGTGAGCAACCCAAAAGCCACTGCAAGACACTTATCTGGGTGAGCCCCTATATTTTGTGGAGAAAACTGAAACTCTGAAACATCTTCACTACATAAATGCTTCTTTTACTCCCACAGATCTAATTTCTATAGAATATTACACTCCTTTTTGATGTTCTATTAAACAATCCAACACTTTCACTGTTCAAATATAAAACAGAATTTCAGGTCAAGAGAATAAAAAGTATGTTAGTAAAAATAATACAGAGGGGGTACCACTTATTTTTCCCCTCAAGTGAGAGATTTTAGTCGTGCCACGTGAAAGGAACTATTTTAACATCACCTGATGGTTATATTTCCCTATCTAGTTCACATACTATGCAACGACGCTCACACAATGTAAATGCTTAAGTGATAAGGATACTTCATCTAATAGTGTATTACACTGATTTGATAAACACATTCTCCAATAAAATGGTATGTTTTTATTTTCAAAACTCAGGCAAGTCTTGCCTGTCGCTCCAAAGTTACAGATACACCCTGAATTTTTCAGTCTCAAACTTGAAATCCACTGTAAACAGAAAAGTTCCTTTTAGCAACAGAATATATTTTTAAAGCTTATTATAACATTATAATAACTCCTGTGAACTAGGACTAAATATTGAGCAGCACGGCAAAATGTCATGCCAAGCGTGAGCACTCTTTCCCCAGCTGCATTTGTTGAC
Organism: Platalea leucorodia; assembly: GCF_965183815.1. Taxonomy (NCBI): domain Eukaryota; kingdom Metazoa; phylum Chordata; class Aves; order Pelecaniformes; family Threskiornithidae; genus Platalea; species Platalea leucorodia. The sequence goes on from NC_138823.1 coordinate 25,473,371, forward strand.
TGTGGCACATTCTCCCAAAAGCTTCATAATCTACATCAGATGAAATACAAAATGTCCCAATAGGTACATATTTCCTCTGAACAGCTCCTTTCCTGGCAATTAGTGTTGAGTCTGGGAAATGAAGAGTGTCAGGCTGAAAAAAAAAAAAAAAAAAATAAAAAAAAATCTTTCCAGTGCAAACCATGGGTGGGAGAATGATTGAATCAGTTCTGTGGATCTTCCCATGCTGCTGGTTTCTTTGGGAGCATGCAGGAAGAACAGCTGGTGCACAGCAGCTGCCATGAGGAAATGAAGGTAGGGGTTTCCCCAGAAAATAGTGAAGTCTTAAGAATTCAAGTCATTTTCCTTCCTCAAAAGGAAAAGAGAAATTGCCATCAAATGGCAACACTTTCTCACTGTTTTGTTTTAGATATAAAGTTGTCGTGCTCTTCAATACATTCTATATATTCATACTACTTTGCTTACTGTTTGAAGGGTTGGGGTCTTCCTATTTAATCTTGGAGATACACTGACTCCTTCATCGTCTGCTGAAGGGGAGAGAAAAGATTATTCTCAATCCCACTCTTACATTTTATGGATTTCTTTAATATCTAATAAAGAGTTCCTAGGAGAGTCTCTGCTGGAAGAGAGACTGTCTGAAACAATGCAATCTTCTTTCCTTTTCATTAGTTGATCCATGTTGCTGAGGAAAATGTTGGAAAAAAAGGTAGCAGGCTGGAGGCTTTTGTTGGAATGTACAATGATGATCGTCATTTTTATAGTCTGTACATAAATTTAAATACACAAATGCTTTTGGACCTTAACCAAGAGGTACAGGCACACAGCCAGTCAGATCAGATGAACTGTGGCGGTGGACATGGTGAAGTGGATTTAGGGACATGACGAGATTCCAGACTACCTGAAAAGTGTCAGCCATGCAAATGCCGCAGCTCTCAGAGCTCACCTCTGGTAGCTCCAGAAGAGGGCTGTCAGGGGGGACCGGGGGCTTCCCCGCTTGCTCCTCACCCATCTGTCCTGGGTGTCACTCTTCTGCTCAGACAGCCTCCACGAGGAAGGGCATGCAGCGAGCCACCTGCATTCATAGACCTGTGCACACACCACAGCCTTTGAGCTCAGAATACAAAACCAGTGAAGCCCACCTAGTGCAACACTGCAAGACAGTAACAATAAAAAGCGGGAATTTTCTTCCCAGTGTTCAAATGCTAATGAGGAATGATTTTTCCCCCGTGAAAAACACTATGCGGAAAAATTATCTTACTGATTGTTAATGATTGATGTTAACACTGAGACCATGTATATAATTTCATGAATAACATAAATAGAAAACCTGTTAAAAAAACTGTATCTACTTAGAAAGTAGTGTATCATGTAATTGTAGAAGCAGAACTGTGTTTTACAAGCTAATACGCACACGCTGAATTAACTTGTAGCTGTCAAGTGAAAATTTGTTTCTCTAAAATACTCTGTACTACACTTCTGTGTAAGCATAGTGGAGTAACTTAAATTATTCACCGGAAATGGCACTTGTTTCAAATCTAGCTTGTCTATAAACAGATATTGAATTCTACAGAACAACTCTGAAGGTGTGCAGTTCATAACCATTTATCACGTAGTTTAAAGCAGTTGTTCTGTAAGTGCAGCCCAAAGATCACTTGCAGCTTGCAAGGCCTTTGTACACCCAGCCCTCAAAGCAGGCTTTTAATAGTTTCATGTACATGAAGATAAAGGTTCACTGACCTGCAGGTGAATCTTGTGATGTAGCCCATACCCTGATTAATACCAGTATTAACAAAAGTCCTGGTTTAACACGACAGTGCTTGACCCACAACTTAATCACTGAACTGTTCACCTGCAATGAACAGTTAGTTGATGGTTGACAATGACCCATGGTACACTGCTAATCACACAGTATCACTTCTTGCTGCCAGAGCTATGAAACTACTGAGTGGCCGGGCTGCAAAAATGCTGATAAAACATCTTCTTCCTTGGAAAGTCATGATTTGTCAAACATATGGGGTAGATGGACCTGTCGAGGAGCATCTTTCTGAAACCCCAACAGCCAGGCTGTCCAGCTCATGAGCTCTGCTCCCTGCTAACCCTGTAACATCCTTCTGAAAAACCCAGGTGGGGGTGGAAAAAATAGTGTATTTGTCGTTAGAACTTCTCAGCCACAAACATAATTGGACTAAAAACCCCTTCAAGTTTCACAGATACTTTCTCTAATACCCAACAGTTACTCAAGCATACTAAACTGACCTGAGTGCTTTGAAATCCCATTACATTTTCTTTAATCAGCTAGATTGACTTAAGAGTAATAACATCCTCTTTCTATACATCTTCTGTTTATACAGATATACAGCCAAGCACATCACATGATGAGCTGACACTGATCTAAGCATTTAAAATCATTCTTTTTTAAATTTTGGTATTGTCGTTTCAATTTAGACACCTTTAGGGGAGACCCTCAGAGGAACGAACGGCATTCTCCTTTCCTTTCTCAGGAAACTTCTATGGACAAGCCTTACCTGCAAGTCTCATGCTTTACAATGGTGTTCTCCCATTCCTTGCCATCTTTTTGCACTTGCCTGAATTCTGCCATCTTTTCACTAACTCTTAAGCCATTCCACTAAGTAACACTGAAATACCCAAGGAATAAAAGGCACTGATCTATATGGGAAAGGGTTAAAGGAATCCATCACTGATTGTCACTGAGAAGTACCATACAAAGATTTACATGACTGAAACCTAGTTTTAGGCACTGAAAAACAGTTATGCTTCTAAAATCATAAATTGCAGCTGCACTTATTATTCCAAGTAGATCTGCTGAAGTTTTCTCATGGGTATGCCTATTCACATCGCATTTCTGGCAGGACTGAAATGTTAGAATTCTCTCAGACACTGCAGCACACCATTTCTGTTTTCCTAGATTGTCAGCATTATAAACTAAGTAAAGGAAGAGTGGAAAAAAACCACATAGTTTTGTGGAGTTACAGCCTTGGATGGTCTCTCAGATGAACCCGGCAGCCCAGGATTCCGGACTCCAGGTGCTGGCTGCATCTGGACAGCGTTGAATCCCTGCTCAAGCTCTTTGGGCTTGAGCGCAAATGTAGATCCCTTTAATGCCCTTTCTGGAGATACAGAGCGTGTACTCAAGCTGCCTGGTCCCTTCACATTCTTTCTGGTTCTCCCATGTTCCCCCAGCAGCAACTGCAGCCTTCTCAGAGCCTGAAACTGGGAGCCCTGAAAGCTGTTGTTTCCTTCTTTGGAGACCGCGGGGAGAGATACTTAGATGGAGACACAGACCCTCCTCAAAGAAGGATCACAGTCTACTCCCTGAAAAGGTGCAAGCAATATACAGATTATAGAAGTACAGCTAAAACCTCCCTTATGTCCCACCTGTGAGCTCACTCTTTCCAAACCTGAGACGTTTGGCAAAATCACATTTGAATCCTGGGACCTGATTTCCAAAGTTCACATTGTTCTTGATGATTAAGTACTGTTACTAAGAAAAAGCCTTGTACTTCTATGAAACTCCAGCTCCTTCATGCTTTTTCCAGCAGTTCCAGCTCTCTCACAGTGAGTTGATACTGAATTGAACTCAAAATCCAAACCTGTGAGCTACAGTCAACCAACTGTTTTTAAATATTTACATTTGAAAATACGATATTCCAAGGTAACGACCTGTATTCTCTGTCATTCACCTCCTGCCAGAGCCTTCCCACAGATCTCCATTAGGTCAACCTGAAATCTCAATCTAGCAGAAGTTAATCAAACACACTACATTTTATTTCATAATAAAAACCCATGGTTATATAATGGATTATTTATCAGCAGTAGCAACCCACTGCTATGTAATAATACAACCGTTACTTGTTTTTGGCACAGGCAAATTATTGCAGAATCTACTGTTGACTACCTAACTGCAGTTTAGAAGAGACAACTTTTAATGTTGTCTTCGTTACAGTAAACAATGTACAAATGTTACACTAAATAAACATTAAAAAAATATTACCGCTGCTTGCAAACAGGGAAGAGAGAAATTACCATGAGCTACTCAAGATCCCACAGGGACACAAGGCAGAGTGATGAATGGAACTTCAGAATCTGTGGTTTTAGTTAATTCACACGATTATTCTCCCTCATCTGACAAAAGTATCTTTTGTTGTCCTGTGCACAAATGTCTAGAATCAATCTGGATTTTCCAGAGCTAAACAGTACAATAGTTTCAATATCTCTTGTTGAGGTATATTTTGTTTGCTTCACAGTCACCAGCAAACTAATGTGATGAAATCCAAATAGAAATAAGTAAATCAGAAACTATGTGGTTCCTTTCTGTTTCTTATTCTTAGAATAAATGTTCTTCTTTTGTGATCACAGCAGATTAAAAATCCAGGAATTGCCATCAAAGCTCAACCCTGCTTAATAGTAAAGAACAGGAACATATCAAAGACAATCCCTCTCTGTTTTACAGAGTATTTGCAATATTCATATTAGACAGCCAGTGCAGGAGTATTGTAGACAGTGATTAGGAAAGCAAGGTAATGGTGAAACAGTTTAGCAGAAGTCACAGACCCTAGGCACCTACCCAGCTAACGACATATGGGAACAATCTATAAATACCAAATCAAAGGTCAGATTCAAAAAGGAAAGTTGGAAGAGAACAAAGTTATGGCTTCAGGTTTGCACCACCCTCCTAAATATAGAAACAAAATGAGAGAAAGTATAAGGTGCCTGAAGGAGAGGACAACAGGCAAGTAATCAAAGCTGGCATCACTGGCAGAGCAGAGACAGGAGTTGGCACCTCTCATTTAATAAACCAGATGGAGAAGGATTTTCACCATTTAGCCCTACCCTGCAGGCAAGACCAAAGGATTAGTATTTGATGCAACAAGATGGACACAATAAGAGAGAGGCTCAGGTGACTGATTGGATTTGAAGGGGAAAACAAAGCTGGAGAAAAGGATTAAAGTAATTGAAACAGTTACACTTACAAGGCACAAGACATTACTTCTACAGGGAAGAGCCCATTATTAATGTTGGCCATCAACATCAGGCTACATTTAGAAAACCATTCTAAACAACAACTGTGGAATAATTGGCTCTGACTTCCTAAAAACACAAGTCAAAATTTGTGTGCCATAAATAAGGGGTTTCATCATACTTAAATGCCTGACATACATCATGGAAGAGCTAACACAGCAGGGTGAGGCCATCCTATGTGAAGACAACATTTAATGAAATAACACAGAAATCCCCTACCATATGGACAAGCCACAAGCAAGACCATGGGAAGTGGAAGAAACAGTAAAAACGAGAGGCCCTCTACCCCTTGAAAAACAATGCAAGCATTCTTGTAAAGAGAAATCATAATATGTTGGAGCAAAACATACATGTTTACTCACATGTTTAAGCAAATGAGGCAAAACAAAATGAGGAATTAGCATTTCCAAATACTCTGCGTGCCCGGGGCATAAACCAGAGAGACTGTGGATATTAACAGTTGACTAGCACATTAAGTATATTTTTAAAATGGCACCTATATTTGTCTGCCTGTTTGTTTTACATGACATAAGTAAAAGGTTACATATTGAAATAAAACGTTTTGTTGTATCCATGAGACAGATTCTGATGCACACAAATCCAGCCAGAGTCCTACATAAAACTGTGTTCACTCTTGGAAATCAGCAGTAAACCTTGAAAAGAGTATTTCAGATATTTTACAGCAGATACAACATCTTTCATAAATAAAACTTTAGTATATACATGCTAAAATTGTTCTGTAATATGTAGGCAATTTTTAGTAATAGCATCAGATTAAGAACAATATCAAATATATTCTCAAAAAGTATCTTGAGTAATACAGGAAGTAGAAACAATACTCAGCGGGATGTACAAACTGGAAACCCAATTATAAGACATGAAAATAATAAAACTGGATAGGCAGGTGAATCTATACAGTAGACCTCTGTACAAGCTGTTTCAGCTTTGCCTGGATCAAAATCAAAAAGTGAGTTGCTGTGCAACTTGAAATTAATGGATTCAATCCTAGAATACATCAAGAAACAGAGCCTTTACTCTCTTTTTTTCTTTTCTTTTCTTTTCTTTTTTTTTTTTTTTTTTTAAATGAAAAAAGGAGAGTATTAGGCTAGGGTTCCCCCAACACCAATTCTGTACCATTCTGGCACAACCATTCTGGTACTGTTTAATTTCTTTCAATTGTCCAGAGCCATGTGCTCATGTGCTCTGGAGATGAACACTCCAGATAAAGTCCTCAGTGCTGCACTTACACAGAAAAAACATGCAGAATTACAGAGAAATTAAATGACAGTCCACATACTTCTCAGATCTTATCAGCAGCTGAAAATAAATACACCCCTTGTGAAAATAATTTATTGGCATTGTATTACTCAGATCCCTCTCTGTAATCTTCATCTGCATTTTCGTTGTCAGGTTTTCCTTCCATCCTCTACATCTATGGTTGCCACATACTAGTGAGACACTTCCTGTCAGTGTAATCAAGAAAACCGAATATTGCGAGAACATTGAAATAGAACTTGCAAGTGCTGGATCAAGACATTACAATCATGTCAGATGGTTCTGAACTTGCTAACGGGGCTTTCGTAGGCACAGCAACTCAGACAGACTCAGAAGGGGCTGGCATCACCGAAGAAAGCCGGAGCTCATTAGGATGAAACAGGAACTAATGGAAAAGTGCTAAAGTTCCCGGTGCTCAACCCACAGCAAGCATAGCTCTAACTCCTTACAGACTAGTACAAGAAACCCAAGAATTGGCAGTTTTATACGCTCAACATCTTTATATACATGAACCAGTAATGCAAAGGCAGAACAAAACTGTTCCTTTAAATCTTACTAACTCCAGAATATTAGCAGATCTAATCAGTGGGTGCTCATGGTACCCGAATAAGACCAGAGTTAACACATGTTATTCATGATATGGGTGGCCACCTAGCCACCAACAAAATATATGAGTCAGTAATGTTAGGAGAGTGGGTGGGTCAGAAGAGAAGAAAAAAAAAACTTGAATACTACATTGATAAAGGTTTGGCTTGGGAAGCTATTGGTGAGGAAGCGAGGATTTCAAAAAGACCGTTATCCTCAGAGCACCTTTCTAGATAACAGAGTCTATTGACAAAGATTTTACTTACCCTTTACCTGCCTCTACCAAAGTTACAAGACACTGCTTATATTACTAGACACTAAATGGATGAAACTCTTCCCAATCACGTGAACATATTCCTGAACAGAACTGGCCAAAACTAGGAGGAGGTAGAGAAAGCCCTTGTTAGTCTCATCAGCATTTTACTGACTTTGTAAGAAAACAAATATGCCAGCTGTATGAAACTACCCAGAGGTTTCAGATGACACATCAAGCCCTGTCTACTGGAAATAAACAGAGTTATGCAGTTCAAAGCAAAAAGAGGCAAAAAGTTTGGCAAAAGCCAAAGAGAGATTGGGACTTAAGAAACATCATCTACAGATTTCTCACTATTATGACATTACCTGAAATTTCACTCCTTAATCACTGCTCAAATAGCAAGAACCCACTGTACAATACGATCATCTCCTAAAGCACAGCCTCCCATTTCTTCTAAGGACATCTAAGTTCTCTTGCTGACAGCTAGGATTTGCCCAAAAGCGAGCACAAAGACTGCGCTGCAGAATGCAGTCTGGCATGTTTGCCTTCAGGGAACATAGGAAGCAAAGTAAAAATTAATGAATTGTCAGTCAACAATATATACAGACATCCTGCAGGGAAAGCCCCTAAGTGCAGGGCAAGAAAATAAATCCCACAGCACACCATCAATGCCTATCTCTAAGGGCAGCAAGACAACATACATAGCGCTGTGAAACATAACTAGCATCTTCCACCAGAGACTTTTAAAACGTGGTCTGCTCTTATTTCCTTATTACACCACAAACAAGGGTTTTATCCTTGCTTCCTAGTCCCTTAGTAGAATACAAGACAATATTGCTGTATCCTATTGCCACAGGATATTGCCTTAGGACAGTTTCTCATTGAGATTTTTCCTATCAACAATTCCTGCCGCTATACTAATCCCATAAGTGAAAAGTGTTCACAAATAATCAGTGGTGCTTCCCGATTTCTTCAGTCATGCTACAGCTTTACCGTTACATCTCCACAGTTATCACCCAGCTTTCTGCTGCCTTTATGCCTCGTGCATTCCCCAAGCCTGTGCAAAGTGGACAGAAGGTGCTGCCTGCTCAGGAGACTATTTTTATAACAATTCTGCAGTGTCAAAAGCAAGCATACACAATATCAAGCAGGTTCATCAATTTTCCAGTTCCCTCAGAGACCAATTCTAAACTACCTTTGACCACAACTGCATTCTCTTCCCCAGTGAAAGAAAATAACTCTTCAGCACACACATTCACCACTTCACCCTGTGCACACAAAATTCACATGCAGGGAGGAAAAAAAAACACTTAAAAACCACAACAAGGTAATAATAAGAACAGATACTCTGCTGCTGAAATATGGTAATGAGCAAAGAAAGTTTCTCGAATAAATAACTGAAGGCATCAGATCCACACATAATATAGGCAAGCTCTTTATTTTCAGTACTTCCAACAAGAGCTAGCTCCCTGGAAGCAGGAGTGGTGGCATTGCCCATAATAGTATGCACCAGGACCAAAGAACATAGCATTACAAGCAATCAAGGAAAATTCCAGATAGCAGCGTAGCACTGTCACATGAAATGGGGGGGGGGAAGTAAATATAGTAGATTTTTTTACTCAAGGAATATAAAAATTGATTGTTTACTTTTATACTCAGAGAAATATCTTGTGTCCCAGACATCCTTTGAAAAACATTATTTCTGGAAACTTAACTCAGTAACTTTCTCCCCTCAACACAGATCTTTCTCAGTGCTTTTTCTTCACAAAAAGGCAACCTGGTCTAGCCATTTCTATCAAAAAGTTTTCAATAATACTAATGTTTGATTTTACATACTCATCATCATGTCAGTACTTGACTGACATGCAGTGAATATCCCTAAGTTTGTCTTCCCTGACTTACAGAAAGCCTTGGCTCCATCCCTGCGCTCCCTCTTGGAGTTCCCATTTGATAATCCAGAGCCACAACCTGCACTGATGAAATGAATTTTCGTATCACAGAGGGCACATGTCTGGCCACTACAATAGAAATTACACCATAAACCGTTTAAATGATTATACAGATGATGGGACTTTCTTAAAGGTCTCACGTGGTATGTCCATATTGGCCTTTTAGTTTGAATAAAGAATGAGCTTTTGAAGTGAACCTCCCAAAGTCCTTGGCTGCCTGATCACTGAGCAGTCTCTGAGCACCAGTGCTAGATTCCTTTCTGGTGAAACTAAGCCAGAAGATGGACTCAGTAAGTGCACCTAGCATGGCCCAACCACTAACACGTGCTCAGTATCAGCTGTTGCACCTAAATCTTTAACTGCTGCTTTATTTTTTTTTAAAAAGTGATTTTTATTTTAATTCTATCATCAGATGGAAAAACTGCATTGCAACACAAAGATTTTTGTTTTGAAAGATGTAAAAATGGTTTGCAATTAGAAGAGGAAAAAGTTTGGACAACCAGTAAAATACTTTCCCTAATGCCAAGAGAACAAGACACAATATTATTTCATTAACCAAAAAACAAGGAAGCAGGTTTACAGATGGACTAAAAAACATCCCACCCCTGCAGACTTGAGAGCCCAAGGCTAGCTTAATTAGAAGCAAAGAAAAAATTGAGAGGACTGGGCAGAAGTGCAGGAAATGAACTCACATACCACATACGCTAACAGGCCAAAAGCCAGTGTAACCACAAATTCCTGAACTGACACAGCACTTGGAGAGGGGGACCAAAATTCACATACACCCAGGGCACTTGCAGCTCACGTACACTAAGCTTGTACACGCGTCCGGAGATGTTACGTGTCAGCTTCTCTCCAGCTATACATCCTGCGAGCATCAGCCAGGCTGTGGCCCCTGAATGTGGCCAGATACGACACTGAGGCTGCACGGCTTCAGCAGTCCAGAAAATCACATAGTTACCAGAACGCTATAGGCAGATCAGAAAAACGTGTGTATGAGTGTTGGAGGATGTCGTGGTTTAACCTCAGTCAGCAACTAAGTACCACACAGCCGCTTGCTCACCCTCCCTGTTCTGCTGGTGGGATGGGGGAGAGAATAGGGGGGAAAAAAAAGCAAACTCATGGGTTGAGATAAAGGCAGTTTAATAGCACAGCAAAGGAAGAGGAAATAATAATAATAAAAATAATAATAATAATAACAATAATAATAACAACAACAACAACCAATATACAAAACAAGTGATGAAAAATGCAATTGCTCACCACCCGCTGACCGATGCCCAGCCCATCCCCGAGCAGTGATCACTGCCCCCCGGCCAACTCCCCCCAGTTTATATACTGAGCACGATACCATACGGTATGGAACAGCCCTTTGGCCAGTCTGGGTCAGCTGTCCTGGCTGTGCCCCCTCCCAGCTTCTTGTGCACCTGGCAGAGCATGGGAAACTGAAAAGTCCTTGACTTAGTATAAGTACTACTTGGCAACAACTAAAATATCACTGTGTTATCAGCATTATTCTCATACTAAATCCAAAACACAGGACTATACCAGCTACTAGGAAGAAAATTAACTCTATCTCAACTGAAACTGGGACAGGGCAACAGAGGGAAGTAAAGCAAAAACTTACAAAAACTAATTATACAAAACTTCTACTTCATTTTGTACATATAAACTAATTTCATTCTTTTCCTTTCAACAGGTGCCAGAAGCAGCAAACAATCTTAGCTAAACTCAAATGCCTGAGGAAAGCTAATTTTTTAAGTTGAGCAGCAATCTAGATGACCAGTCCCATGCTACAACAGACAGTGTTACTGAAGAAAAAGTGATGACAAACATAACTCCTATTTTCTGCTACCATAGGCTTGCTTGTTCACAGCAATTGCTTTGTTTATTAAATAACCAAAATGCAAGAAGACAGTAAAAATGAAGCAGTTCGCTGAAGAGCTCCTGAAATTATTTTAGGATGTAGGTTAAGTTTTAGAAATTTACACACAGGTCAAGATTTTTTGGCTGAAAATGATAGCTGGTGGTCCAGGCCATTTAATGGGCAACAGGGGCAGCTTTCTAGGGCAAAGCAACCTGTCTCACCCGCTTGACTCCCAGGCTATGATACACGGAAGGGAATACAGGTCTGCTTCGTTAGACCATGTGCACACAGAGCGATAGAGATGCTCAGGACCTGGCCTACAGCTCACGATCAGACTGAGCTCAGGTCATGTAAAGTCCCATATAACAACAGAACTGCTCTCATGCTCACATGTAAGTCTTAGCCAGGGCTTACCAGCTGAAACACAATCCCACATGGACACAGCACTGCTCCCCCTCTATGGACACCAGAATGGGTCACAGGAAGAAAGACTCCTAAGATGGTAGCAAAAAGTTAGGTATACTGGCATTCATGGTGGAAGGAGGGGCAGAACAGGAGGGAAAGGAGACTTTAGGGCTCATGACACAACCAGAGGATACAGTATTTCAAAGGTGAAATACCAGTTTTAAAGGCCAGATGCATCTCTTCGCTATAAAAAACAAATAAAAGCAAAAGAAATCCTACCAAAACTACTGTACTACCCCAGATTTCAAAAGACTTGGCAGAACAAGCAGAAGAAGTTGAGTATCTCTGCCACTACTCATGTGAAGAAGCCCTTACTTCCTTACACATGAAGTTTTAGGGAAAGAAGGAAGCTCTCCGTAGCAGGCAAGTCTCACATCTGGAACCAAAGGCAGCAGACCAAGCCTTAGGAAGAGGTGATGTGGTAAGAAATCACTGTGCTAGCACCTGAAAGCTGAAAAATGACATTAACTCACATACATCGCCAGCAAGATTGAGAAGGGAGTGAATTGTTTACAAAGCATTGAAGAATAAAAGGAAAAACAGGAGAGGAAAAGAGAATGCACTTTGAGAGTACCATGTATATACAAAAAGGCATACGTTACTATACACGGTAGAAGAAAACAAATGAAGTGAGGTTACAAAAAGGGGAAATTAAAGGAAAAGCAACAGTTTTCAAATTCACGTACATTCCATGAAATGATATTCCAGCCCTGGCATGCCTGCACTTAACTGTGTCACATGCATCCACTCAGGCTATCCATGCAACCTCTGCCATAAATCTTGAGTTGCACCGTGCCACTCATGAATTCAGCTTTCATCCAGACACAGCTTTTGATTAGAGTTACTAGAGCTTCACAAGCAGACAGTGTGTCTTGGCCACCTGCAGCCTGAAGAAGGGGAGAGAAAGTGAAGGAAATTACTTATTTCAGATAAGTGTAAGATGCTGAATTCGGCCCAAAAAGAGAAGAACTTGACCAAGTATGTGTCCTTGTTAACAGTCTCCAGGCTGCATCCGAGTACTACTTGGTCTATTTTGGCCTTGTAATATGTTCCCTGTTGGATTTCTTACATATTGGAGAAATTGTTCTGCAGCATTTAAAAAAATAATAATTGGGCTCTTGGCATTTATTTCTGAGGACTCTTGCAAACTTTCTTTTTGAGTTCTCGAAAAACATTCCATTTTGCTTCTTTCTAGAGCCCTTAAAGGGGTTATTATTACAAGACACAGTGTTACGACTTTATCTAATTTGTGGTTCTTGAGGAACAGAAGGACTTACTTATAGTTTTAGATTTGTAAGAGTACATTCACCACAGGATAAATACTGGACCATTTCAATAGCTAAAGGATACCTTTTATCTGTAAAATGTTCTAAAAACATACAGCTAGGAAGCAAAACCCCAGACTTACAGCTAGCTTATTACAAGCACATTTTTAGCCATGCCTTATAAATTGAGTATTTTTGCTGTAAAAACATCCACTACAAACTGGGAAATACTCATCAGCTTATTGTACACAACAGTAAACATCTGTATTACTTTAACTTGTACAAGACCATTAATCAAGGCATAGTCAAGCTATTAAAGCAAAAAAAGTCAACATCCGGATTTCTCCAAAAAGCCAAATACTATGGACACTGTTGACTGATTACAATAATACGTGTTATTTGAGAAGGTTCATTAAAAATAGTTCTGTTACTCTTAACTCCTAATATCCATGTTTAAATGTTTTCACCACCAAATTGCCAGTGCTTCAGGAAATTGTTACTGGGAAAAAGGCTGTCATAAACACACCATTTGGGCAGGAGGGCAGGGAAAATTACCTACCTGTTACAGTGACTTTCTCCTAAGCAACAAAACCTGCTCTTACATGATACCTATAAAGTAGCAAAAGAATTATTTGACTCTAACACAACATGGGGACAATGCCATGAGACCCAACTGCCACACAGCATAGTAATACCAACCATGTAACTACTGTCATCTCTTCATAGGCCAAGGGAGATGCTATTGCTAATTTTACTTCCTGTTCACTTACCATTTCTGTCCTAAATAAACGAATCCACTCCTTGAAAGTCAACAACAAATCACTCAAGGCCTTCACTGTCACCAATGAGTTGGCATGAGCCCTCATATAAACAGAGCAATGAGTTTTTCTGAGTATATTCAAGTTCATCCCTTCTTGCCCTCATTCAGAGTTGGGATGCCTGAGTCCCCAAGTGGTTTCATTCACTCCATAGCTATACTACCATACCTTAAAGAAAAAGCTGCCCACATAGTCCCTGCTCAAAGGTTCCCTTCACGGTTTCTGCCCTTCACAACGTGGCAGCCGCTTGCCATCTCTGGAACAAGGAACAGCCACCAAGCTGCCAGCAAGAGAACACTGATTCAATTCATGTTGTGATTTTACCAATTCTGTCTTGACAGTAAGCTTTAATAACCATCCCTAATAAGCCTAAAATGTTAATCTACTAGAAAGTACCTAGTTTTAAGCTATCAATATTATTCACATTGCAAGATCACCTAGAAATCACACCACACAATGGCTTCCACCGTTCCAGCCAGCTTAATTCATTGCAAATAGAGTAAGCAAATAACAGTAAGTGATCCCCTGTCCAAAAGGGGTTGAAGTCTTAAAAAAAAACCAAACAAACAACCGAAAACAAACAAACAAACAAAAAAAACCCCACACCACACCAAAGCTCATATAGTTTAGGGAAAATTGTGAAGTTCCACTCTTCACTCACCTGTGGAAAGTGGGATACTGCAGTAATCAGGAGGAGGATACTTTCTTCTAAGATATTTCCAGGATGTTCTGGAGAACTACCACAATCCCATTAGCAGTTATTCATATTATACGTGCACTTGTAAACACACAGGCCCAAGAAGCAAAGGTTCTGGCCAGCAAAGCAACAGTATACAAATTGCAAGTATGCAAGACTTTCTTTCAAAACACCTAGAAGTCTTTTATCATCATTTTACCTTTCATCTCTCACCCTTCGAACATGCTATGCCCTGCAGCGACGCAGTATTTCCCATCGGTCTACCAAAAAGGCAAGCAACTTGAACAAACAGTGCCCCAGACACTGACTGACAAGAAGCACCACATCCAGCACGGGGTCCATCCAGCACAGCACATCGGTAGGACAGACAAGGAGACACACAGCTGGTGATTAAGAGAAAACATAGGAAAAGGCATGGAGATAAGAAAATCCATCCTGCCTACAGCAATACCTATTTTCTGTTAGAAACAAGACAAACAGGTCTAGGCATCACAGAGTGGCAGAAGTGATGGACTGGACCTGAACACCTCCTTTACTATAGGAAAAAACAGATTAACCAATCCCTCCCCTCACCCAGAACAACCCTAAGTGAAGGCAAATGAAGAAAGGACAGAAAGTACATTTCATGAAAAAATGCTTCCTGGCAGCATCTAAATTTGAAATTGCTTTTGGGAATGACACCTCGGCTCCCAGCCTCGATTAAGGATTCAATACTTATAAACAAACACGCATTTGGCATCTGTTTCTCCTCTCTTTTCATTCAATTCTGAAATAGCTGCAATGCCAATACAAAGACCTAATAAACAGGCTTTACTACCTTCAGTCTCCACCTCTGTTTCTCATCTCTAAATTTTCCATTACATGTTCAAATGCACTTCCATAAATAGTCTGGCAAACAGAAGATACAAAGAGTTGCTTTCAAATGAACACCTCTGCAGGGCACCAGAACTAAGGACTGGATAGATCGGTGTTCAGATTATCTTCTAGTTTTCAGATAATCAACAGATTATAGATTGCAGTATTCTTTGATGATACCATATATGACTATTTTGAAAACGTATCATTTTTCATAAAACTCTTTTTGAAACGTATTCTACTCTCTCTTCATTATTATTAAATTTATTAGAAAATTATAGGTATTAGAAAATACATTGTAAACATTTCTACATTTGTTGGGCATCAAGAAATACACTAGTATAGTTCGGATACTATCTGAATTCAAAGTACTTTACTTCTGAGAAAGCATTTTAAACAGGTAATGTTGGCTTCTTTAGGGGAATATGGAGCATATAAAAATGCTATCAAGCAACTACACTGGCAGCAGAGCTGCCCTCTGCACATGATCCAATACAGTTAGCTGGCATTACTGCATTTCTCAAACTTTTTGAAGCATCACAAATGGTGATGCTTGCACACTTCTCATACTGCTGAGATGTGACCACTTATGTTTTGTCTGAAATGGTGGAATCAAGCACGCTTCCAAGTGCCTGCCCCAGTCACTTCCCAGTTCCAGCCTCAAGCAAGACCCAAAGCCATACCACCCCTTCCCACGTCCCAGCCTGGACTTCTGTAGAAAGAAAACGTAGGCACACAGATCAAAAAGAAACCACAGCGTTATCCAAACAGAACATGATTCCAGTTTATGGTGTGGCACACATTCAGGGTCAAGTTAGCTACTGCTGCTGACTCTTCTCTGGCTAGAGTCGCTAAGCAACTAGGAAGAGGAATAAATGGCCTGTACTGCCCTGAATATATATGGTCCAAAAAGAGAACAATATTACAAAATACAGCACCTCACAGAAAACTAAAAATGCTCATTACACAATTGTAAAACCATATATAATAAGTAACATACTAAGACATCTAAAACCACTTAATTTTTAAGAAATCATTATTTCAACCCACCTGACTTAAAAAGCAGAGTGAGAATTACAAACCTTACTGCTAAAGTGTTCAAAATAATTACATTCAAAGCAGACTACTCCTTCATCTAGTACAAGTCAGCCTCATGCTAGGAAAATGACAAATACAATAGAAACCGTACACTTACTTACATTCTAGTCAAATATACAAAATGACCAGTTCATATCATCATTGACAGTCTGGTACATGTTGTCACCAAAGACATTTGATTTTGGTTGATCTCAGAATATTTATGGCAGCCTTGAGAATGCAGGAAGTTCTTTAAAACAAATATCAAAATTTGGATCAGTAACAAAAAATGAAAACATTTCGAAAGAATGAGAAAGCACAGGGGAATAGAACTATTGTGCAGCCAATGATTTCAAAACTGAACACCCACTCGTAACTGGCAACATTTAAGTCATAGAGAACAAAATGCCTGCCCAGCAATGACATGTGAACTTAAGGCTGAAATGTGAGTCACAGGAGAAAAGAGAAAAATGCTTACCTATGAATAGAAAAAGAAGCAATGGATCTAATAAGGGATGCCACTGCTCCAACTTTAGCAGCTTCCACTGCTCCCTGTGACCTGTATCGCACAGTTTCACCATAATTGATGAAAGGTTCGTTGTAGACAACAATCTTCCCCTTGGCCTCCTGAGCTCTTTTATGCAGTTCTTCAAAAGAGGCTACCACTATGACTTCCGCCGTAATTCCTGAAAGAAAGTATTACAGTGGCTTTAACATTTGCTTTCCTACAACTCTCCTACAGCCAGTTTTAGCAGGCAGAAAAGCATGGACTGTGCAGAACAGAAGAAATCAGATTTAACTTCTTACTGGAAAAGGAAGACTATGTAAAATGCTTCATCAGGGATTGGTACTACATAGCTGTAATAGCACTCTGACCAAGTACACACCATTCTCTAAACCATGCTATCAGGCTGGTATTAAAACATAGCTTAAGGGGCAAAAAGGATACACTAAGGGAATTCTGTTCTCTGCATGTGCTTTAACACCTCACTGCAATCATTTATAGTACAAAAACATTTGCAAAAGCTGCCTATGGGATTAATAAAAAACGATAGTAATCTTTTCATGGAATTGTTTTGATATGTTGCTAAACAACTTAGCTTAACATAAGACAACTGGAAACATATTTTTAGACTGAAACACTTATAAAATTATTTCATCCATTTCACTGAAATAAAATTAAAGCTCTGCAGTTTCAACAAATTTTGCAGTATGCTTATAAATAATAATAAAAAAATCTTCATATTTAATTCAGGAGAATACCACAGTTCTATTGGATCTCCTTCTGCGAGTTTTCCCAGGAACCCATCTTTCCCAGTTATGATACAGAGAACACAGGCAGGTACTTCTGCAGAACTACTCACACATGGTAAGTTAGATCCCACCCAGCTCTTTGTTTTTAATAGTTGGAAAAGTTTTAAATTGCTGTATTATCTTGCTTGAAAAAACAAAGGATTTTATAGATAAGTAGTTTTTCCCAAAGCCAGAGAATCCATCCAACTTTTTAGAACATGAATTGAGGAACAATATTTCACAGCATTTAAGAAGTAATTCATTAAAATGACCACTATGCTTAAAATCCAATTTTGTTGATTGGTTACAGAGATAAGTAGAAACTGCTTAACAACATGGGCTGGTACTTTTCTTATAAATAAAGAAGAAGCAACAGATGCCTGAAATTTTAGTGTTGTATATTTCACCTAAAAGCCACAAAATACATCACTGAAAACTAAAACTAGTAACAAATGTCTAGCAAGGATTTGTCAAAGAATTCAACCTATCATGTTTTTAAGAAGAAAATGTTTCTCCTTGAAAGTCCTCTTTCTTCTTTTTTTTTTTATTTTTCTGTAGTATAAGAATTATTTGGAGAGCATTTCAGAGAGTTGTATTTGAGACTGCAATACATGAGAAGAACTGATAGAAAAACAGGAAGATCATCTCTCCCAGCACCAGTGTATCCAGGCTCATGGCTTCTTTAAGATCGAACTACAGTATATTTCAAAACCTTAAAGAAACTGTTTCACACAAAAGAGTTTCTTTTTTTTAAGCATGCACCACTAAGAGCAAGAGACATCTACTGCTACAGCAGTATTCCCTACAGAGGGACCTGGACAGGCTGGATCAATGGGCCAGGGCCAACTGTAGGGGGTTCAACAAGGCTCAGTGCTGGGTCCTGCACTTGGGTCACAACAACCCCATGCAATGCTACAGGCTTGGGGAGGAGTGGCTGGAGAGCTGCCTGGCGGAAAAGGACCTGGGGGTGTTGGTTGACAGCTGCCTGAACATGAGCCAGCAGTGTGCTCAGGTGGCCAAGAGGGCCGCCAATGGCATCCTGGCTTGTATCAGGAATAGTGTGGCCAGCAGGAGCAGGGAGGTGATCGTGCCCCTGTACTCGGCACTGGTGAGGCCGCACCTCGAGTACTGTGTTCAGTTTTGGGCCCCTCACTACAAGAAGGACATGGAGGTGCTGGAGCATGTCCAGAGGAGGGCAGTGAAGCTGGGGAAGGGTCTGGAGCACAAGTCTTATGAGGAGCGGCTGAGGGAGCTGGGGCTGTTTAGCCTGGAGAAGAGGAGGCTGAGGGGAGACCTTATTGCTCTCTACAGCTACCTGAAAGGAGGTTGTAGCGAGGTGGGGGTCGGTCTCTTCTCCCAAGTAACAAGCGATAGGATGAGAGGAAACGGCCTCAAGCTGTGCCAGGGGAAGTTTAGGTTGGATATTAGGAAAAACTTCTTCACGGAAAGGGCAGTGAGGGACTGGAACAGGCTGCCCAGGGAAGTGGCTGAGTCCCCATCCCTGGAGGTATTTAAAAGACGGGTAGACGTGGTGCTCGAGGACATGGTTTAGTGGTGGACTTGGCAGTGACAGGTTAACAGTTGGAGTCGATGATCTTAAGGGTCTTTTCCAACCTTAAGTATTCTATGGTTCTATGATGAAAGCCCATGAGTTTTAGCTACAGAACTAACCTAGTGTGAGGGTGTAAAAATTTTAACTAAATAACTATTCAGATTCTTTGCTTTACAGAAAGAGGCACAGAGAGCCAAGCCAGAGAATCACCTTCAAATTTTACTAGTTGTTGTTGGCAGGTAGATAAGCATGCTAACAGACTCCAGCTGCTTCTAATGAACTGCAGGTTCAGCTGCCTACCTAAGGAGTATCCCAGCGACAGGATCATTCTGGGTATGGAACCGTGCCACTGGAAATAAAGCCAGCTATCTGCAAAATTTCATTTTCCACAAGAAAAGTCATGGTCTCAGTAGCTTGATACTGCAATCCGTATTTCATATTAGTTCTCCCCAATGCTCCACTTGGATCATGCAGCAGGCACTGGAAGGGCACATGTTGTATTAGTGCCTGTTCGCCAAGGGAAGCGAGGAGTGTAACTCCTCCTGGCATTACTTTACTGCATTAATGAACAAACACCAACTCTGAATGATTTTTAAAGAATGCTACAGACAGCTAGCAACTATCTATAATCCCTAAGAAATATCATGGAGAAGTACATTTATGGCCCTCCCTAGACCACAGGCATCAGGAGTTTGTACAGTGAGCTTTGTGGGAATTAAAGCTAAGGAAAAGAACACAGAGCAGCAAACTCCAGCCCAGTATCTCTACTTTTGAATGTTCCCAAAGAAGCTAAATAAAGCCATCCTTTGACAAAACAAAACAAAACGAAGGTTCTCTCTGCAAGTTTAACTTAATGGCAGCAAAAAACAAAACAAAACAAAAAGTATTAATCACAGTGCTTTCTGTAACAAAATAAAACTTCACTCTTGTGTAACTTCTGACTAATTCAATGTCTCATTTGCATTTTAGTCCCATTTTATACCATTTCAGTCTCACCTACTGAAGTGACAAGAGCAACAGTTACCTTAAATAAATATGTGGACGCACATACACAAACCACCCTAAGACCTCCTGTGCAAAGGGAGAAACGAAAACAAAAAAACCCAACAGTTTATCAGTTTAAGGGGAATGAGTTATTCCTTTTCAAAGTGGGAAATGGCTCACCTTACTGAGCCTTTAAGCAAATTAACCAACCTCTACCCCTAGCATCTCCTACCAATTCAGTGCCTCATGGCTCTGCTTCCCATGTTGAAAACTGTTCTCTCTCTCTCTTACGCCTATCATTATCTGACCCAGAGCTTGGCTGTGCGTTATTGAACAGAAATCTTCAGAAAACCCATGTAAGCAGGGAGTCGGATTGCCTGCTTACTTAAGCAAGATACAAAGATTATAACCCACGCAGTCCAAGAGGTGAATACGGAGCATTTGGGGAATTAGCTAAGTAAAGGGCATGAAGCATAGAAGACAGAATTACAAACATGATAAACTTGGCTGAGTACATGAAGCTGAAGACTATTTATTTGTACTCACCATGTGAACCATTATACATATTGCTGCATTGAGCCAGTGAGCAAAAGAGTCTATGTAGTACTATGGGCTTCCTCTCATTTCTCATATTAAACAGTAAATTATACCCTGTAATTTCGGAGAATTAAGGTACAGGAAGGGTGTTAATGGTGGGAACAAGCAGGTAACCTTCAATTACCAACAAAATTATATATTACAACGTCCTCTGTACACAGAAATGTACATTTCTATCTAAACACTTGGATATGCCACAACTTTGATGATCATGCTGTCAGTTGAAATAAATAGCACAGTATGCATTAGCAAGGTCTAAAAATCTGTCACAGGCAGGACAAAGGCAAGACTGACTCCAGTTACTCTTTATTAGCTACAGAAAGTTCAATTTTTTATTTTTTATATATAAATAAATAAATATACATAAAAGCACCTGTAAATCAGCTGTCTGCAACATTGCCATGCATCAGAAGTCTGATTCTTGGCATGAGCAATTCTGTCTGGAGAGTCACCTCCTAGCAGCTGCTTACCTGCCAGCAATCATGCCAGAAGTAGATTAGTTCAAAGGGAATTCCCCATGAGATAACTTATTCTCCTCAAGATTAAATGCAGTGAACATTTAAGCCATTTTAGTATCTGCAGCTATGCATGTGTCTGTGTCAGTAACAGGTTTCAGAGAAGAGTAAGAAAAAAAAGGAAAAACCACCCTATTATCAGATTTTAAAAACTGATGAATCTCTATTAAAACATCAAGGAAACTTCATACAGAATATTGTTGCTGCTCTTGGCCACACCAGAGCGAGGCATGGCAAGACTTTACCATACTGAGTTTCAGGAATTCCTGAGATTTGGGAACCCAGTCTCTGTTGATTTTTATTTATTACTATCCTAGAAACACTCAGCTCATAAACACACAGAAATTCAACCTAGTTAGTTACAATCAAATGCTGTATTAAAAGAATAATTTAGCAAAGGCAGAAAGAAATATCATTTGCATACTGTTTAACCTTACTGGATACTAATTTCCTGATTAGTCAATTATGGTATTACTGTCTTTTTTTTTTCCCCCTCCCAGTCTCATTTTTTCATCCAGTTAACAGCAACAGTCCCTTGGAGATCTAGTTACAAAACCAAATGCAGCCATCATTAATTCGACAATAATTTTTTTCAATAACATCAAGTGAATAACTCACCCCTACGTACCTTCCAAATTTCATTTACTTCACACTGTGTTAACATAAGAATTATGATTTCTCTTACAAATCACACTATGGAACAGCGATGCTGCTGATCCACATGCACTGAAGCTGTCACTGTCAAATAAATAATCTGATGGGCAAGGCAATTTTTGCTTAAAACAATTAAAATATGATATTTTTAGGTCTAGACACAACAAAGCTGGAAACTACATCAACTTAGTCTCTGCTAAACTTCCCTGTGTGTTGTATATTTAAAATTCTTGCATCCTAAGCATAAAATACTGCCTGAAATATCAACACAGAAAGTCAACAACACATCTAACTGTTCTGGTACTGGTGGAGATTTTGGAACTAGGGAAGAACATACCTGAAACATGTCCTGGCCTCTGCAGTCATGATAGCAAGAGGGAGATAGAGTGCTACCTCCCCATTCATCAGAACCAGGCATCAGGACACCAGGACCAGGAAACCAAGAAGAAGACAAAGAAAGAGTAGGAGCAGCAACACACCATGAGAGCACGGCACAAAGCCTACCTGATAATCGCAGCCCTGCCTTGCAAACCAGTGACATCAGGCCATGTTTATTCCCTCATTTCTTGTCTACTGGATGGCTCCCACTTCTCAGATTTCTCCATTTCCACCTCAGCTCTCCCACAAAGCTAATTTAGCCTGGAAGTGCCACATCAAGGTATACTGTACTACATGCCAACCCTAAGCACCCCAAGCTTTTCTGACCTTAGCCTGCCTAATCCAGTTGCCTTTCAGACTTGACCATCTCCCCAGGATAAAAGTACCATGCCTCTGCTTCTTTCAGAAATGGCCCACATGCACTGTCTTGTGCCTGTTTCACAAGGTAGCTTCTTTCACAGAGTTACAGAGAAATTTTTTTTGCATGGGTCACAAGAAAGACCTGCACACATGAAGTTATAATGTAGCAGCTGAGATGTGCAGTTCTCCTGTAAAAATGGCAGTCTTGAACCCTGGATGCCACATCACCCTGAACAGAACCAGAGCATGTGCCAGGATCAATACTCCTGGATGAGGATCTAAGAAAATGAAGCATGCAATGGGGAAAAAGTAGATATACATGTCTGGAGATAGGGAAGAAAAGTAGTTGTTGAGACAGGGCAAAGAAAATAAGGTTTTGGGGAGTAGAGGGAAAAGGCAAATATATTCTTGAAAACTAAGTAAGATTGGAGACCTGGCATTATATCCTATTTAGGTTCAGCATCCTCTAAAATCAGCCCAGAGAACATTCTTTCCCTCAACTTCTAGCTTACCTCTTAAAAACATGTTGCTTTTGAGCTCTCTCCAGCAATTAGTACAGCTTTCCCCCAACGCCCCACATGATTCAACAAGATTTTCAGAAAAACAAACCCAAATTCTGGGTCCATCATGAACTCATCAAATTAAGGCTTGGTGTCAGGCTGAAGCAAATAGAAGATTCATATCATCACTTTTTTTTTTTCTCCCTCAAAAATTATTAGCATGTACTGAAAATTTAAAATACTTTAACACCTAGAAACACAATTGCTCTATCAACACATATCAATATGTACTGATATAAGAATTATAATATGAAGAGAAGATTAAATATATCAGGGGAACTGTGGAACGAAGGAGAGGGTTTTTATCAGGAAGAAAGATTTTGTAAAATCGGAATATACTTCTGGAAAATGTGACCTCACCTACTCTGTGGAACAGCAAAGAGAATTACTTCATGAAACTAAAATTGCATAGGAGAGTTATCCAAAAGGATATGAGGCTATTCAGCTCTGATGCACAGCACAGAGACTAAACCTATTACTCCGTTCTTTAAGAAGAACACAGAGAAAAATAAACACTATATAATAGTTACATTTTTGACAAATATGACTTACTATTTCCAGCAAGTACTGGACCTCATTAGAACGGTTTGGTTTCTATAACATGTTGCTTACTGTGCAGCAGTAAATCCTAGCAGCAAAGGGGTTGGACTCAACCCCAGGCATGAAGCCTTGGACACCAAAAGAGCAGGGCAACAGGTCTGGTTCTCCCCGAAGCAGCCCTGTGCAGGACACAGGCTTGCTATGCAATGTCTGGGGAGAATCAGGCACCCAAGAACAGGATCCAGAAGAGCCAGTTTCAGAGCACACAGGTGTCTAAGGCAGAAAGTACCAAGGGCAACCATTCCCTCCCTAGCGAGTCAAGAGGCCAGTCACTGCAGGCTGTCCCCTGGGAGGGAAGGTGGCAGTGCCACTCAGCTGTGCATGCGTTCCCCACGCATGCAGAAAATCACATTCAAATCCTGCCTCCATTAGTGTGAGGCAGGAGCTTCAGCCTGGGCTTACCATCCTTGAGGTAATCACCCTCAACTCAGAAACACTGAAACGGGCCAAGACCTGAAAATTCAATTTTTTGCCGTTGCCAATCTGTACAGTTCACTTGAACATTCATTAAAGCAGTGACTGGAACCCATGTCCTTCCCAGACGGCATGTCCACCTCAAAGCCACACAGCTACTCCTACTCTCTAAATCTTTGAAATGCCACTGAAGCAACTTTTGGCCCAGACACCGGGCCACTGAACACCACAGCGTCTGAGGTCCTTCATGGACGTCATCTTTTACATTCCAAGAAAAACAGTAGCATAATTATCATACCACAAGCAGCACTGCTCGAAGGAATAATAAACAATCCAGGCACCCAATACTGAGGCTCATGGTCTCAAGATATGAATCAATACCTCCTCCCACATAGAAAAACAGGGACCCAGTGAAGACAGAAGGAGGTCTTTGCTGTGCACTGTGCTCTCACGCCTACGACTCTCTCCAACCCCTGTTCTCAGCACTGAACCCCTCATCGAAGAGGGTACCCAAGTCCCTCCAGAAGGATCTCCTTCTCTCCCAGTAGGTGAGTGGTCATCCAAGATGCTGGCAACTCAAGGGTAATTCCTCTGACACACATTAACTTTTTTGTTGGCCTTTTGTTAATCTAGATGAATTCCCTAATCCACTTCACCACTAAGAAACAAAAAACGAGAGTCAACACTGGGGAAAAATACACCAGCCACAACTGCGGCCAGACCACTTCTTTCAGCAGCATCCCTGGCTTAAAAAGACTGTCAGCCTACAGCAACAGCACACGCCTTCAACAGCTTTGAGACACATATTATCACCATTTTATAAAAACAGTCTGGAACTATTTTCATGTTATCTAAGTGGCAAAACTCCCACTACCTTCTATAAGAGCAAGACTGGACCAAATGTTGTTGATAGTTAAACAAAAAACCCCATGACTTGAACACAAAAACTAGGAAAAAGTCTGCCAATACTTCATATTTATATTATTTCAGTTTTGCTGCAACAAACAGTACTTAGAAACCAGAGACTGTTCGTTTTTTGAGGAGACATTTCGGGCAGGCTGCATTCTGGGTTTGGTTCTACTTGTCAGTATTTCTTTAAAATGAAAGGGCAGGGTCACCCATCAGGAAAAAAAAGAGTGCATTTTAAAACACATGCAAAAAATATGAATTCTTTGATACTTTATGGTCAAACATCTGCTAAACTACTACTTTCCTTCAATTATAGGATTCTCAAAGCAACAATTATATCTATTTTCCTCAGAATTTGGGGAATATAATCAGTACTACCAGAAATCAACACAGTCTCTCTATATATATCTGTATGTTTTGCCAATGTTGAAACACTGGAAATGAGACAAGGACATTGACTAAATATGGTAAACCTCCAGTTTGTCAGCTCCCTAAACTGAGCACTTTCTAACATGCAACCCTGTTTGTTACCTAGAAAACCATTTCTTCGAGGTGGTGACCATTTTCAATCTCTGCTGACTTCTGGAAATTCAAGCCACTCTGTGTTTAATGTTTCTCCTCTCCCTGTCGCTAAGACAGGCATGAAAGTTACTCCCTCCCTGTAAGGAGATCAAAGAAAGTGAAAACTTTCTCTTTGACCCAACACCTTCAAATTTTGGGATACATTGAAAGGGAAAACATTTTTTTTTCCTCTTCAATAAAAAAATATAACCTTTTCTGTGCTGTTCCTTTTTGCTGTGTAAATCAGACTGAATCTGGAAACTTGACACCCTGGCATGTTGCCCAGTCCTGAAGAAGAAAATAGGGAAATGCAGATTTTACCCACAAGATCACAAGGTATCAAAAAGCCTCCTGCACATCATCAGAACTGTTCCAACCTTGAGTGAGCCAACCAGCTCTATGCCAAACTCATATCTGAGCCAAAGTGGGCAAATCCCAGCAAATCCAATAAACGGGCAAAGCTCTGTGCACATCCCATAAGATTTTCAACCCCACAGGCATGGGTTAGATAGAAGACCTGCAGGAAGAGACACTCCTTGTATCCTGGAGTCAATGCTGGCTTGGGCTCCACAGCTAAAATACTGCTACTGTTTAGGGCTTCCTCTTCCTGCCCCTAAGGATTGTGGATTTTTTTCCACACGCTCGCATGGCATACGCCGAAATGGAAAATGAGCAGCGTCAGCATGTGCTCTGGCCATTGGGTCACTCTTAGGAAACACTGGTTTGAATTTCCATGGACAGAAGGGAAAATAAACCCTGAATTTCCAACACCCAAAGCCAGGCTTCTAACTGCTGTTAGGCTATTGCCATGTTAATAAAGAGCCCTTCAGAGCACTAGCTCAGGGAGCTGAGCTCTGAGGGCACGGGGGGCCACTGAGGCCAGCATGAAGCACTAAGCACATCCAGAGAGAAGTAATGTCTTAAGTTGCTGCCAAAGCTCCCTATTTTCTTAGCTCATCAGGTCTCAAGCCTGGGGGCACATAATGGGAAGGGAGGAATGCAGGACATTAACTGAGAAGATGAGAAAGCAAGAAATGGTCTCCTGTGCCTCCTGATGGGATAGGGGTGTCGCCCCTTCTCATCTTAACCCCATGCCCAGACCTTAAAAAAGTCCAGCCAATGCTGTCCTCTGGCTCTAAGTAGGCATCAGTAGCATCAAGGAAGGGATGGATCTGTCAGGGCTCTACAGAGACAGTGGTTTGTAAACTGAGGAGTCTGAAAAGTATCCTGATAGGAACACTGATTTAAAGCATGCAATAACTATCAAACTAAGACCAAACACCTTCAGGGATCACCTGCACAGTCCACTTTAGAGGCAGCTCTGAAGGATGTCTCTGCCCCTGGGCAGAACCCAGGTGCCAATGGCCAGATCATGGAGCCGACATGTGAAAGCCAGTCCTCGGCCTTTACCGCGTCCCTCTGGCAAAGCTCGGTGCAGCAGCGGTAGATCTCCCTGGTCTGATCCCGTGCAGCAACAGGAGCGCAACGCCAGGAGAAGCAGCATCAAGCATCTCATATTGAATTGCATTGTTTTGATTACAGGATGACTCACACTCCCACAGCTTCTTGGCTAAAACAAGACAAATCAGAACTGCCGATATTCCCTCACTGAGGGAAATTGTTCAAATATTTCCGATGTGATTTAGGGCAGCCGCCTATCCCTTTTTCTCAGGAATAAGGCATGGTGACAATCGCTGCTTAGAGCAGAGGGAGTGGATCTGAGAATGAATTCCTCGGAAGTGATGAGGCAGTGGTTTTAATAGTCTAACCACACATTTTTTATTCTGTGCTTGGGATGAGTGTGAGTTTTAGGACAGGCGCTTTTCTGAGCAGTACACCTTGCAATTCTCTTGCCCGGAGAGGCTGGTGACGAGCAGCTCTCGCCAGGCGTTTCCGTCAGCCAGGCGTCCGGTCCAGCGATCGGAAGAACGAGAGCCAAGAGCTCACCAGGGACCAGCTACCCCACATAACCTCCTCCAGCACGAAAACCTGTCACAGCTTGCAGAGAGCATGATTAGACCAACAGGAATCATAACAGCCACAAACAGTAGGACAGATTTTAAATCAGAAGGTAAATAATTTAATCAAAATCATTCCACCAACTGTGAGAAACTGCCCCGCTCTTCTGTGAGAGATCTCATTGCCATGCAGTCTTCTAGCACCAACACATACACCTCTTCAGAAACACAGCAGATCTCAGAGGAAAGTAAAAAGGTGAGGAAGGATAATGTAGGTTTTTTAACATTACTCAGTATAAACCAGCGCTGGATAATACAATTTTATCTTCCGATACATCACCAGCCACAGGTATTAGCCCAACCATTCAGTCATCAGTATAATAAGATCTTTACAGATGAAAAAGGAGGACACGATTAGCCTCTGTGAGCATTTTTAAACATGTACATTCAGTATCTCTCTAAATGAAAAAAGACAAACCTAGGAGTAAGACCAGTCAAGCCCAAATAACTATACAGCTAAGAAAGAGAAGCGAAAAACAGACGTCTCGGGATGTGAAGATGTTCGCCAAGATTAAGTTGCAGGTTCTCTTTGCAGGTTCAGTAACACTTGCTCAACACCTAAAATGCCATTTTAATTTTAGCTTCCTTTTTAGGAAGCTTGGAATAGGACTGAAAAGGATATAAAATAAGTTGTAGGTTTCACCTTTGTTGTAAATATTCTCCTATCAAAGCACTAAGCCTTAGACATATAATGGGATAAACAGATATTATTAATGGTTTTAGTTTTGCATTTTAGGCATGTGTTTACCTCAATATGACAGAAATACCTCAGACAAAATTTACAGGAGCGGTTTCCCAAACCAAGTAAGATTTATTCCACACATATCTCAAATTACCTAGTTTTACTTTGTTGTATTTTGAAGGGCTATATATTTTTTCTAAACAAAACAGCTTTTATACATTATTTGTTTCATTTCAAACAAGCTCACTATCACAAAAATTTACAATTCTTAAAAAATTTATGAGTACCATGTTACCTTTTACTTCCTAAACTAAATTTATTTTCTCATAAAGAAATAAGAATGCTTTTGAAGTGGTCTAGGAATAAATCTATTGTTATTTATGGAGACTAGTCACAGAAGGCTGTCATCCAGCCTTTAAATAGCAATCCTGAGAAAGCCCCACATCAACATGTACAAAACCAGAAACTTATAAATCTGTTTGCAAGCAAGCTAACATTTTGGGGCTCAAAACACCTGAACTTCACTGAACCCAGCGAACAATCATTCTTGTTCCCGAAGTAACATATCACACATGATCCGCTAAAAGACACCACGCAGATCAGTAACAGGTAAGTGCCAAAGACTTTCCAAGGTGAGTGTGAGAGAGTGAGTGGAGAGAAGAGGGAGGAGGTGGAGGGGAGGAAAAGACAAACAGATACCAATTGCCACGCTTAGCGAGGGGCTGGCACTTTCCAAGCTCAGCACGAGATTCTCCTCCTCTTCCTGCTGTCTTGTTTTTTGCCAGAGTGAAGTGCTGAGCTTGGCAGAACAGGGCACAGCAAGAAGAGCAGAAATCACGTGTCAACTCAACACCCCATGGAGAACTTCTCTGGCCAAAATGAAAAAGGAAGGGCTGGAAAACCCCAGATCACAAGAACAAGTTGCCCACCAACCTCACTGGAGGAGCAGAATCTTTGCAAATGAGGTTCAGCAGCGTTAACCAAAACGGTATAGATTTAACAGAGAGCTCAGGAATCAACTCTAATTTTACAAGCTAGTTCAACCACACTGAATTAAACCGAACTGCATCATTCACCACCATGTCCTCCAGAAAAGTCCCAGAAAAATAGCATCTTGTCTTGCAGAACTATTATAGCAGGAAGAAAACTTCAGTTTGTCCATTGAGAGAAGCTGTTGTTAGGGGTATAATACAGTTTGGCATTAAAAAACAAGTGATACTTAATTCCAAAGGGAAGAGTTACCTTCTGGAGGAGTTGCAACACTGCTCCCAAGCCCCAAAATAGCAATGCTGTGATTCCTTGGTTCCAGCATCATTGCAAACTCTTCTCCTCTTTCCCAGTGTGGTATTTTCACAGGCTCCAGATGCACATTTTCCAGCCCGTCTTCCTGCAGGGCACTGAACATATACTTGATAGCTGCATCTAGATTTTTTGAACCGCTGAGTCTAGGTCCTATGCTATCGGCAAAAACTGCTAACCTTTCATAGGATCTGTTCTGAGCTTTTCCATGAACAGCAAGATCAATAATAGCTTTAGCAATATCAGTATAGCCAGCTATCTCATTTTTAATGTCTTCAAACGTTTTTGGGTAACCGTCATCTCTTCTCAAAGATTTCCCAGCATACTGCGGTAATAAACTCATGAAAAATATTAAGAATGCATACTTCATTTTTTCTCTTTTTTCTTTTCCACAGATGGCCTGCTGAAGAGACAAAAAGAAAAAAAAAAAAAAGGAATATTAAAAAAAAAAAATCATACAGCTATCAAGAAATACCTTTTGTTATTTGGATTGGCAGACAAACCAAAATGAAAAGAAATCAGTTTATCATGAAAATGCTTTGATCAGAACTAGCAGGGAAGTAAACTCAACTTGGAGACACAATTATTGAAAGCAAATGAAAAAGACACTTAGACCGCTGGACACAATCTTTGTTGTGGTCTTCAGAAACATCCTTGGAATGCTGCATCTCTTTAAATAATCACATCCTTCACTGAAACAAAACCCAGGGCTGCTCCCATCCAGGAGGAGCTTTGCATCTCCCTTCTGCTAGGAGCAGGATTTGCCATAAGTGCCAAATCAAATGTCTTCACATGAAACATCTGGACAAAAAAATTTCTTAAACCATTCATGAATAAAAGTGCTTCTTAATCTCTACCTTCATAATCAGGAAAGCACTTTCTATTGCGCTAGAAAGATGTCAGAGCAATTTAGATCCAATGCCCCCAGGAAGAAAGTATGAATTTCTTCATTGCATAAATCCATGACTACCAGAGAAACACAATTTCTTATTAACTGGTGTATCTCTTAAGGACTGACTTCAGCAGCACTGTAGAGAGGTGCAGCGCCAGGGGTGCTGATCCTGTGTTGAATACCAAGAGTTACCTTTGTTAACATTTTATAGTTTATCCATCTTATCATTAAAAGTTCTCATTATCAAGATCTTGAAAATTTTCAATCCCATAAAAACAACGGTTTGTCTATATTATTAATTGAACTGATGAAAAAACCTCTGGAATCAGTTGTAGTTGCAAAGCTCTTGTATAACATAAGAAATATGATTCTCCAAGCCCAAAATACTAATGTCTTTATACACAAAAGGAAATGTAATTGTTTCATTTTCCTTTGAATTTAAATCAGGCTGCAATTTGAATGATAAAAATTCGCAATAAGAAATAAAGCCTTTAAATCAGCTCTATAGCTGCAGCTATTATGAGACTTAAAAAAACAGTGATTAGTTACAGCCAAGTGAAGTGAAAATTACTGCTAGCCCAAAAAGATTTTGATTCAGCACTTTTGCCATTTTCATGGACTTTCATGGAAATACCAATATTTTTCAAAAAGAATGTAATTTGCCTTAAAAAAATATTAATGCGAAAGGCAAATGTTAGCCTCTATAAAGATGTTTTTCTTGGAAACAATTGTTCTACAAATAGGGAAGGACTAATTAGCTGGCTAATATGGATAAAATATGGGTAAATCAGACCTGCATGGCAGAAGTATTACTAAAAGCTTTTGCTGTTAAGATTTATTCTTCATTATTCTTCATTATTCTTCATTACTCTTCTTCCTTGTTTGTATTCATTTAGTATTTCTGGAGAGTTATACTCTTCATTTTATAATCACTGCCCTGAGGAATCATGACAATATACTCACCTTGTATTTTTGGTTCATGATGTTCTATGCATACAGAAAGCCAGTAAAAAGGGGCGGGGGGGGGGGTATGAGTGTGTGTGTGTGTACCTATATACACATGTATTTGCATATATTATATCCACATATGATATTCACATGTAAAATTTTAAAAATCGTCCTTTATTTTCAGACAATTGAGCATTAATTCTCAGTCATTTTATGGAGTACACAAGTTTCACAATAACCAAATGGCTTTGTAAATCATAATGCCAGAAGGGACCAGTGCATCTATCTAGCCTGACCGCCACAGAACACTGATTGCAGGATATTCCTGAATTAACTCCCACCACTAGAAGCCACACAGCAAACCAGCAGTTGAGCCAATTCCTGAGAGAGTAAAGGTGAGGTTACACCAGTTTTGTGCCTCTGGGAGCATGTGCCACAGTTGTATTTGAAGCTTACGCAAGCTCCATTCTGAATGATCTAAGCTAAGAAACCACCTTTCCACCTATGTTTGCTACAATGAACCACAAATAGATGAACTTATTTTCTCAAGATGTTCATTCTGGACCATTTTCCAGCATTTGCTAAAAATAAATAAATAAAAGTAAGCCTTTGAAATAATGAGGTTACAGTAACAGACAATGAATTCTGACATCGCATCTAGTATGTATCTTGACCCATTTCCTCTCCTGTCCTCTATTAGTTTCAGTGTATTTATTTATATTTCCACCTAGAAATCTTTGTCTCAGTGTAGGTTGCAGGGACTTCTCATTTGACCTGCCCTTGTTCAAGAAACATGTTGAGATAAACAAGAATCTGGGAAATTCAGATGTAAGTTTGGTAGTTTGTACAGTTGCCACTTCTGATTTTTTCTCAGGTTTTTATTCACATTATTCTTCCACAGAAGCTTCACCTTAACAATGGCTGAGCATGCTAGGAGGAGCTGAACTACCACTCTCAGTAAAGAGTCTAGTTGGTACTAAGAATTTGAATGCTTATCCTTCCTGTATGTTACTATACGAAATCACTAGTAACTTGAAAGTAGAACTTCTGCAAAGTCAGTAAAGTGTAGATCACACAATCACAGAATGGTTGAGGTTGGAAGGGATCTCTGGAGGTCATCTTGTCCAACCCCTCTGCTCAAGCAGGGCCACCTAGAGCAGACTGCCCAGAACCATGTCCAGACAGCTTCTGAGTATCTCCAAGAAGGGAGACTCCACAACCTCTCTGGGCAACCTGCTCCAGCTCGGTAACCATCACTGTAAAAAAGTGTTTCCTGATGTTCAGACCAAACCTCCTGTGTTTCAGTTTGTGCCCATTGCCTCTGGTCATGTCACTGGGCACCACTGACAAGAATCTGGCTCCATTCTCTTTGCACCCTCCCTTCAGGTATTTATAGACATTGACAAGAGCCCCCCTGAACCCAGGTGTTCAGCTACTTTTCTATCCACCTCTCTGTCTGCTCATCCAGCCCATACTTCATCAGCTTCCCTAAGAAGATCTCATAGGAGACAGTGTGAAAAGCCTTACTAATGTCAAGGTAGACAATATCTATCACTCTCCCCTCTTCTACTAAGCCAGGCGTTTCATCATAGAAGGTTATCAGGTTGGTGAAGCATGACCTTCCTTTGGTAAACGCATGCTGAGTACTCCCAGTCACCTTCTTGTCCTTCATGTGCCTGGAAATGATTTCCAGGATTCATTGTTCCATATCTTCATGACTGAAGTGAGGCTGACTGGCTTGTAGTTCCCTGGGTCCTCCTTCTTGCCCTTTCTGAAGATAGGAGTGACTTCTGCTCTCGTGGGGCTCAGTTACCTCTGCTGATTGCCATGATCTTCCACAGACAACTGTGAATGGCCTTGCAATGACATCAGCCAGTTCCCTCAGCACTTGTGGATGCATTCCACCAGGGCCCATGGACCTATGGATGTCCAGTTTTCTTAAGTATTCCCTGACCTGACCCTCTTCACCAAGTGTAAGTCTTCCTTGCTCCAGACTTTCCCCCTCGTCTCAAGGGCCTGGGATTTCTGAAGGCTAGCTGTACTAATAAAAACTGAGGTGAAGAAGGTATTCAGTTCCCCAATCTTTTCCATGTCTTGTGTCACCAGGTCCCCTGCCCCATTCAGCAGAAGGCCCACCTTTTTCCTAGTCTTTCTTTTGCTGCTTATGCCCTTACAGAAGGCCTTCTCGTTGCCCTTCACTTTCCTTGTCAGATTCAGCTCCAGGTGGGCTCTGGCTTTCCTAAACCCATCCCTGCACGGTCAGAAAGCATCTCTATATTCCTCCCAGGTCACCTGTCCCTGCTTCCACATTCCGTACACTTTATGTCTGAGTTTTGCCAGGAGCAACTTGTCCATCCATGCAGGCCTCCTGGCATCTTTGTTTGACCTCCTGCTAGTTGAAATGGACTATTCTTGAGCTAGAAGGAGGTAATGCTTGAATATTACTGAGCTTTCTTGGGATCCTCTTCTCTCTTCCAGGGCCTTATCCCACAGGACTCTTATCAAGCAGAATTTTGAAGAGGTCAAAGTCTCTCTCCTGAAGTGCAGCACTCTGATCTTGATTTTCGCCTGGCTCCCTGCTCTTGGGATCCTGAGCTTCAATATCTCATGGTCACTGCAGCCAAGGCTGCCTTTGACCTGCATATCACAACCAGTCCTTCCTTGCTTGTAAGTATGAGGTCCAGCAGAGCACCTCTCCTTGCTGGCTCCTCTGTTACCTGTGTCAAAAAGTTATCATCAACGCTCTCCAAGAACCTCCTGGATTGCTTATACCCTGCTATACCCTATCTTCTAGCAGATATTGGTATGGTTAAAGTCCCCCATGAGCATCAGGGCCTGTGAATGTAAGGCTACTTCCAGCTACAGAAGGCCTCATCTACTTGTTTTTCCTGATCAGGTGGCCTATAGTAGACACCCTCTACAATGTCACCCATATTGGTCTGCTCTTTAATCCTTATCCATAAGCTCTCAGTTTGCTCATCATCCATCCCCAGGCAGAACTCCAAGCACCCCACCTGCTCTCTCACATAAAGAGCAACTCCACCTCCTTTTCTTCCCAGGTTGTCCCTCCTGAAGAGCATGTGTCTATCCATTGCAGCATTCCAGTCATGTGAGCTATCCCACCACATCTCCATGATCCCAACAAGATCATAGCCCTGCAACTGCACACAGATCTCTAACTCCTCGTATTTATTCCCCATGTTGCATATATTAAGTATACAGGCACTTAGAAGCATGGATTCATCAGGGAGGTGATCGTGCCCCTGTACTCAGCACTGGTGAGGCCGCACCTCGAGTACTGTGTTCAGTTTTGGGCCCCTCACTACAAGAAGGACATGGAGGTGCTGGAGCGTGTCCAGAGAAGGGCAACGAAGCTGGTGAAGAGTCTGGAGCACAAGTCTTATGAGGAGCGGCTGAGGGAACTGGGGCTGTTTAGCCTGGAGAAGAGGAGGCTGAGGGGAGACCTGATTGCTCGCTACAACTACCTGAAAGGAGGTTGTAGCAAGGTGCGGGTCAGTCTCTGCTCCCAGGTAACAGGGGATAGGACGAGAGGAAACGGCCTCAAGCTGCGCCGGGGGAAGTTTAGGTTGGATATTAGGAAAAACTTCTTCACCGAAAGGGTAGTCAGGCGCTGGAACAGGCTGCCCAGGGAAGTGGTTGAGTCCCCATCCCTGGAGGTATTTAAAAGACACATAGATGTGGTGCTTAGGGACATGGTTTAGTGGTGGCCTTGGCAGTGATAGGTTAACGGTTGGACTTGATGATCTTAAGGGTCTTTTCCAACCTTAACGATTCTATGATTCTATGATCAATGGAAACAGAGGAGGCAACCCACAACATTTTTGTGAGAGCTGTCTGATCAGCTTCCAAGAAGGGAGGGTGACCCACCAGGCATGCATTCATAAGATACCTCTGAAACACTGGCTGTGCAATGCAGACTTAAGACACAGAAAGAGTGAAAGGATTAAACCACATTTCTAGCATCCATAAATCACCAGAGGAGGAGAAAAAAAAAAAACAAAAAACAAACCAACCAAACAACAACAACCCTTCCCAACAAACCACACACACAAAATTTTTGGAGTCACCAAGCCTAGCTCATATGATAATCAGTACAAACTGCCAACCTTTCATAGGTCTTTATGGGTCTTTTCATAAGCAGCAAGATAAACCACAGCTTTAGCAATACAAGAATATTAAACTATTCACCTTAACTATTCAAATGTTCCCTAAACTTGAGATCAAGGCAGTAACAAACTTGTCACAGTGAAGTGTCATTTTCCAAAAAGAACAACAAAAATCGTCTGTGATTTCATCTATGAATGACAAATCTATCACACAGATTTCCTCTCTCTCTGCGAGACAGACAGGGCAAAGGTCTTACACAACCAGGAACAGAAGACTCTAGGGTTATCTCAGGACACCGACAGAGAACTGCAGAAAGCCTTTTATAGTCTGAGTTACTGTTTATTTGTGGTTATACTGCACAGAGAGTATTGGTGTATTTTTATTGCTAAGCTCTGTACTTTCCCCATGTTCCTTCCCTTTGGACCAGTTAATTACATGCTCACAGACATCCTCTGCTAGAGACATCAGTAATTTTCTCAGGATGACCATGCTCGTTCCCTGCTTTTTGCCAAGCTCATCATCCATGAAGAAGCAAGCAAGATAATATGATTTCTGCTATAAGACAAATTCTTGCTGAGTGGAGTAATACAACAACTTTGTAGAGTTAGTTTCAAAAACTTAAGGTTTGGGGGGTTGTTTGTTTAAGAGTTTGCAAAATCTACCAGACAAAGCTGATACATTTAGTTTTTAAACAGAAAAAACAGGGGGATTGTTTAATTAGCATTGGCAACCTCAAAGAGCCCCCAGCTACCAACTTCATGCATTTTTTTCAATGAAGAAATGAAACCACAGTTATCACATTTCCCTCAACTAAGAAATGCTTCCTTTGCTTTTCCTGGCCTCATTCAAAACCAGCATCATCTTCACTCCAAAGGTTGCCCCAGAGGAGCTGCATTTAAGAGCTGCATTTTTTTCCAGGAATTTCCCACTAAACACTGAGAACAGACATGTTTCCACAGCTTTTGTGGATGTAACATACTCCCACCATGTACAGTGTTTCACTACCTGCCACTGCATTGTAAGAGGAGCGTAACTAAATGCAAACCCTGGGCAAGGACACAAGAATGGGAATGTGATTTATTGTGCTTTCCCTGAATAGTCCAGCATAATCTGGCCAAAAGCTAGCAGCGTTCAGAAATAATTCCCTGCTAGGTAAAGTAACATCATACTCACTTGGACTGCTATGCAGGAATCACTTGACTGCTAATTCAGGGAAAGAATAGCACATCTGTTGTCCCAGTCTCTGGAACATTAAGTTTATCACCCCAGTGAATCATCTGGGAAAAGAGACTACTGATTTTTGCACATCTCACTAGTTAGACTTAGCAAATGAACATCGCAGTGCCAGCCAAATTTAAAAAAAAAAAAAAAAAAAAAAAAAAAAGACAGTCACAATTGTTCGATGCATTTAATTATTCACCAAATTTCTTGAGTAGAAGTTTAAAGCCAAATGAGATAGGAAGAAAACAGACTTTCAGGAAGTACAGTCCTTTCTCCCAGCCCTATTAATGCATCGCATTCCATGGCTCTTTAGTACAAAAAAAAACATTTTCTGAACTAGGGATAAGAATCTGGGAATCTCCTTGCCCTTCCAAGATGGCAAGAATGCTCATCAGAAGGTTACAGTCCCTCAGTCCCTCTATTTTATTTCTCTGACCCTACAAATCTTGAATGCGTGGAAAGGACACAGAATGGTCTCATTCCAGCCTTTCCTGCAGCCTCATGTTTAGTATATTCTCCTAAAAAGTGAAGCTCTTAAGACCATGTGAAAACATACAACTCCAACCTTTCACTTCTTCAAAGGGACTTCTAATCATTGGCATGTTAAGTGAAAAGTGGGAGCTGCCATTGCTCCTCTTCCCGTTTTGAGCAGAACTGAAAGCCCTTCATATACAAGACACTGCATGTTTATGCCAGATGAATGTGGTCTCTTCAGAAACTTCAGCAAGGCTCAGGCCTTAATCATCTCCGGCTGAAAGGGTTACGTAGGCTCTCAGCTTTCCAAAGGCTACACTTAGGAACCACGGAAACTCTGTGGTCCAAAATGAGTACAAAGCTAAAAGGCAGTAATGTAAAATGGTTCCAATTGTTTTAGCTCCAGGTGGAGTGGATAGTGGGCATCCAGCCATGGCAGTACCTGGATCCATATACAGAAGGATGTGGTCTGAATACAGGCCACAGAAGAGAGAGATTTCGTTCTGCAAAATGCTAGCAGAACATTTCAAAAGCAAAGTCTGGAGCAAGGAAGGCATACCCTCAGTGGAGGAAGACCAGGTTAGGGAGCATTTAAACAAACTGGACATATATAAATCCATGTGGCCTAATGGGTTGCACCCACAAATCCTGAGAGAGCTGGCTGATGTCATTGTAAGGCCACTCTCAATCATATTTGAAAGGTATTGTCGCTCCTGTCTTCAAGGAGTGCAAGAAGTAAGATGTGGGGAACTACAGGCCAGTCAGCCTCACCTCGATCCCTGGCAAGGTGACAGGAAAAAATCCTTCTGGAAATTATTTCCAGACATAAGAAGGACAAGGTGACTTGGCATAGTTAGCATGGATTTACCAAGGGCAAATCATGCTTGATCAACCTGATGGCCTTCTAGAACAAAATTACTGGTTTGGTAGATGAGGGGAGAGCAGTGGATGTTGTTTGCCTTGACATTGGTAAGGCATTTGACATTGTCTCCCATAAGGTCTTAGGGAAGCTGATGAAGTATGGGCTGGATGAGCAGACAGTGAGGTGGACTGAAAACCGGCTGAACAACCAAGCTCAGAGGGTTTTGATTATTTGTACATCTAGTTGGTGGCCAGTAACTAGTGGTGTCCCCTAGAAGTCCATACTTGGTCCAGTACTCTTCAACATCTCCATTAATGATCTGGATGCTTGGACAGAGTGCAGCCTCAACAGACCTGCAGATGATGTGAAGTTAGGAGGAGCGGCTGATGTACACGATGGTTGTGCTGCCACTCAGAGTGAATGGAGAAATAGGCAGGCAGGAACCTTATGAAGTTCAACAAGAGGAAATGAAAAGTCCTGCATCTGGGGAGGACTAACCCCCATGCACCAAGACAGGCTGGGGCCACCAAGCTGGAAAGCAGCTTGGCAGAGAAAGATGATGGGGTCCTGGTGGACAAGCTGAGCATGAGTCAGCAATGCAACCTCATGGCAAAGACCAACAGCCTGGTGGGCTGCACATTAGGAGAAGTGTTGCCAGCAGGTGGAGGGAGGTGATCCTTCCCCTCTACTCAGCACTGGTGAGGCCACACCTGGAGTACTTGTCCATTTCTAGGCTCCCCAGTATAGGAGAGACATGGACATACTGGAGAGAGTCCAACAAAGGGCCATGAAGACAGTTAAGGGACTGTAGCATCTCTCCTATGAGGAGAAGCTGAGAGAGCTGGGACTGTTCAGCCTGCAGAAGACAAGACTCAGGAGGGGCTTCATCAATGGGTACAAATACCTGATGGGAGGGAACCAAGAAGACAGAGCCAGGCTCTTTTCAGTGGTGCCCACCAACAGAACAAGAGGCAATGGGCACAAATTGAAACATATGAAATTCCATTTGAATACAAGAATGCACTTTTTTACTGTGAGGGTGGTCAAACACTGGAACAGGTTGTCCAGAGAGGTTGTGAAATGTCTGTATGGGGAGATATTCCAAACCTGACTGGGCACAGGCCTGGGCAACCTGCTGCAGCTGACCTTGCTTAAATAGGGTGTTTGGATTAGATGAGCTCAAAAGATGTCTTCCAACCTAAATCTGTGATTCAGAATATGAAAGAAAACCATAAACACAAGCTGAAAGGATTTTTAAAAAATCAAGGGAGAAAGGCTGTAGGTATACAGAAGAAAAAGAGAAATTACAGGCAGGAAATAAGTCTTTTCCAGCTCCAATTAGTATAAGAGCATGAAATGTACAGCACAATGCTATGTTGGTAGTGCAGACAGTGTCATAAGAAGATGCATTTAATACTAGCTAAGCAGCTACTTTAAGGATGCTTCCACCTATTGTCTGATCCATTTGTCTGTAGCTAACTACTGTCTTTGATGCTAAAGGGCAATATCATTGGGGGATCTTCATCTTTTATGGTGCCCTTTTATAAAAGAACTTTAGCACACACAATCTGTAGCCAGGCTAACTGGTGTTACCACCATTAAAATCATTACAATACAAATTACTTAAATGTAACAGATGGAAAAGAATGAGAGAAAGAGGATAAAAAAAAAATCTCAGATGAGAACACTGTCGACAGCAATCTGATAACTGAAAGAGGAGCAGAGGGAACAGAAACAGGATAAACAAAGCTAGGGCAATGCTTCTTCTCCAGTGTGGCAAAGTTTTCCCAAAATCCCAGTTGAAAATACAGACAAAAGGATACAGAGAGTTCACAAGAGTCATGGTTATGGGAAATGAGGAAAGAAAACAATAAATTGAGGATATTAACCACTTAATTGCTAGAGATCTGCTAAATCTGCAGAGTATCTATCAGTTTCCTAACCATGTACAATTTGATTTTCCTCCAAGGAATGTAGGAAACCTTGAAATCACACAGTGGTTTTGATAACATTAGAAAAGACTGAAAAGCCCCAGGGTAACAAACTCACATGCTGCAGAGTGATGTCTA
Source organism: Platalea leucorodia (assembly GCF_965183815.1). NCBI lineage: Eukaryota > Metazoa > Chordata > Aves > Pelecaniformes > Threskiornithidae > Platalea > Platalea leucorodia. Next base: position 25,513,490 of record NC_138823.1, read on the forward strand.
ATACATTTAATAGCATCTGAGAGAAAGTTTGTTGTGACAGCTGTGGAGTAGGATGGCTGGAAGGCTAGGTGGACTTGCAAAATGAGGAGGAGATTTCTGCCTAAAAATAAAGTCATAGAGTTCTTCCATCACTTAGAAAGATAAGGGGGGAGTGTGGGGGAAAGCTTTATGATCTTGAAGACTGAAGCAGAAAAGCGGACATTCCTCAAAGACTGCTTTTCCACAATTGTCAAGATTCCTCACCTGGAAGAACGTTTAATCAGTTAGAAAATCTTGGCTTTGGGAACACTCACAGTCAAAGTTATCAGTTACATTACAAAGTCCTTAAGATGAGCCTTTTTACATCTAAAGCTAAGGAAAGAAAGAGTACAACACAATATGGATACAAGACTTTGAATACAATACAAAATCTTACTACTTGGACCGAAAAGCCTAAAGCTCCAGAGGAAACACCAAATCATGAGCTGTTTTACCTTCACCAACTTCAGAAAAACTATCTTTTTTTTGCTACAACTGAAGATATGTCCTGAAATCCTTGAAAAGATACGTGTGACCTAGTAGCGTATGACCATATATGCCCAGGTAGTGATACTGACTTGCGTGGACAGAATAGGAAGTGAAATGTTTAAAGAAGGCTAAGGATTAAAACAGAGAAAGTCCAAATGTGCCTAGAGACATTGCAGTCATAGCTCCCCATCTGGCAAAAGAAAAAGTTCATACCCTAATTATACTCTATATCGTGGAAGTACTATAGCTTAACATAGGAAGGAAGCAGTAAAAGGAACCACACTTAAGTCTTTCTGCACCTGCAAGCCTCAGAATAGTAACAGGCTACCTTGACATAATCTTATTCAGTAGCTGCTGCTAAAACAGGTGGCAGTAATCCTGAAAAATCGCACCATAATCCATGTGCAGAGTACTGTATCAGCAAAAGTACAGAAATGATCAGTCTGCTACTTCCCTAAGAAGCAGTGACAGCCAAGACAAAAATGAAGTAAAACAAAACAAAACAAACAAAAAAACCCCGACATTACCACCAAAGAATGCCTAGGCCACATAGCAGATGATACTATTCTTAATGAGCATTCAAAACACAAACAGCTCTCAAAAGGGAATACAATATCTTTTCAGAGGCAAAAGACAGGAATTCAGTGGGATTTTTAGATGAGAACAACTGAATAGAATAGAAATATTCAATGAAAAGAAAGGCAGTTAGGAAACAATGACACCGAAATACACAATGTTGTTCATATTACAATGAATGCCAAAGTACATAGCTAATGCCAGCTGATGGCATTGAAAGACAACTGGGGCGGGGGGGTGGGAAAGATGATTTTGGACAATTAAATGAAAACATAACAGAATAGGGCTGCAATTATTTTATCTGGTATTTTGATGCTCAACTTTGGTGACACTTCCTTCAAGTCCATAACTATTGCTTTAGTGTAAAAAACAAGACAGGCTGCCTTCAGACATAGGAAGACTGACATGAAAAAAAATATATTCATACACACCCATTCCGAGACAAAACATTAGTGGCCTCTTACTATTTTTAAAGAACCTTTCTTGATTGTAAAGGCCCTTGGGATAGACACACATCTTGTATCTTTTCATAAAATTCATATAGAATTGAGACAAACTCTTCAGAACCACATATTGTTCTTTCAGCCTTTCCTACAGGAGAAAAGCACCCCCTTTTTGTTGAGGCAATATAGCCACAGAAATATTCTCTTACAACCTCCTCTGTATTTTCTGTATTTTCTTATCTGAGGAGATGAATTAGGCTATGGAAAAGAATGAAGTGCCCAAGAGAGGAAACAAGAGGCCACAAATTAAGGGGCACCAAAGACAAGAATTGCCAGTAAGGTCCCATACTTAAACATCTATCACCCAAAATTCTGAACCAAGTTTCTTTTTGAAAACATGTTCAACAAGACATCTTATATCCTGTACAGTTAAATTATTCCTGCAATTCTGATGCTAAATATTTTCTTTCTGAGTTTTTACTGAAAGTCTAGCAGATTGCATCTGGCCAAAGGATGAAGCCTCTCCTCATACCAGCATAAAGCCTAAAACAGAAGGTATGAGCTATGAGCAAATGATCAATCCATATCTGCATAGCAAAAGCTGCTAAAGCTGATGTACGGACATTGTAACAGGAGCAAACCAAGTTTCGTTAACAGCAGCCAGTTCATGGCTGTCACTGTCACAAGTTGGTCTGCCACCCCTATGAAAGCTGAAAGCCACCAAAATGCCAAGTATCTGGCGCTCGCAGGCACTTCTTGGTGCTCCTCCAAGCAGTGTTCCAGCAGAAGGCTGTTCAATCCTAGAGAACACATGCACGCTTTATGTTGCTCCAGATTTTGGCCAGAAAATACAAATACTTTGTGTGTCTCCTTCCAACAATCAAACCTCAGTTTTAAAGGTGACTATACACTACTAAGGGTTGGGATTATTTGCCAAAATGAACCACCAAAATAAGTAACCTTAGTTACTAATTATGTAATGGAGTGCAACAGGCCAAGTTTTCTGATGAAGTGACCTGTCTGGCCTTAACAAAAATTACGCCAGATGATAATCCCACCTACATACATCAGATACCACTCTAGAATTATAAACTCTTAAGTTAAATTCTTAGCATTTCTGTACATGACAAGAATAATATTCCTGTACAACCACACAGCTACAAAACATTTTTTGCTTTGTATATGGAACAAAGTTTTTCATTTTAAGTCAACAAGTTCACAGAAAAGTTATACACATTATTAAATGTTTCAAAGAAAAGGACCAAAAAAGGCAAGAAGAACATTTTCAAAAGTATCCAACCATTTTAGCTATTTTACTCCATACACCTGTAATCTCATTTTACAGACTATAAGTAGCACCACAATTCCAAATTAAGTCAATAATTATTCAGTGTTGCTGAATATGATGAGATATTCAAGAATATTAATAAATAAAATTTCCAGATTAAAATAACTGTAACTTTTCCAAACATCTTTTTTATTTGTCGGGTTTTTTCTTACAGTCTTCTCTACAGTCACAAGAAAAGGTATGTTCCTCTTCCTCACACTGCTAGAGTATCAACATTCAAGAGGTTTTGTGAAGCTGAGAAATCTGGTGAACATATTACTAGACTTGTTAAGAAAACTGATGTGCTAGTCTTTTGCCTCCTTACTGGAAGATACGCCCACCAAGCCCTCTCTATCCAGAGCAACAAAGGATGAATTTGCAAATGTAACTACATGAAAAAGGCACAGCATCAAGGATTTCTCATTACAATTGAGCAAAAAAATGATCTTTAATGCACACATTTCTTTACTTAATATTAAGGATATTAATTTCGATGAGATATGTTATGAAGTATGTCATTTATGATTTTCTCATGTTCACTAGGGCATAATACTGGTACTCAAATATCATACTATATTCCAGCATATCAACATCAGAAATAAATTGCAACAGCTCAGTAGCAATGTAAAATTGGGGCCACCATCCCACAGCAGACTGCACTGCAATGTACAAACAGAAGCAAGCTTAAAAAGTTTAGATGTAAAGAACCAAGAACAGACTGTAAACGAGATGAATACACTTTACTTAAAGAGGTTGATGGAAAACTGGGTTTTAGCCAATTTTGAGTAATAAATTAGCAAAACCAGACCTCTTTCTGATGTTGAGGAAAGCTCCAACACCATTTCTTCATCAAAGCTACTCCCCAGTGCAGCACACATTTGATCATGGAGCACTACAGCTACCACACATAAAGCAGTTCTGATTTTGCATTTAACTTCTAATTACTTTTTACTGCCATTTAAGAGACAAAAAATTATCAAATGATTTTCCTACTGCAGGACAAAAGAAGTCAGTTATGACAGAAGACATCTATCGGTATTAATATTCTTTTTTTTTTATTTCAAGTGGCATTCAACAGTCCCAGTTAAGATCACAGTCCACAGTGCTACTCACTGCAGATACACTGAGACAAGCGTGCCATTCGGGCCTTGCAACTACAGACAGACAAAATGGACAAACAGCTGGAAGAGGAGGGACCCAAAAGTGACATCTCCAAGTGATTCCGTTGCCACATGAAAGACATTTCAATTAGCATGACCACTCAGCCCCTTCCTCCTGACACTACCAAGAGAAGCCAATCAAAATCTTGCTGCAGTGAAGCAAATGGTCGTATTGCAAAAAGTTAACTGGAAATCAAAGTGGAGGGAAAAAACAAAACAAAACAAAAAAACCCAAAGAACATACCAAAAAATAAACACACCAATTATGTAGAGAGGACAGTGACAAATGCTGACACCAATGAGTCTGGATAAGACAATTCCTATTTTTCCGAGCCATGCAATTCTACTTCCAAAAGTGAACTCTTTAAAGGTGTTTTTGTGTTGGGTTTTTTTAATAGAGGATAGAAATATAGTTCTAAATGTAAACAATTACTGTATCTAGTATGCTGGTAATAAATATCTGAAAATGTCTGTTCTCAATTTATTTTTGTTCACACACTAACACACCTGGCATGTTTCTATCCACAATTCTCATGCAGTGACTCCATAGATCCATCATGCAGGTGACCTGTGAGACAGCTCACGCTGAGCTGCAATAGGTTAGCAAATCTTAGATAAATACTGACAATTTTCTGCGTAGACAAAATTTGAGCATGGGAAAATATGTACAGGGAAGCCCAGATGTATACATTTTTCAAGTGAAAGCACATCAATGCAAAATTTAAAGTTCATTTTGAATATTTAGTTTGCAAACATACACCTTGCTACTACCAGCTACAGTATCTTACAGGTCTTTTGTTTCTTAAAGGCAGAGAGGGGTGCACACTGCTCAGAACCAAAGAATAACTGACACCTGAATGAACACTAATTTCTTAATACCTTTTGATGAACTACCCTTCTAAGCAGACAGCCGAAGCAGAAGAAACTTCTCTCTGAAGCAGCCAAAAAGTGACAGCATAAACCTGACCAGATGTTCAAAGTGGAATCAAGAGTCTAAAGCACCTTTTAGAGGACTGTTTTTTTTCTCAGTATCACAGAAGTGACACAGGAAAAGTAGCTGTATTAGCAATTTGTATGTTCAAATCCCATTCATATGCTCAAATTAAAATATTTGCGTGCAGTAGCATTGTACTAATGGTATCACATATTATAAACATTTTCTGTTTAGTAGGATCCTTACACAGTGAATTATCTATAAAGCTAAATATGCCTACAGTATAGTTTTCAGGTTCAGGAGTATTAGCCATTGCCCTTTATCAGCATTTTTCAAGAGACCTGAAGCCAACAGTTTCCAGAAAGTAATTTTTTTTTCAATTTTTCATCAGGGAAAGTCTTTAGAAAAAGATTAAAAGATAATATATTATATAAAAGACTTTAGATAATGTTAATACCGGTAACTGTCCAAGCAAAAATAAATGCCTTATTCTTGCACAGCTATACTTGCAGAGCTACCATAGAACATACATGTACAAATATCAATAGCAGCTTCAGAATAAATGAAAAAAGTACCACTGCTAAAACATAGTCAAGAGCGACACTGGAGACAGCTTTCCACAACATCAAAAAATATTTGTCAGAAGGAAGGTAGTTTAATGAACTATGGAACTCCCTTTTCTCAACACAATTATTGTTTGAATCTCACGGTATTAGAAAAACAAATGGAGGTCCATCCTTTAAAATCCTCACAGGTTCTTTGTTCTAGCTGCCAACCTATCCACGGTACCATTTGTTTGATCCAGATGCTTAACAGGGTCTTGAATGTGACAATACAAAAGCTGATACCATACTTGAGTGTCATGTTAAGGGAACATACTGACTTTGACAAACATAAGCTGACTAGGTATACATATACGTCATTTTCTGGCACACGTACCACATCTGGCACACATCTTACAGCATCTGCAACACTATTAGAGACACAATGTGATCAACCCTCTCTCTACAAATATTATTTTAAGACATCTCCCTGTCTTTGCACTGACATGAAACTCCAGACTGGCCGTCCTTGAGAAAACCAGCTCACTACCACTGCCATGAATACACCAGGCCCAGGTGAGTGACTGCACCCGAACGCAGGAAGCACAGAGGAACTTCAACCAAGCAGAGCCCAGAGGCCACAGCTCCGTTTCCAGACCCCAGTTGCTCACCCTGTCCTTCTGCTATTGCGCGTGACAGCCACAAGCTCCTTCTGGGTCAGCTGGAGGAGTTATGCCTGGAACACAATAAAAGTGAAGTTATTCAGGCACTCTTTAAATTGCTATTTAGATACAGTGTTATCAAACTGGGCAGGGACCCCAGGTATTAGGACACCTCTGGCTTTTATCCTACCTGTTAAATAGCCCTCTGCAAGCACAGCTTTGGGAACGCTGCCTTTAAGTGTTTCTAGTCACAAGACCAATCATTAAGAAGACAAAAGCTTGCAGAATCAACCCACTTAGAGCACTTTACTTTGACTTAGCTCTAAATGGTGACTTTCAAAACCGCACATTTGCCCTGTCATAACTGCATAAAATTCAGAGGGCTTTATCCACAGCATGAGTAGAGAGACTATTTAACATTTGGGGCTCTGGTGTTACTAGTATGAGGAAAAAGTAGAGCCTCTGCCTCCTTCAGTGAATCCAGATGTTGCAAATGTCAGTCTCCTCATGAACTAAAATGCAATTCCAAATTAAAATGAAACTGGTACTGGAAGATCGCTTACACTCGGTTTTGATTTTATCACACACATCAGCTTGCAAGCAGGGGCAACTGATGAGGCAGAGTTCTTATAAAGTTACAACTGTTCCTTCATTCAGAAGCAGCCAAAAAAGCCATTTTTGACTTCTTGACGAAGCGCTGTTCCTTTTAGGATGACAGTCTCACCACGTGCCCACACTTTCATGATTTCCATATTAGGGTCCCTCCTCAGAAAGCTCTTCTTCAAAACCATTTGGAAGCCAGGCCAGGACATAAACGGTGCTTTGGGCAATGAATTAGGTATCAGTTCAGCTCCCTGATGACAGCAACTTCCCAGTCATTCATTGGAACAGATCTGATGGCAACACTAATTCTACATGCCTTACTCCATGTTTGCCAACAGGCCCTACTTGTTGAGTACAAAGTACTTAGATACAAACACCTGGAGAGCAGGCAAGGCCAGCAAGAAGCCTACATTTCTTAAATTCACTATCCCATTTCATTCCTAGATTAAGGCTTTTTCGACAGCAAAGTTACCTTCTGCTTTCAGAAGAGCAGCTGAGCTTGCACAGACCACCACTCGCAGTTGCAGCGATGCTTGCAGCTAACAGCCCAGCTGTTGCCTCACCACAGCTGAGAATGCTTTCCAGGAAAAAAACTAGTATTAGCTGACTTTCATCCTTCCTGTGCCGCTTGTCTGTAGGGACAGGAGATGTTAGACAGCGTGTTTCATTTTGATAATTTTGGGAGGCTGCATTAGACAGATGCCTACTGTAGTTATTATTATTTATCCAGTGTGCATCTGGTTTTTTATATACAGTTCACATACTGATAAGCTCCCAATAGTTATTTTTATATAACATTCTTCAAAGGAACTTTCCCATGCTCCCATTCCTGTCTGCATGCTGCTCAACAGGGCAGCTTGTTCTGGATTTTCAGAAAACAGGCATCTGAACACATTTAATTCTAATACCAATGCACTGAGAACAGAAGCAATGGAGAAGTGCCATATATCATAGCATTACAACAATTAGGAAGAGCCAAGGAGATAAAGCAGCACATGAAAGGGGAGAAAAAAAATTAGAAAATTTGATGACTACTTCCCCGAAACATAACTGCTCTGACTTTGGTAAACCCTTGATGCCTGCAAATGCATGATGGTGGGACTGACAAGAGTGTGGTGTGTAACGCAATGATGAGATAGCTGAGAGGGCTGCACCACAATCGCAAGAAAATGGCAATGGTTTAAAAAACAAAAACAAAAACCAAACCAAGCATATAAATGTCAGATATGCTTCATAGACACATATATCGCAGTTTTAAACTGCTGGGTTCCTCTCCTGACTTAAGGTCAGCGTCAGCAAAACAGGATTTACTTTGTACGGGTTTTTTTATGCTTCTACTTTAAATAAAACTTGCCATATGATCTGGATTGAAGAAACATAGGATATGTCACTATTGATAATGATAGCTCCTCAAATAAAGCTTAAAACATGCATTGGCTTCTTTTGGCCTAAAAGCTTAAACCATAAAGCAATTTTCACAAATTTGTTTCACAAATAACATCAGATGGGAGAGTACGATGCGGGGGAAAAAAAATTCATTTCTATCCATGCCAAAATTCCCATGCTAGAGAAAGCATAAAGTCTCGCTCACTTATGAACATAAAATAACTCACGCTGTTGTGTCAAAAGGATTATTTTTACTCAAAACCAATATTCTGGGCCAAAAAAATCAGACCTACTCTGAGTAATGAGAGGACTGCTAACAGAAGCACCACTTAGCACTGGGAAATACCTTTTCCTTCAGGGAAAAAGACTTGCGAATGAATTTTCAGCTCACCTACTGCCAGATGTAAAAACAGAACGATAATCATACTATTCTGACCACCTCTTTTTACAATGAAACAAAAAATTCATTGACCCAGTCAAAATTTAGATGTGAGGCTGAAGATACCACTGTCACCTGCTACAAGCACTGCAAACTTCTAAGAGATGTTTTGACATTCAGCACAAACTGTTCTCTCGAAGTTTCTTCCAGTTCGACAGCTCTCTCCTCTCTCATCTCAGGATTTGCTGGAACAGTCCGAAATCAGACAACTACCAAAAAGCCCCGTATGATCCACCCATATCAGATATGCTGGGTTTGGCTATGTCAGGTCTTTTTAATAATCACAACTGTAGTGTACACCAGATAGCACTGCAAAGCAAGACGCATCTGCTGACTTGGGCGGCATCACTTGCTGGAAACAAGCACATCTGTCCTCACTCGGTTACTCTTTGAAAGGTGGCCATGGAGAGATTCCTGCCACCACCCTTTCTGCAAGTTTTCTCTTCAGCCGTAATAGGTAAGTCCAAAATGAAGCACGAATCACAGACCTTAGCTGCGGTAGTAATGTATATTAAAGTCAGCACAGGTATATTTTACCAGCCTATGGACTGGGCAACAGGAGGTTTGGATCAGTCGTGATTTCAGTCCACCTAGGTCCCAGCTACAGTGGCTCTACACTCCAAATTGCCATTCACTTGCACCAGAACTTCGTCCACATGGTCAGGCAGCAAGTGGGTTCTGGGAACCAATCCAGTGAAAAACATTTATTCTTTGTTTGCAGAAATTAATCATGAGCACTAGTACCAGCAGGTTACTGCCAAAGAGAAATTGGGGATCTACTACTCGGAGGAAGACTGGACTGCAGCAGTCCCTGCAGCCTGAAGAGCAGACAGCTCTCCTCATTTCACCACCTCTCCTACCTGGGTGAGAACTGCTGGCCAAGGGACAGGCGGGTGGCTGGGGTGGAAACCTCTGCAGCAGCTGCAGGTGAATTAGAGAAGTGCTTGAACACTCGGTGCTTGAACAGAATTTTCCAAGCCTATTCCTGAGACTTTTTTGCTTCTGAAAATCCTCTAGAGATTCCTTACCCAACAACTATTTCAAGACAACAATACTGAACAAGTAATTAAAATCAAGTTGACTTTGTTCTCCTCCTAGGGTATCTCACAATGCATCACTGAGGTAGAAATTGTCTGCTCTGTGTATTTTTCGGCAGCACTGAATACATTACCTGAGATTAGTAATGTACTTTTCTGCCTTATCTAGTTGTCATGAGAAAATATTAATAGCCCGCTGCAGTATATGATCAATCTTAAAGAAATTAGTAACTTACAATTGTTTTTGCTTCCAAAGCAATACAGAATTTCATTAAACTAAAACTCCAAGAAGTGTTTTCACAGTCTGCCACGGAAGAGCACTCGTGTTTTGTATGGGAGAACATGACCAGAGAGAGCACTAGAAGGTGAGCCCTGTGATTCAGAACAGTTAAAATCAACAAGATCAGAAACACTAATCTCAAAACCTGTGGAGAGCAGAAGGGGAAACTATTACAGATAAATCAAATCTATGCTTTGGTCTTCAAAAGTTACAGATAAAAAAGTGGATGCTTTCCCAACGGAGTCTGTTGGCTCAGATCTTACTTTAAGGCCTCAAAAAAAGCACATTTCTTTCTCAAATATCTATTGGCACATGCATAATATTACATAAGCCTCTTTTGTGGGGCTACTCAAAGGACAAAATTACTGTCAACTCACTTGTCTTATGTAAATTCACAGTCAAGTGCCTCCTCTGAAAAAAACTAACTCAAAAATTAAAGACACAGGATATCGATATACATGTAGCAGATGAAAGCTAGAAAAATTGGGGGAGGGCGGAAGAGTGATCTCACTCCCTTTCACACAGAGGGTTCTAGCAGGAAATGTACTATTGCTACACTCGAGTGAAAGATCAGACACCATAACCAGCAACTGGAGAAAAAAACCAAACCACATATATACATAAAACCAGAACTGTTTTCTCACATCAGTACTAGAACAGGCTTCACACGGGTGACAACAATTCTCAGTTGCACAAGATGCTACATCTATGGGGTCACAGAACAGGTTTGGGCAAATCCTGAGCTGGTGGAAATGGCCACTGCTGTACTGCATGCAGGATGGTCACTCAGGCAAGTTTAAAATAGATCTAAGTTGTTTGTATTTCCTATGATGTAAGAAATGTCTATGGCAGGTGACCTGAGATTAACCTCCTCTCACTATAACATAAAGATCATTGATTTAAAATTTATCTTAGACAATTAAGAACTGAGATAAATTTGACTGGAATTTTTCTTTTCTAAAACAGCATTAGTACCTTTTAAAGTCAGGTTTTAAGATCACAAGCTTTCTCCCATACCTCTGATTGCAATGGGTAGTAGAGAGAAACGTTTGGCCAAAATATATAAACAATTTCTTAGAGAAGTATTTTAATCTGTATGTCTGTTCATTAGATACTTCTACTGAATCCCTCTTTGGCAGCAACAGCACCAAACGGATTTTCACGTTTTTCTCTCACACCCACTGTGGAAAAAATTCATCAAACACATCTATATTAATTAGATTTAGAAGACTCTGAGAAAATATTACTATTATTAATACCAGGACAGGAAAAAAAAATAATCCAAATGAGCTGGGTGTCTCAATCATTTTTTTTTAGGGCCACAAAAAATATCAGAGGGCTGGAACACCTCTGCTATGAGGAAAGGCTGAAAGAGCTGGGGTTGTTCAGCCTGGAGAAGAGAAGGCTGCAGCGAGACCTTATGGCAGCCTTTCAACACTTAAACGGGGCTTATAAGAAAGATGGGGACGGACTTTTTAGCAGGGCCTGTTGCGATAGGACAAGGGGTAATGGTTTTAAACTAAAAGAGGGTAGATTCAGACCAGATACAAGGAAGAAATTTTTCACGATGAGGGTGGTGAAACACTGGAACGGGTTGCCCAGAGAGGTGGTAGATGCCCCATCCTTGGAAACATTCAAGGTCAGGCCGGATGGGGCTCTGAGCAACCTGATCTAGTTGTAGGTGTCCCTGCCCATTGCAGGGGGGGATGGACTAGATGACCTTTAAAGGTCCCTTCCATCCCAAACCATTGTATGATTCTATACTCTCCATTAAAAATAAATAAATAAATAAATAAATAAATAAATAAATAAAAGAAATAAAAACCCCCACCATTGGTCCATTCTCTCTGTCTCAAAAAAAGAAATCAAGCCTCTTGTAAGATCAAGGTACCCAAAGCATTGTTTTTAAAACTACAGGTTAACAAGGTTAAGATTTTTCTCAAGCTGACACACAATTTTTTCTTCTATTGTAAAACTGAAACAAAAAAGAGCAAGCCTTCTCCACAGATTCTGTCAGAAGCATTGACTTAATCAAGTAATTGGCATTTAGAAGATTACGAATCAGAGCTAAAAATTCACTACTGCCATCGCAGTGAAAATGTAAGTGACTGGGGGTCAAGTGAAGAAAGAACTTACATTTATTTCAGTACTTTGAGATTACTGCAGACATTTGGTAACAAAAACGTGAAAGATTACTGCAATGCAGTTTTTGACAGATAATATTTGCTGTTGAGACAGAACAGAAAGAACTGTAGAGATTCAAGATTGTAATCATTTCGTACATTTCTACGCACAAAGTACTTTTTTAAGCAAAATATTTCACCCCTGCAGCTGCTATATCTTAGATGTACTGCCATCCTTCATCTTCATCCTCCCACAACTGGAAAGGAAGGCAGAAATGAGAAGACAAAGTTTTCAATCTTAAACGAAGAAAGTTTTATACACTATAGCGGGGATACATAAAAGAACCCCATGTGCATTATGAGTTACTGCAATTATATTAACAGTAAGAGAGTGTGTAAGTTGCTTCCTTTCCCTATTTGGCATTAAAGACACGCGGGCATTCACAAAACTGTGTTATAAAACAAATAAGAATTTATATGAGCTTTTACTGACAGATGTCTCCCAACAGGGGTCAATGCCAGGTTGTTCTTCCCCAGCCCAGATTTGCAATCTGTTCTTATCTGACTTAGTATCTTATTTTTCTGCTGTTCAAAAGAATTATATGTATTTTAAACACCAAGAAACAAGATTAGGTAAGACAAAGGCTTAGTATGAAGCTCTAAAGCTGCAGTGGCTCTGATCCAAGTTTATCTGCACAGACTTCATCTGGCAGACTGAAGTTTTGGTAAAGCAAAACTGATTGCAAGGCACAACTGATAGATGCAATCCAAGATAGAGTGGATATGTCTAAAGAAATTAGTCAAAATTTACAAGGAAACAAGGGATGTAAGAACTCTCACGGATATGGCAGGCTTTGTAGGGTTTCTTTGGAAAAAGAAGTGTTTGGCGTTTTATTCCAAATAATAATCTAACAGAGGGAGCACCAGACAAGACTGGAAGGTGATTTTATGGAGTGATAGTAGGTAAGCATGAGAAAGACTTTTAATACAAGCTTTCATTCTCACAGAAAAATAACCAGAGCAAAATCAAGGCCAACTTTTGTCACCCTAGCTTAAATCTTAAGAATTTCCCAAGCTAAAATAGAGAGATACATTCTAAACAGACAGAGATGTAAGCAGTCCTTCCATTCCCATACAGGGAATCTGTTCTACAGTCATACCAAGGATTGCTTTACAAGAAGAAACACCCACACGGTGCCCTTTCATCGATAGATTACAACACTCTTACAGTCTTTTGATACAAAAGGGCAAGCAGATGTGGAACAATCTCCAGAAACAGTAAAAATTAATCTGATTTTGAACAGAGTAAAAAACACAGACAGGCAAAATTTTAAAAATTAAGGCTTACAAAACAAGAAATTAGTATTTCAGGTGTCGCATGTGCATGGCCCTCTCTGAGCAGGTGCTCATGCAGCACTCGGGAAAGTCAGGTCCCAAAAATTCTGCAGGTTGAAGGAAGCAACAAGTAATCAACAAGCAAACAGAAACCCAGTGCTTTTATTTTGAATTTTCTCTTCAGTAGTTCTGAGCAGACTTGTAACTTGTCAGACATAACCACTAGATTCAAAAGGCTGCTCCGCATCTAATGCTTCCTTAGTAAAATCTGATTCAGCTTGCAGAACTTACAATTTTTTCATGTTTTTTTTTTTATATCCCACTTTTCTCTCCCTCATATATATTTTAGTACTTCTATAAAATACGTATATGCATATACACATATATAAAAATTGTATATACATATATAAAAATGCCTCTCTCCTTACATACTTTTTCCTTTTGCATCCATTTGAAAAAGGTAGTCTTTGAAGAACAAAGTCCTGTCAAAGCAAATCTAATGGGAACTAGTTGCTAGAATCTCCTACTCAGAAGCACTAAACCACTTTACATGCTGGGACCTCTTCACTATAAAGTGTGCCGTAAAGTGTAATTAAGTATCTAATGTACCCCTCTGGGTAACCATTAACCCATACATCGTGGGGTTTATTCGTTTGCAGTGGCATTGCTTTCAGAGTGACACTGTTCGCAGTGACTGCTGTCAACTCTGCCGGCTCCAGGCCAACAGCAGAGCACCATGCCTCGCCTAACGATACCACGCGTCCCCCAAGCACGTGCATGAGAGCCAACTACAACTTAGCATCGATATTTGGGTTTAAATTAAGAGGAACGAGAGGGTAAGAAGGCATTTCTTGTCACGCCATGCAGCGTCCGTGTTCCTGAAGGGCGACCAAGCTGGCGTCTGTCCCCCTGCAGAGAAGGGCAGGAGGACGGGTGCGAGGTGGGCCCGACACCCTGCTGCCAGGCCGGGGGGCTCCGGCCCACCGACCCAGGGCAGGGCTGGCCCGGCAGCGCCCGAGGCTGCGGCCCAGCGGCTGAAGGCCCCACGTCGGCGGGGACCCCAGCACACGCGGGCTTCAACGCAAGCCCTCGGCAAGAGAAGGAGACGGGGCTGAGCCCCGCCGAGGCGCCGGTGATGGCGGCCTGCGTGCCCCTCCTCGCCCCCAGCCAGGCGGCGGAGCCGGAGCCGAGCCCCCCGCCAGAAGCGCGGCCCCAGGAGAGCGCTGCAGCCCGGCGGAGGGGCGCCGCCAGCCCCGCTCCCGCAGGCGGCCACGGCCGAGCGCTTCCCGGGCCGGGCCCCGGCCCCCTGCGAGGAGGAGAAAGAGAAGAGGAGGATGAGGAGGGGAGCAGAGGAAGCACGCACGCACCTTCCCCGGGCCGAGCAGGCCGCCGCGGCGCCACCACCGCCTCCGCCCGGCCGGCTGGGGACGGGGCGGGAGGAGGAGCCGCCGCGACGGCTGGAAGGGGGCGGGCCGCGCCCGGGCCCGGCCGGTGCCGGTTGCGCCGAAGCCGCCTGAGGGCCCGGCCCGGCGCTGCGGTGCCGGCGACGCCGGGCGTCGCCCCCCTTGGCGGCGGGTCGGGCCGTGGCGCCTCGTAGGCCCCTCTGAGGCGAGGTGAGGCGCCCCCAGCCCGGGCGCCCCCGGCCTCTCGGGGAGGAGGCCTAAAAACTGCCACCCATGCCCCATCCCCAGCCCTTCCCCGGGAGAAACCCGCTGGGTGCGAGGGGGCTGCCTGCTGCACGGCACCGCGTCTTTGTGGGGCGGGCGGCCGTGTTAGTGGTGTGAGGGCGCACAGCAGACGGACGAAGCAGCGGCCTTCTCCTGGGTGCTTCAGAGCACGGCAATACCGTGTCCTTCATCGATGGTTTCCAGCGTGCTCAGAGCCATCGATGCCTTGACACTGCTGGGAACCGAGGCAGGGCCACCACTCCTCACATGGCAGCCTCCTGCACAAGTAACATTGCACTCATTTCAATAAGGCGTGTTTATAAAAACACTTAGGTAAATGAGTGCAATTTCTTCTGTAGATAAGATCTTAAAATACAAACATGAGTCTTAATCTGCAAACACTTGAATTGAAGCTCTCAGCTGGTTCTATTTAAGTCAATGGGACTACCCAGGTGCTTACAGGTGAGTGTTTTTAGGATCAAAGCTCTTGGTGCATTTCCAAAAAGCCACTGTAGCAGGAAGACAGTGAAGAATTTTCCTCTAATATTGAACACAGTATTCCAATATTCACGAACTTTCTGCCTAAGTGAAATGGCTAATACTAATGAGCTTCATGGGCGTGTATCTTGAGGAGGGATTTGAAACACACGTTATAAGATAATGGCTGTCACTGGCAACCTGACTCCTCCACCCATTTATTTGAAGTGACTCGTTTGTATTTTTTCACTTGGATTTTTCAGTGCACAATCTGGATGGTACATTTTTACAGCTGGGGCTGTGTCCTTTGCTATACGGATCACAGAGCACGTACCAGTGGGATGCAACAATTAGTTTCTCTCAAACTGCCGCAGTCCTTGAGAGCCCTGTTCCATTGAGGGTGATGAAATAACTGCTTAAATAAAAAATGCTACACAAGTAAATTTTTAGTAGAGATCTACCTGTCTCTTTCCTGTGCCTCCTGTGTATTCTTTACATATTGTGCCCTATAAGCTGTAAGTGTCCGTCTGGGACTGTATCTCTGGGAAGAGATTATACACGGCGATTGAGTAGTTCTAAATGTGTCACTGTAGGTCATGCAAGAAAATACTCCATCCTCAGAGGTTGGCTGTTGCACCCACAACGTCTTGAACTTAACCACCAATGTGTGGCTTTCCTTTTTGCTTCCAACAAGAGGCAGAACATAGGACAGGTCTGCATGAAGGAGCTCATGTGAAACTGCACTTGTAGTATTCAAATTTAGGATTTGGGTTGATTTCTGAGAGGAATTCCTTCTCTTTTCATTTGCTCCCTTTACAATTAAATCACCTGGTTTCCCATTATTTTTTCCTGAATTAGCTTCCTTTAGTAATCCTTCCACAGTCAAGGAATCAGAAGGATGAATGATAATAAGCCATCTTTTTCTCCCCATCCCCAAATAGTCAGAAGGATGGAGAAATCTCGGCATGGCTGTCATTAATCCTAGGTCACAAGGAAGAGAAGAGCAGGCTGCTCATGTCTTCTGTTGTCCTTGCCTGAGAAGCAATACGTAGGAGCAAATAAAGAGACGTAACAACAAAACCTAGAGCTCCACCCTGCAAACCTCTTCAGCCAGCAACACGTACAAATCTGTTTATGGGTTTGAAACACATCAATACCCACTTAGCCTCAGGAAAGGTATTTCCGTCACACCCATCTCATACATTATTTTCTCATATTTTGCATTATGCACTAAATGCATAGTTTTGTTTTCCTTTAGTTTGCAGCTTCAGGACTTTCAGATTGCTGTTCTTCCCTCCTTGGGATTGTAACTGTACATCAGGGAGAGGCTGGAGATAAGGAGACCTGTGCTCAGTTTTCCAGACTTCATAAGCTACACTGGGCAAAATCATAGCCCCCCCCTCCAGAAATCACCTGTGTGATCCATCTTGCATACTTCTGAACTCATTAAGACTATTCAGGTGCTTGAAGGTCCCCATATCGATGTATCTTTACAAGACTGCTAGGAACAGTGTCAGAGTCAAGAACTTAGTATTCAGGAAAGGATAGATCTGAATGTCAAAAATAATCAGAATTATCTGATTGTAACTTGGTGCTTCAGGGAGTAAGCCAGTATCTTAACTCCTAGAAAGGGGAATGAAATCTAATGTGAGGACAGATCTCGCTTCTTACTGCTGGATTTTTTCACCTTCTGTTATACAGTGCCCGAGGCAGCTGGTGGAGTCTGATGTTAGGCACAGGATACTGCCTGAATGGATCCTGAATCCCTTTCTGATATGATGATCGCTTGGTACCGTGCTTTTCCCTGCACAAAATGGGGATGACGCTATTTCGCTGTGCTTTGGTTTTCCAGTCCATTTACGCTGTATGGTTTTTGGAGCAAGGACTGCTTCCGTGGAGTTCCAAACTTTATTGAAGTCTCTAAAATGTGACTGTATTAAAATAAGAAGAAGAAATCACAAGCATATTTGCATACTAATTACTATGCAAAGTGAGGAGGGTGAGGGAAGAAAGTACGAGATTCCTTTGAAAAGCTGCCAACGCAGGTCCAAACACAAAAGGGGTTTGAAGTGGGAGCACGCTGTACCAGCCTGAAGGAATTACCAATATACCAGCTACCCTTGTTTAGAAGCATGCTCTTAATTTTCATTTTATGACATTTATTTACTTTACCAAAGCATTTTCCATTTTTTTGTCTCCCAAAAGCCTCTTCTAGGTCCATATTGTATTTCAGTAGCACTAGAAGGTGTTTTCTTCATTTAAAGTTTTTCTTTGTTGCTTTGCACTGTAGGCAGGTAAATATGGACTGCTAATTAATGCAAACTTCAGCTTTTATTTCTTCTTCTTTTTCAGTTAAAGGAGCTGAAAAGAAATATTCCTAAGTTTCCAAGAAGCACTGTTTTTCAGTTCTTCCTAGGAAGAAGTGTTCAAGCCTGACCCTGACTTGTGCGTCTTCCCATTTATGCAGCCTGGAAGCAAATAAATATCTCCTAATAGTGCATAGAATGGAGAAAAAGGTAGGGACATTGTGAAAGAAACCCAGCAGGCACCTCATGGCAGCTATTCTTCTCTACAGTTCTGCTAGCTTTTCTGCTGCTGTGTCAGAGACTCGTGTTTTCAGGTATCAAGAGCAGCATCAGCCGAGAGCAGAACGTCTGCCAGCAGTGGGTTGATAGGGCGCGCTTGCTTGGGACACATCTTAGCTGGGGCCTGCCCAGTGCTATACAGGTTTACTGTCAGAAGTCGGCATTAGTTGCCCCAAGTTTCTATGCATTCTCATACTAAGTTGATGTAAGCCAAGAAAATTCAGCCTCTCCTACTGAAGTGAAATCTCCTCTCTGAACAACACAAGCCAACATACAGCTACTAGCAAAATGCCACTGTGTACATGCTCCAAGAACGCAGCGATGTCGGCAGCTGCAAGCCCAGGGTCCTTACGCAGTGCGCAGCAGCCCTTCTGGTGCTACAACCTCTTGCAGTGAGGGCATGCAGCACCTCAAAAAAGCAGTAATGAACACACATGCTCCAGGGACATAAAAATGTCAGCAACTCATGACCCCACAAAATTCTGGCAGCAAAACTAGTAAAACATAGCCTGGCAGTGTAATTTCTCCTGCAGATTACTACAAGCTTACTTACAGGGGCAATGGCTTTGCCATGCCACGGAGAGGTTTTTGTTAAACATTGGTGGAAAGCGTTCCCACTTGAATCTCCTTATAAACTGTGTGACTTGTGCTGCCATGGGTAGAGAGCAGAGCATGGGCACCTGATGTAAAACCAGAGGTGAAGGAGCCCTCTCTGTGCAGTCCTATGGATCTCCAGTCTTCAGGTAGCAATTGGTCCACCAATATACATGAGTCCTCCTCCACTCCTGTGTTTACAAAGCAAAGGCATTTGGATGCCTAACGTCAATTATCATATATTTGCATTAAAAATACATTAAATACTGCTCTAAATAACTTTGCTTATGATGAAGGAATTAAACTATAAATAGTTTCCCTCAGCAACGCTTTCTACTACAGCTAGGTACCTTTATTCATCTCAATATTTTTGTAAGGATAAAATCCAGGTTCAACTTACTCAAAATCCAACTTATTCAACACATATTTGTCCCAAACAAGTTTAAATCCATAGATATTTTTAAAAATGCAGATAAAATACATCTTTTATTTCTGGATATATAGACGTAAAGGGAACCCTCTACCCTGCCATATACCAAAGCAGCCCTGTTTCCATAACACATCTACTGTAATGGCGAGTTCCGAGTTCCAGGGACATCCAGTGCAACCCCACCGCCCTGCTTGAAAACACAGTTACTCCCTGGGCACTGCTTGGGCCTGGGTTAAACTGTGTTGAGCACGTTACAGACTGTCTTCATACAGGATGAGCCAATAAAATACCCATCTAACAGAGGCAGATGGGAGGCAGCGCAGGAGTGTGGCTTCTCTGGGTAATGATGCTTCAGCCAGCCATTGTACTCGGAAGGGCAGTGTTCTTGGAGCGGCAGATACTAGACAGATGGACAAAAACTGAGTGCCAAAATAGCTTGTTACTATCTGAACAGGCCCAAAAATGAGAGGTGGTTTATTTTGTGATGGGTTTTGAATGCAAACAGATGCAACTCCCCACTCAGTGTGTGAACGCATGCTTTGAGACCCAGCTTCACCAATATCTCATTCTACGTTTAACTACAAGACTCTGAACAGGCTGCTCAAGTCAAGCAGAGAAAATATAGCATTAAACATTCAAACTTCAAAAAAAAGTGATTCTGCAAGAGAGTCAATGTGTTACTATCAAAACTAACTAAAGTTTTGGAGTTCTCTTCTGATCCTCTATGGTATGTTTTAGAAGATGACATGATTCTTACTCAAATTTGCAAGGTCTGTCTGATCATAGTTTGAAAGCTTTGATACACATGGTGAAAAGTGAAAAGCTGATATACCAAGAGCTTGTGTAAAAGAATATATTGCTTATTTAAGGCCAAGTACAGTACTTCTTAGAACCTAGGAGAGCCAGAGCTGAACAAGTCTATGAAGTTTCAGAATCTGCATTAAAAGTCCCAACAGGAAAGGCTGAAGTAAAATCCCACTTAGCTTTTAGTGGTTGAATGTATGTTATAAAAAGCACAGACAGCAGAGAAAAATTGATGATTTCTACTGCCAGAGCTGTTACAAAAATCAGACCATGAATTGGGAGAAGTCACATGGCTGAGCACCCGTAACCAGTTTTTCATATGATAAAAGAAAACTTTAGACTCCTTGACAGCCCTTTTGTAGGTATAAAATCCTCTTTTTTTATTTTCAGGCTTTTTTTTTATAAAACCACTTAGAAGCTGAAAAAGCAAGAAAGCTTGTACTCTTCCAACCTATGGGAAAAAAAGAAGAAAGATTGAGACCTACTGGTTTAACAGACGTTGTGATTGGAATTGCTCAGTTCAGTTCGGTAACTAGCAAAAATGATTTTGCCTAATAAATAAGTTACTTCCAATAATTACATATGCTTTAAAGTCAAAATGTTTTTGCTAACCTTTGTTCTGATGTGCTTAATATACTTTATAAGAAGTGCCAATTTTATGCATTCTTAATGAAATCTCAATTTCCATTGAAAAGCAAGTTGAAACAAATAAAAGCTATAAACTGAATCAGCTGGTAAATAAACATTTATTTACCATTTTTAACATAACAGAATGGAAAAACTAGAATATAAAAATGGAACTTAAGCTTTGTAACGGCATAAATATGTAAATAGTGTGTATTCCTGCAGAGCAAAAAGAAGTACAAAATTTACTGTAACGATTAAATTAAATTACAAGTTAACAAGTCGTCTTGTTTACCAACCAATGAGAACCAATTTTCTTTAGGAAAATAGCTGAGCACATGCAAAACAAGGTGAAAGCTGATGATTTAAAGAAAGGTTTCTTGCTGATGCTTTGATTGTAGTCAGTAATCTAAGATGACTGATTCTCAGGGAAGGCTTTCCTACGGGATGCAGCTCGGATAATGAAGATTTACTAGAACTGTTCCCGAAGCCTTGCCTCACCAGCACGAAGGTGGCACAGCCGCTAGCCTGGCAGCGAGGCATCAGGTCAAGGCAGGGTCCTTCCTTCGAGCGTTTTGGTCTGAGCAGGAGTTAAGCTGTGCCCTCAGCCATCTGGGACTCAGCCCCAGAAGCTGTTCCTTCCCAAGAGGAGGTTTTTCCCCCAGTCAGCATTAACTCAGCTGGCACTGCGGGCTGGTCCAAGAGGAAGCACATGCTCCACTTCTCATCCTTTCACAAGAGACTCTTCTGTTAGCTCTGCGGTAACCAAAATTATAGGGATGAATGATGAAAACTGAACTTTGGACTGTTTTACATTCTTTCAGTACTGTTTAGCGTGATGGTTGTTGACTTGTCCCCTGCCGCTATATTTAGAAAGGGGAGTAGGAGGGAGATGAGCGTTAGTATTATGGGTTATGACACAAAAACATCAAAAAGTAAGTCTGTTCCCATTTCTCTTTGGTATCGTCTGGGGAGCTGCAGTGTTTAGAGAAAGCTCCTGTTCCACCACAGGAGCTCAGAAAAATGGGCACCAAACTTTGCTTAGAGTCTCGGACTACGTATGGCCATACAAGGTGGGTGGGTAACTAGGACACAGAACTTTTTCTTCCACCGAGCTTAGTTTCCCACCACTCGATAAGCTTCCAGTAGCTTGTCTGGCGGAATTATTGTTCCTTATATGTCAGCGCTTGGTTCATTTTAGGACTAAAAATAGAAAAAAATCAGAAGCTTCCTCTGCATTCAACAAATCAACAAAAGATCCATGGGAAAAAAAAAATTGCATAATGCCCCAGAAGAAATCTAAATGAATTAAAGTCACCCCCTACAGAGAACTTGGGCTCTGTTTATTTTCAACAAACTATTACAGGTTTTGCAATATTTTTCTGGAAGTTTTTCACAAGCATTCCTACTTCTTCTCACTCTGGGCTGGGGCTAAACTGCCAGGCTGGAGGAATTCTTTGGACCTAACCTTCAGCCATGAGACATAGTGGCCCGCAGCCCCAGCCCAACTAGAGCACGGTTTTTAAGCTGCAACGCGAATTAAAAAACTCGAGAGCCCTGCAGACTACGCCATAAACACATTTGATATAGAAGGAGTTAGGGGTAGTGAAAGCTTGACATCTCCCAAGCATGGCGAAGAAATGGAAAGTTGCTTCAATATGCAACAGCACATCTCAACTGCAAAGCCCCGGTTGCACGTCTCATCCATTTCTTCCCACCTCCCACGGACAAAAGACAACCCAGACCTTTCCAAGTGCAATGCAGCACCCTAATTCTTGGCTCCTGCCACCCTCCCAGCACCTCCTGTGTTTAGCAGAAGGTGCCCGGGGTCAACCTTGTAGATCCTCCACCCATTTTGCTGTAGCAGTCCCTCTGCAAAGCCGGGGGATGAGCAGCCAGCAGAAGCTGTGACTGGCAACACGTGCAACAGGCAGCATGGATCTCCAACATGTTGGGAAGCTGTGTGCAACCAAGAGCGTCTCTCAGGGTATGACACCAACATCTGCCCACTTTTCTGCCTACAGAGTCTCTGTGTTCAGAGCAAATTCAGTGTGACGGCAACAACTCAAGAAAACAAAATGCCTTGTAACTTCCAGTGGAAAACATGGGCTGTCAGGACAGTTTCTCTTCCTTCCTTCTTTCCACTCACCCCAAATGAATGTCTGTAGTTCCACATGGGCCCTGTCCCGCCTGTCTCCCCCCCGCCCCCCATCCCCGCAAGAAACTAAGCTCAGATACTGCAAACACACAGAGGGTTTTTCAGATTTCAACCCACGCAAGCAGCTACTCTGCACATCCGATGCACATGTGAAATTGGTTCACAGCGATCAGGGCAGGAGCTCACGTTTCCATTTGTAGCTCTACTGAGCTTAAGTTTTATCATTTGTTTGTTTTCAAAGCAAAAAATATACAACTTACTTTACTTCACAGGGGAAGAAATCTCGGCAAAGCATCTTTTCCACTGGCAGGGTTGGGTTACGGCTCCTCCGCTCCCACCCACACAGCTGAACCCAGCGCCTGGTCAGCCCAAGAGGCAGGAGGAAATGAGATGCACATGTCAGCGTCCCCCTCCCCGCTCCAGTTCCTTAGCAAAACCGCTCTTCTGCTCCAGCCACGACCCATCCCAGGACCAAAAAGTGTGCCAGGGAGGGGGATACTTGCTGTACCTTTTCTCAGACAAACCGTACAGCAAAGTCGCGCTTCCTCAATCTGCAGAAAGTTTTGGAAAGGCAATGCTCTAAAAGTTCACAGCATGGAGTTTTCACAGCAAGGTTCAGAGCTCTGTCATACACAGGCAAGAGCTTAAATGTAACAAAACTAATATTAAAGCTCATTAAAAACAGACAATATTGCAAATTCTTTAACGGAATTTATGCCAGTCTGATTAAGCAAGTGCTAAGTAACAAATATAACTGATAACAAGTTTAAAAAAACTTGCTATATTATTTCCATCTGTAAGAATAGTTTCCTTAGAGATCTTTTTCCCTTCAGATTCCTTTTCCCCTTCTCCTTGTTTGCTTATTTGAACAAAGAATGTAATACTAACCATGCTATCATCATTTCCCTCACATCAATAGTTTTTGTTTAATGTTTATCTGGATACTTCTTCCCTTACAAAAGTTTCCTGTATTCCGTAGGTTGCTTAAAAATAGTATCTGTCATTTAAGACTGCACTCCACCATCATTTCAATACACAGCTCCAAAGGAAAAAAAGAGCAACAACTAGCCAAAGTTACAAATATGCTATTCTCTTGTTAGGAGATACAGGAGAACAATTTTGGTTTTAATTTAGCCTGTTTCAGTGAAGTGCAGGGCTCAAAGTGAAGAAAAAACTAGCAACGCAGCCCGTAAACATGAGCTACAATTCACTTTCAAAGCTGGCAAGCAGAGGAACGAGGAACTCAACTTCTGAAGTTATTTTTCCACGAATAAAGGAAAGGCGAGAGACTTCTTTTAACATAAAAGAAGCTTTACCTTACTTGCTTTACCTTACTTGAATCAGGCTTCGTTTGCAAAGAATGTAAGAGGAAAGAACCATTTATAACCCAGAGTAAATCAAAGCAAAATGGCATTTTGATAAACACTAGAGCCTATCAATCACAAGGAGGCGCCGGATCAAGTTGCTGAGGAATTTCAGAGCTGCTACAGCAGCTCCAGCGGAGAAGAGCCAAGGGTCTTTAGGAAAAGCCGTCCCAGAGGTAGAGATGCCGCTGCTAGCTGCGGGCCTGTGGCGCAGCATCCCCAGCCTGGCACCGGGACTCCCAGCTGCCCAGCAACATCCACGAGCAGCCAGAGTATTGCTAGAAACACATCCAGGAAGGGGAGAACAAAAGGGAAGCAAAACCAAAGACCAACTCGTGCTAGGAAGGCTCAGCGTAAGAGACGTGCATTCAGCTGCCCGTTTCTTCTGAGCAGCGTTGCTGGAAGCTGGGTGTCTGCATCAGCCTGGTTTTCAGACTGATGAAAACTGAACCGATGTTTATAATCGAGGTGATAGCTCCGTTAGACTTTTTCCCTGTTAGTATGGTTTGGCACTGAGAAGAGAAAGGCAAAGAGATGGCGAGATGATAAATGCTACTATCATGCCTACTGCATGTTAAAGAAGTTTCAGGTTTTTGTTTGGCAGGGTGGGAGGACTGCGATACTTTAGTCTGTGTACATAGCTGAAGCGTTAAACTTCTTCTGCATATAACAGAGTGGATAATGGATATGCAGGGGAAAAAAAGGGCGAGTGGTGAAATAGAGCTGAACCTTTACCATTGCTTCTGCTTGTAAGCAGATGCAGGAGGACCCCGACAAGCATATTTGGCAGCCTGCATAATTACAAGAGATGGCTATGTTGGATGAAGTGTCCTGTGCATTAGGTAGACAGGCAGAGTCTAACGTTTATAAATAAAAACAGCTTCTTAATATCTATTTGCTTAGGAAGAAGGAGGAGACAATTTATCTGGTGTTTAATATTTATAGCTATACTTACAGCGATAATCATTGCACCCTTAAAGAAAATTCAGATCTACTACCTTAAGCAAAGTGGGCTTCAAAAAACTGGATGTCAGACTATACAAATAAAGTATTAGTTTAGGCATGGTAGACTTTATTTTGGCACTTTAACAAATGCTTTATTTTACAGCAGTGGCACAGCATTTGCCAGAAATTTTCTTTTCTTGGCACAGTTATTTCAAGCAGTTATTTTACTAATTGAATTTCACTAAATATTGCACAATAAGATATACCTGTTAAATTCTTACCCTGTTTTTACTTGTTGAACTTGTATGGCTTTGAAAAACTTGCCAGTAAGTATAAGTAATTTAAAAAGCAATATATTAAATATTTTAGCACAGGATAGCGTTTGTTTGTTCCTAAATGACCACTGAACTTGGGACAGCAACAAATACAAGTTATGCAACTCTTATCTGAAGAGCTACCAGATCTTATTTACAACACATTGCCATTTCTGAGAAGCAGTTCAGCTTGATGTCCTGAACACCTATATTTTGGAAATCTCAAAAATAAAAAATGAGGAGGTTAACAGAGCAGAAGACGAAGCCATTTGTCTGTTACAAAGCATAATATAAGGAGGCAGACTATCGTCTTCTCCACGTGCCCCTCTATCCAACACCTATCTGCAGTCTAAGCAACAGAGCCTTTTCTCTTCTACTTGGAATATTTCTTTCTTCTCTTATGAAGATATTCCACTTGTCTCAACTCTTCTGCTGGAGTCCAAGCAGAATAAACCCAAATTCTCCAAAAGGCCAGGGGAAAAACAAACCAGAACAACAAATAAAAAACCGATATACACAATAAATGAAACCAGGTATTCCTTTGAATTTTACAGTACGGAAAACAACATTTGCAGGAAGAACAGGTCTGCGTCAATACTGCCATTAAATATAATGCAAAGGTCGAATGACTCATAACTCATACACCAGATGCAAGACTTAAACATTCCCACTTTTCTCAGCAATAAATCTGGTCCGAGGATCAGCCTGATCAACAGCCTTTTTTTTTTTGGTCTAGATTTTTAAGATCTACTAGATGTACTCTGTGACATTAAAACATAAGCGAGTAGACATAAAATGAAAAACGTATAAAAGTATATCACAATGAAATTCTCAGTATTAGGCCACATGATTTATTCAGTAGTGTTTATGTTCCCAAATTACAATTATGTCTATCCATGTAAGACTACAAAAGTTACCATTAGAATTGTCTGTGCTTATAAAATACCAACATTTTCTTTTACTGTTATATACTCATTAACACCAGTCTGCGACGAGTTACATATAATCATAGGCACTTCAAAGGCTTTAAAAGACGTTTACAACTTAAATGCATTTTTAAAGAACAAAAATTTAAACCCCTACTTGTACCTTCAAATTGCAAATAATTAACAAATACAGTGGCCATAGAAATCTGCAGCAACTTCTCAAAATACTGTTAGAGTCTTTGGGTTTGCTTAGGTTTGTCAGTAGCTTACTCCAAATCTTCCTTACAGGAGATTTGTTTAGTAAGAATACGACTACACAGTTTGTAGTAATAATCCAATTTTACACATTAATTTGCTGTTACAAATCTCACTGAAGCTACAGGTACGCTGAGAAACAATGCAAAGTGTAAAATTGATATTCTGACACGTAAATTTATACAAAGTGGAGGTTAAAGTTTACATAGCTGAAAAATTACATTTACACTAAAAGTTACTGTTATCTGAATTATCTGAAGACAAATTGCACCATGACAACTACAAAAAGGCATTTTTTGGAAACAGATAAATTAATGAAATAAAAACTAACTTGTAAGATCAATCTGAGACATGCTGACAAAAATTAAACAACTTTCATTGAACCATAGGATAAAACAATCATTTTCATTATTTTATATTTATGCATAAAGTTTTAAAAATGATTCAGTGAACATCAATGGTTTTATAAAATAATGCTTTGCCACTGTTATTCACAGAACACTGCAAATGTTAAGTTTTAATTTTACATTTTTAAAGGAATACATGAAAAGTTTTAAATACAATGGGATTTTATCATAAAGGTGCCGTAATGGCTCTTTAATGAAAAAAAAAAAAAAAAAGATCTTCATTATTCTATGCAAAAGCTTTATTTAAAAAAGTTCAGTGATCTCATAAATAGAGACACTAAATAGGAATTTTATGCATAAAACTCCTTAGTAGGTGCCTTTTGATAGGCAGCACAGGATGGTTTACGTTCACCAAGGTCATAACTGCCTTCATCCTTCTTTCTCATGCGGTATACCAGCAGCAGGATAAGGAAGATTGCGAAAAGAAAACCGATAACTCCGCCAGCAATAACAGCTGTAAGCAAAGAAACAGACATTCACAATATGCTGGAAAAACTAGTTTAGCACCATGTTTCTTTTTCATCTCACACAATGAGTTTGCCATTACTTTCGATTTACAGAAAAGGGCTCCCATTATGCAACTCTCTTGACTATTAGTATCCTGAAATATATTCTCAGAAAGCTTGTTTGTGTTTATGAAGGCAATCATTTAAAAGGACATTCCACCTACAAGTGAGTGATCCAACAACGCACAGTTCTAAAAAAGTTATTAAAAATTTTCCAAAACCTCAATTAAGAAAGCCACCCATACTGCCAGAGCATAAAGTTGTCTTCATTTATAATAACATTTAATTTTCTTTCAAACTCATTTTTCAACAGTTAACATTTTCAGCCTTAAAAGAACTATTTTGTTACACTAACTAAGAAATGGGTTTTCCCTTTTCTCCATCTGACTCTAGACTGAAATGAATTTCCTATTGATGAGTAATAGGAGAGGACATTTGATGGAGCTGTAGGAACAGAGGCATTACATTCATCGTGCACTTGCGAGTGTATAGAAAAGTATCAACTCCAACTAAACTCCAAGAGCAAACCCACATCCTCCCACTGATGTAGATATTAAGGCTATTTCACATTTTGGTGCTCAGAGGAAGATGTGGTCCCAAACTGTGTGACCTTCATGGCTCCCAACACCCCCTCTGAGGACACAGGGGAAAAGTACACCTGTAAACACTGTTCTTATGCCAAAAAAACCTCACACGTAGGAAAGCCACACGAAAACAGCGGTGGCCAGCCTGTGCCTCCCTGGGTTATGCATGGAAACAGACCCTCTCTGTCCTAAGGAGAGCACTCATCCATCCCTCTCCATCCACCCGTCCATCCCTCTCCATCCACCCCCGCTGTGAGCTCCTCCCAGGCAGTGTCCATCTGCACCAGACAGACCAGACAGCCATGTGCTCTCGGGATTGTGGGTGAGAAATACATTTCTGCACCGCAAGCATCAATCCAAATTGCCACTCCCTTTCTGAGCTGTGCAAGCTCCAGATATTCAGCAGGCAGTATTTAACTTGCAGGCATCAAATCAATTAGTAAGACTTCACTATTAAATAGCGCCAGAAGATGCCCATCTCATTCTCATCAAATCAACCAGTGGCTACCCTCATGAATGTGTTTAAGAATCTATGAAGAAAACACAAACGTTGAGGTGGCATTATTTGATATGGATCCCCTCTGTTTTCTGTGGTATTTCTGGCAAGATGGACCTTAGCAAACGACGCCTCACCTGCCAGAACTTCTGTTCTCTGGAAGAGGTTTTCTGAATGCTTCTCAGTGAACACGTCGGTGTCATCCCCTGGCTCATCACTCTTTTTCTTGGCATCCGTCTCGGGCCTTTCCTCTTTATCGATTTCTTCAGGTGACTGTGGCACAAAAAGGAAAACAGAGCATCGCTTACAGACAGGGCGCACCGCAAGTCGGCACAGTCACTGCCCATCACAGGCAGCCACGAAGCTGTGGCTCCACGCGCATACTCCACAATACCCACAAACACAACACGTGGGGAGCTTTTTGACTGCAGAAAGCCATGCTAGACATTGTAACTGGATCTATTTGTTGTCACAATGTCAGAATGAAAAACACTATCCACACGTTTAAAACTCCTCAAAGTGTATTTAGCAAACGGCTGCTAAATATTGCCTGTGTTTATCAGAATAATGGCCTCTGAATGAAATAACAATTCTGAAATTAACATGTCAGGTTTGTTATATTCACAATGCCTTTGAGGGTAACTTAGACAATATTACCTATGGTGGTAGAAGGAAATACTGAAATAGTAAATGCAACTTGGCATGTGTTCAAACTACAGCCAAACCACACAACATTCTCCTTTGAGAAGGGAAGTTTCATGTAGAATTTTTTAATAACTCTTTGAGAGATGCAAAAAAGGTACAGCTCGGACTCAAAGGTATCATGAGAAACTGTCTTGTGGCTCATGAGATATTCTTTTTTGCATCTCTCTTTTCTTTCATGTGAAATCCAGACGTCCCTACGCAGACTTTCTAGTAGGAGTGAAACTGAGCAGCTCTGTATTCATATAACAGGCTGCAGCAGCATTAAGTAAAGTTTGTGGAGGCTTTTTAATCCATATAAATCAAAGTTAACATCAAGCTACCAATGGGGTGCAGCGGAACCATTGTAAATGGTGTTGCTCTCCAGCCACGCACCTTTGTTTGTGCAGGCACCTTGGTTTGCATTTTCACCGTGGTGGTCTCAGCCCTAGATGCATCACTAGTTGTCGGTAACTTTGGAAGTGTTCTGGATGTTGTCGTCACTGCACTATCCTCATCTTCTTCAGCACCTAGAGACGAAAAAGCTGACATTTCATTGACCTGTGAAATTCTTCCAGACCAATTACATGTTTTATTATGACACCGAGGTAGGGGTGCTTGCACAGCCCACCCTAGGCAAATGGCCTAGATGACAATGCCTGCTATGATAAAGAGACAAGTGCAAACAGAGTGCCGCAAACTGCCAGGGGGATATTTGCCCCAAGTAATCCCATGACAGAGGAAAGGGAGACATTAGCTGGATTAAGCAGTAACCAGGAAATTACCATGATATTTTTGAAACAGAAGGAACCAGCCTGAAAAGAAGTATGAAAAAAGCATGAACACTTGTAACGGGGGAGAGACCCTGGAGTGGAAGCAGCAGCCGTCAGGGCTGGTGTGACCCTGTCTGATGTGGCCCGTGACACTGGGGGCTCTGCCGGGGCTTGGCAGCACCAATCCCCACCCCGTGGGTGCCCCCAGCAGCCACCTCCAGCTCTCCACAGGGACACCCCTGGGACCTGCACCCTGGGGACACAGGGTCACCTCCCAGGCGTGGCAGGAGGTGGTGGGGCTCCGGGATCACAGGGGGCTGGGGGCACCCACATCTCCCACAGCGGGGGGGTGTGGGCAGGGGGTCCTGCACACCCAGATGAGGGGGACTTGCACACCCCACGGCCTGTGAGAGGGATGTGCGTGTGTGCACACAAGTCTACATGTGTGTGTGGCACGTGTTGGAATCAGAGAACGGGGCCTGGAAATTTGTAGTTGCATATTACCATTTTGTAAGTGGCTCATGTTGTGGTTATCTATTGTATTGCTGATATTGAGCCCAAAACTATAGTTCAATCAGTGCCAGTTAATTACATATCATAAATAATCAAAAAACTTCTTTGATCCTGACTTGACTTAAACTACATGAACTGAACAGTTTTTCCCGGTAACACACTGCTTCAACAACAAAATCTCTCCACTACAGCAAATCTGTTAAACCCATAAATCTAAAAAACCAAGTAGTTTCTATCTACAGGAAGACTGCTATTACTTTATGTTCCAGTCACTAGGAATGCACATTTTTAAACTCCACATAATTCAGAAGCCCTTTTCTTTTGAAATAAAGAGGACAGAAAACTCCCTAAAGATGACCTTAAATTTAATTTCCTCCATATTCAAAGCCCTGCTGGAGTATGAAGGCTTCTTTAGAATAAGATAATGGACACATCTAATAAATATCCTTTAGTGGTACTGGAAGGAAGACGACACAGACAAGAGACTCAATTATTGCAAGACCTGAAAGAGGAAAAGAATCCTCTTCTTGGACCACTCCTTAGGAATCTCAATGTGTTCTGCTCATTACAGACACCGGTTACCCAAATAACTATTGGGTAATAAATCCAGCAAATATGCATAAGAGTAATTCCTAACAAATAAAAATATATCCTCTTACAACAGAATAGTATGACTCTCATTCCAAACTGACTTTTAATCTTATTTTTGTAGAGAAAGAAAGCAGGCTGAAAATCCGAGTGCAATAGCAAAGTTTTGCACTCATGATCAAGACTTATATACATTTGGCATTGGAAGGAAGGGTGTTAATGAGACAATAACTAAAACGACTTCTGTACTGTAGAAAAGAAAATTTGGAATCATTAAAAAAAGTACTACATTAAAGCTACCTGCACAGAATAATACTGGAAAAACATTCAGAGATACCGAAATTACAGTGCAACCTCTGGAATAAAGACCTCACAACAAGAATCAGATATTTTCCTGAAATGCTACTCAAAGATCAAAAAAACAACATCCTGCTTCAAAACAGAGGTGAGGAAAGGCATCCAACAGGAAAATTTTTCTGGCTTTGCCTCAAGAGTTTTCTTTGAGAAATAAGGGCCCGATGGATAGCTCAGCCTGCTTTACCTTCCAAAGTTCCTCCAAATTACACAAGACTTTCACAGTCAAGGAAATTAAAATTGATTATCAGATTAGAGATTGGATAAAAACACACTCTGAGAGTACAGAACTTTATTTTCTTTTTTTTTTTTAATGAAATGATAAGTCCTATTTAATCACAACTGCTCCTCCAAATCCTTAAATGCCATCTTCACTTCAGGCAATAGTTGTGTCTGCCAGATAAAATGGTGAGCGTTACAGGTCTGAATCTTTCTGGCTACGGAGGATGCAGATCTCCAGTCTCTTAACAAATGGGTGACTAATCTAACTCCTGGACTAGCTGCTAGATTTGCACCAAAGGTACTCAACTCCTCTTCTGTACAGCCTCAGGGGAGTCCTGACAATCCCCAAAACACCTATCGTTTACGCCTGACTCAGGTACCAGCTCAGACACATCCCCATGGTTCCTGCTTTCTAATTAGCTTTATCTAGACAGGTCTCTGCTTGGCATGGAGTAGGTCTAAACAAGGGGAAAGCATTTCCCTTGCTAAACAGACAGTAGTATTCTCAGAATTAACCGTAAATAGGACTGAGGGATCAAAAAAACCTCCCTAATGCTATCCAGAACATAGAAATAGCATTTTACATAGTATCACATTCCCTAAAAGGTTGAAAAAAAAAAAAAAAAAGAAAACCACATCCCTTCCTGAATCCAAATGGGATTGGAAAGAAAAAACCTACAGAGTGTCATAAGCATAACTTCCAACTAGATTGTTAAGAGGAATACTGTGAAATGGTTGGTGTACGAGAGCTTACTTATTCCTCTTGAAAATATCACTGTCTCTTTAGAAGGTTTCTGGATTTGGCCAGCTTGGGTGATGGTGCTGGGTATGAACTGCCTTGAGTCCTGCTACAAATAGATACTGCCCTCTTAGTGAGGGCACCACAAAAACCATGCAGTAATTAAACCCATAGCCATCTCTGTGGTAAAGAGTTGAGAGCTCTTGACCATCACACACCATCTTTTATCCACTACAACTTCTTCAGGATGCCCAACTGCTATCTTCATAGTGGTCAAAATAGCTCTAAATTGTGCTGTAGTATTGGAAATATATAACATAGCCCTCAGTGATGTGTCTATTAGCTGCTCCTTGGATGATGGGAATGCAAATGCTCTTTCACACTCTTGGTGCTTGAGGAAACTTGTCAGGAAATCAAGACTGCCAGCTTAAATTATTGTACACTACAAAAAGCCCACGGTAGTTAGCACTCTTACTTGCAAAGCAGGCAGTGATTAACTCTTCCTACCAAACAAATCCAGTCATTTTACCCGATCTTTTGGCATTGTGTTTGTTTGCTGTTGCACATTGCACTCTAGGAGTACTACCAGCACAAGCAAACTTGTCATAAGGTGGGCACACACATACCCACCATCTCTTTCACACCTTCCATCTCTACCATCAGTGTGACACATACCAGAATGACACAATTTTAGCTGACTTATCTCACCCCCATTCACTTGAAAAGTCCCCAGTGCAACCCTTAATCAACATAAACACTCTGTTGATTAACATATAACTATGTTGCCTAGCACAGGCAACCAGAGATGACACTGTAAACATAATACTAGTGCCCTATCAGGGAACTGCAGCTTAAATAAATGGAGACAGCACAAGGATGTTGTGTCTCTGATAATTCTCACCTGAGGAGGGGAAAAAAACCCAACAAAATTTGAAGAAAGAATAAAAGGAAGAGTCCTAACTATACTGAAATATAAGATTCTGTCCAGCACAACAAAAGCACACTTTCAAACAGTATCACAGGAGGTTTTTATGTTAAAGGACCTGGAGAACCAGACAGGAAATGTCATGAAGCATGCTTGGGGCTGGTGTAACACGTGGACAGAAGAAGCTCTTGCCCCAAGCCAATCTGAAAGGCACTTATGAGTGGAACCTCAGGAAATGGGAAATGAATACTTGCTGTGTTGCCTGCACCACAGGAGGGGAAGCACACCAGGAAAGGTTGGGTCGCCCCACCTGGAGTGCCTGCCGGGCACAGTGCCACCGGGGCCAGGAGCGCCCAGCGTCGGCCATGGCCCCCATGCCAGATCCTGTTCAGCACCCGGGAGAGCGCCCGCGCCTCCACCCCCAGAACCACGGCCCCCGGCCCAGCTGCCACCCGTCACCCAGCCCCACGCCACCCTGCCACTGCACTCCTACACTGCCTTCTGGCCTTGGACCGTATCTTTGGCTTCCCGTTAGGTCAAGAGCCAAAGCAGATATGCTCTTGTGTATCTTAAAGAAGCTCCAACCCCACCACCATAACTTTCCTCCAAGAACAGTCCCCAGTCACAACGTCAGTCTAGACCTAGTTCATCCTGAGCTAACCTTGTCAACTCAAGCTGCTATTGACTGAAAAATATTAGGTTGGGGAAGAGAAGAAGGGGAAGGAAAAATTTGCATGAGATTCTGATACATATATATATATTGCAGAGACTTGTCTACCATGAGTAACTTAACAGAAGACACAAGAACCAGACAGATAGTTTTCCAAAGAACTTGTAGCTAAATCTGATAGAGATGGTACCTTTCCTTAACATAAGGGTAGTCATGCTGCTTAGCAGCTACTTCCAGGTACCTGTTAGACCAAGGCTCAGTTAAGATCTTTTGTGCCAGAGGAAAAAATAACAGTAGTTATAAAAGCATTTCAAGTTGTACATAGGCAGAAAAACTATTTTTACTCTTTTATTATTATGCTATATACAAACACCAACACTAAAACAAGTGATGACAGACTGAGGCATCTCCTCAGAGATGGAGACTGCAAGAAGGAAACAATGGACTAATGAATTCAGTATGGACTTTCTGCTGTTGATACAAGACAATCAGGAAGCAGGCATGGCTCCTTCGCAAACTGCTGACCAATGGATTTGGACTGAACACTTGGGCAAATGCAAAACAGTAGCTGAATGTACCTGAAGACTAAAGAGGCTATGAAAGGAAAGAAAAAAACCAGCAGAACACCATCACCTTGTTTTCTCCTTACAAAAAACCCTCAGCCAATTTCTAGTTTGAAATGTGTCATGCTTACAATGACATTTGTCCATGTTAATGCTGCTTGAGGACCTGCAAGGGCATTAATGGTGCTGCTGACAATTCCTGTTTATCTCCAAAGGCCTGGTGGCAGCTAACAATTTTCATACCAAGGAAAGGAGTCAGCATGTTGTCATCTTGGATCCGTTTGCTTGGAGTGGAATTACATAGCAAGAAAACCACTCTTGAGTGGGAAGGCTCTTCCTGCTAGAAACACTACATCACTGAGTATCAAGTAAAGAGAGACACGTTCAACATAATATGAGGAAAAATGATCATTGGTACTTCTGCAGGACACTTTCTACTTCATAAAATGGAGGTAGCAGTAAGTACAGGATGAGCAGGGTGGAAGGGATGCTAATTTGCTTCACTCTTGAGATTTTTTCCTAAGTGAATAAAACTGGTTGCTCAGAACTTAGAGTTCTTCCTTTGTTCAAAGTATTAGATTTTGGTACTGTCACACGAGCTCTCTGGAGGGGCATCCAGCTAGTCTCAGTCTACAATGAGACTTCTCCTGTTTTCTTGTAGGAAAGAAACAGAATAGGACGCTGACTGAAAGGGCCGTTTTCTTGGAGAGCAGAATTTTCCTTAGACGGTCCTGGGAATTGGATGAAATCACTGACTTCTTAATTTCTTTTTTCAAATGAAATGTCAAACTTCCCCTCAAAGAAGTCTACAGCAAGGAGGTCCAATTAAGCCTCTGATCACGCTGCAACGTCTAATTGCCCCTATGGAAGACTCCCAAAATGCAAGGTATCACTCAGGTGCCCATGACTGTGGGCCTGGATTTGCCTGGCAGCACAGTCAGACCTCTGCAGACTTCATTTTAACATATCTTTGAATCACCAAAAGAAAGGAAAAACAAAAATCCATCAGAAAAATTTCAGCTGTGGCTTACAAGGTAACAAAGATGAGGTGCTACAAGAAGGGCTCATCCTTTAAAAATCCACAAGTATGTATAAACATCAGAAGACAGATTACAAAAAGTGCAGTAACAAACAAACAAGTAACACACTTGGAAAATAAATGGTATTTCCACAACAGCTCAGCAAATACAACAATAAGGAAATTTCTCTTCCAGAACCACCATAAAATCCTACACTTAACTTTTAACAGCTGGGGCCTCCCAGCTAGTGTAGAAGATACTTCACAAAGAGGCTTTCTAAGAGAAATTATTAATGAGGTTTCACTGACAGTTTTTTGAAAAATTATGAGCTGGCTACATGCCTCTAATGGGTGTTTAAGTCTGAGAATTCAGTATGTTATGTTTAATAATTTCTTTATTCAATATATGGATGTAATTAACTCAGAAAAACTGTCATGTGTTTGGCAGTATCTAGACTTCTAAATTTAAAAGAACAACAAAAAAGGAATGGACATCATGTTTACGTGAACCTGAACGCATGTAAGAGGAAACAAGATTGCTGCTGCTCAGTTTTCTTACAGACTGCTAAATTAGTGTTATGCCATGGGAGAACTAAGCCTTCTCTAATCCTTATTTCTAAACTCCAGAGAGATCTACACAGAAACCAGAGGGAAAGGAGAGAGAGAGCAGAGAGAAAATAACACAGTGAAATGATGCAACTAAGGAGTAAGAGAAAAGAGCAGAAAGTTAATATTTAAAACTCAGCCCGCAGGGCTGCTCAGTGCTCTGTAAATAGAGCACCAAGCACTCATGATACTCACTGAAAGTATCTCCAGCTTATAAAGGAAAATTACACAGCTTTTCCTCAAATAGTTGCATTAGTTCTTACACTTTTTAAAATCAAATTGTGACATGTTGTCTCACCTGAACCTGACCCAGAAGAATAATCATCATCATCAATTGGATAGACGCCTGATGCTTCTTCAACAGAGCTGTTGTCAAGGTATAAATCTTTATCGGAGGTCAAATCTGCTCTCTGGAAAACAGATAAGAGGGAATGGTTAAAAAGATAACAGTTCTCTAGTCTAGCAGTCTCTTAATCTTTGCTCCTATTTCCAAAGTTGATGATGACACACTGAACAGTTTATACTTTCAGTTTATGCAACGCATTTGTCTAAGATGTTAAAAAATTTGTAAAATTATAGCGTTAAAAAAAAAAAAAATCCAAGGCTGCACAATGAAAACTAAGAAACCACCCGATCTTTAGGAAGCAAGCCCCCTTCAAATCACACTTCATCTCATTAAATGCATGAATGAATAAATAGGATTTGCAATATACTCTGCAGAGCTTCTGTAACACGAAAGAAGCAAATCCCAGGATTGAAGCCCTCTGTCCAGATCTCAAATACACAAGTCTATAGGCTGTCACGTGAAGTCTGTCATTTGATCCCAAATGGGAAGCAACAAGAGCATGAATCAAAAACCATCTCAGAGGTGTATCGAGCCAAACCTCAGGAAACTCTTTACAAGTTAGAACGAACAGCTGAAACTACAGAATACAAATGTTTCCAAGACAGTGCTGTTGATTAAGGATTATGACGTTTCCAGATAGATCAGACAGCACATCTCCAAAATTCTGGTCAGGCAAGCTGCTCCAATTCCTAAATGAATGCATCTCTCTTAAAATTTAGCTGTAGCTTCAACAGGCTAAAAAGTTGTCTTCTTGTGACTTTCACCACATTTTTATGTCTGCAAGTATTTCCCTACTAAAGAGAGATTCTGCTAAAACGAGCTGATAATAGTACAACGTATCAGTCACCCTTTTAGATTGACAATTCAGGCTTTGAAAGACTAGAAATTGTCTTCCTCCACAGCAGCTTGCGCTTTCTCAACAGAGCATAAACTTCCTTATGGGAGCCATGTATCTGTGATGACTGAGAAAGTACCCGCCACTATTACTACTATTACTTTTACCAGCATTTCTGTGAATGCCCGTTTGCTATGACTTCTTGAAAAAAGTAGGACAGTTGCAAATGGAGTTTTAAGTCAAAAAGCCAAATACCAAAATGCTATACCAAAATGCATCTGTTCTGTATCTCATATAAGCGCCCAAACCTGCTGCTCTGAGTCCCAAGGGTTTCCACCTTACTGCGTGGCATTGATTGACCATTTTATTCTACCCAACATTCACTGTAGCTTTCCTAAAGGGGTACCAAACTGTGAAAGGGGTAACTCATGTATGCAAAGACCCACAATCTGGCTTTCCGATGTAAATTTTTTCCCAGAGGTCTAAAAAATATTGTTGAAGACATTTGTGACTTTTTTTAGGAGGTTTTTGGCAACGGATTCCTGCTGTACGCTTCTTCACAGTAGAAAACTGTGCTTCAATTTGATCTACAATAAAAAATGATTCCTCATGGAAAGCAGAAAGGCCATCCTGATTATTAGAGTATTTCAGAGAAAAAGACCTTTGCACTGCAGGTACCTAACACTTCTCTGGACAGCTCTGAACTAAACCAGTGTTACCCTGTTTTTCTGCTACAGAGGAAAAGAAAAACAACACAATACTTGGTCAAAGTCTACTCTTGCTACGGCAGCTTTTACCTGTGGGATGGGGGGGCAGGGAAAAGCCCTGTTATTAAGACAGGTTTACAAAAGGCCTGCTCTCATCTGCTGCCTGGAACTGGCTGCCATCCAAAGCAGAAATTCAAGACAATGTCTGGTCACCATCAAATGACTTAATTTGTTTAAAAGATGTCTCCAAAGGAAGGCCTGAAGTACCTTGGTAGATGTATAGGTGGTATTGTAATTAAGACGCAGCTGAGACTGTTTCCGTATAGGAAAACAACTCCTTGTCATGGGACAAATATCCTGCTGTTGATCAGGCTGCCACAATGGACCAAGCCACTTTGCCCCATTTTACTTTCAGCCACAATCGTGGTACAAAACAGCCCACTCCTCAATATCAGGCAGGAAAAAAAAAACATATTTCAAAGGAAATGCAGGTGGCTGTCCATGGATATAGAAAAGGCATACAATATTCAAAAGGTATCAGAGATAGTAAATATTACCCAATGCCATGCTGGGAAAAAAATTTGAAGACCTACCTGGAGAAATTTCCTCACAATGGGAATTGCCAATAGCATTTGGCAACAGCTGAGAAACTGCCTGAGTTTGCAAATGTTAGTGAATGAAAATTAGTCTGCATGAGAACAGAAGCATCACACATCCGTGCCCAGAATTTTTAGTGTGAAATAAAAATATGAACTTACCAATCAATTTATTCCCTAGGGCATTTCCCACTTCTGTCTGTATCAGAAGCAAACTCAGTAGAATTCAAAAAACAAATGAAAACTCAAAACAACGCCCCCCTCAAAAACAAACAACCCTGGTTTTTTGCTCTTTCCAGCCTCACAGGAGTCAGAGAAGACAGGAATGATCCCTGACAGTTCTTCTAAAGGTTCATTTTTTTAAGACAGCTGAGCAGCTAACCCAATCCAGCCCAAGCTGCAAGCGCCTGGTCAGCCAGGCTCCCTACCATCATATTCACTCCCTTTCTTTCAATGAATTATGGCTTTTCAGCTGCCAAAAGCTTTCATTTTTAGCTATGCTGAGATGTTCTCAAGATTTAAACCAGCTGAAAACAGAGGAACAGAAATGGAAGAAAAGCCTGGGTAGTTTTCAGCAGCAATTTGAGCATCCATTGTATTTTATTCCAGGGATGCAAAGGATACAATGTGAAACATTATTTAATATCTAGTATTGTGGATGGCACAACTCCATCAGAATGAGAAAACTATTCCCCAGAGTCTTATAGATCCAATACAATATTTACTATAGGGAGAAATACATGGTACAGTGAACTCCAAATGCATTCAGATCAGACATCAAGCTCCAAGGAAGATGCTCTGCAGCTTCTCTGGCCAGAGCTCCTTGCTTCAGCTCACTTCCAGTTTGAACAATTCTCCTTCCTTCCAGGAACTTGGGCAGGACACGAGCACCCTCTCAAACCAAAGGCTCAAAGAAGCATGCCCTGGCTTAAAAATCCCAGGCATTTGCACAGACAAATGCACTGCACTGCCCCCAAACAGACTCTCTTTGCAAGCTGGCTAGTAGACTTGGGGCAGGGGTACCCCCTCTACACCCACAGCTAGCACCTCTTCTCCCAGTTGTGCAGAAGCACGTAGCTGCCTTAGTTCACTTGGAATGAGAACTGCCTTAAGGTTAAGAACAAAAAGAAAAGCCCAACAGTTAACAAAAAATGCACAGCTGTTAAAAATAATTCTGTGAAGATTAAGCTTAGAAAAATGAGAGACAGTTAATGAAAATAAAAGAATACTTCATGGTGCTTAAGTGAGCATCAAGTACTGAAGCTATGCTTTGCAATTTTATGCTATGTAAAAATAAATTTGATTTTATATTTGCTCTAGAAATGTTTTCTCGCTTGTCAGCTGGGAATCCATGGGGGCCCGTGGACTATTTCCAGGGTGTTCACAAAAGATAAGTTGGAAAAACAAGTCTCTCTGTCCAAGCCTACTGACAACAGAGGTCTGTACTAGCACTTTAATATGCTTAGGAGGAAAAATAAAAAAGTTTGCAAATCCTAACTCCATAAATCTATTTTTAGTTATTATGAAGGCCAAATATTTAAGGCACTATTCCCTATGGCTAACAATTGAAATGAGGGCCCTCATGTCACTTTTATGTAACAGCCTTATTTTCAGATCTATTAAAATGGCAGGAACACCAGGCAAGAATGTCTCTGTTATCAGTCCTTTAATCTGGCCCTGAAGCCACAAAAACTGCTCGTTACCTCTTGAGAGAGATTGCATTCTCATCCATCATTGTTATCCCACTTACATTTTTATTCCAAGAACATAATGCTGCAAAATCCTGTGACCTAAATACTTCACATGCTACATGCCAATGATCACTGATTCCTGCCTGGTTATTGACTACACTGGCATAAATCTAAATCTCATGGATGTAGTGTAGATTAGCACCCATTAAGTACTAGATAAAAGATATTCCCATACCAGTTATATGTTGAATTTGAAATCAAAGTCTTTATTTTACTAAAGCTTACATTTTTACTGATTTGTAATTTAATAAATTTAGATCATCCAGGATGTACTTAATAAAAAAAGCTCTCATTCTGACACTAAATGAGAGAGGAAACAAAGCAAAAACACCTTTTTCTGACTCATCATCTCATAAAAGGCATAAATCATTCATCAAAATTACAATGGCAAAAACTTGGAAACAATCTTCAGACAATAGGAGGGTTGGGAAAGGATGGCGCACTTCATTTAAAAAAAAAAGTACCACGTGCCCCGCAATAGCCATTCCCCTTTCCAGCACTGCTGTTACAGTCAATCCTCCCATTACGTGGGGATGATTTAGGAGTAAGACATTAAATACTTTTATGCCATGTGGGTGAAGCCAAGAAAGTTGGTGTGAGGAGCTGTGAAGAAGTAATGTCTACCATGGCTGTCGTGGCTGTTTGAAACTCAGACGGAAGAGCGATGAGTAACTGACATATGGAAGGAAACATTTTATTACTTACAGATGCACTCAAATTTCTGTTCACTGCCTTTTTGGGTATATACATGGGATAGAGAATTTGAGGTTTGCAGCTGGGTTATTAATGGTACATTGCCTCCCTTTTTCCCCAGATGGAAGTCTTTTAGATGTAACCCGTTTAGTATGCACAGAACCAGAAACTAATATTTTAAAAGTGATGTTATATCCCAAATATCTAAGCCAGAAGGCTCTGAAAATTTGCAAGCATTACAGCTGTTGATTAGGTGGAGATCTTATACGTAAGAAGGAGAAAGAAAACAGATTCTCCTCCTCTGTTAACAGATAGTGCTGTTCTGTTAGTGCTTGTATAAAAGCATATTCAGCTGGTGAGTCCGAGTTCACTGAAGTGATGTATTCTTCATACACACTCCATTTTTGGAAAGCTAACTACCTGAATGCATTCATGTAAAGCCTGAGGGCCATCGCGGAGACTCCCACATGAAGGCAGGAGAAAAGGCAGTTGTGTGAAGGAGAATCTCTATTTCCCCCGGGCTTCCTGCTAAAGGAACTGTGACCTGCCACCCAACAGGAGTTAGTCCTCACGGACCTCAGCATTGCCGACTCCAAAGCCAGCAGGCGTCTTGCTATCATTGTTCGCTATTTCTTTGCCTTCCCTCTTCACACCAGGAAAGCTATTTCACTAGTGACACTGTCCCCTTAAAACCTCGTTAACCTCATCCAGGAATGAGAGTCATGAGTTTAGACAAAAAAAACTCTATAAAGCGCAAAGCTTGAAAATCAGATTTACACCTCAAAGCACTAGGTTTTCCCAGAGAAGTGTGCTAACCAGAAGAGCATCCACCTTCCCTTTCCCATTGTGTTACTGGTTCCCAGAGGTGAGCATCTGCCGGCTCTGGCAGTGCGCATCGACCTCCTTCAGCCTGCGCATCCCTACGCTGCCCGCGTGTACCCTGCTACAAACACGTAATTTTGAAGTAGGATTTTATGTTACAAGGCATATTTACCACTAATTGTCTTATTACAGATGCCTGCCTTTCCTTTCACTGGTATGTCCTACAGCTGGGCACAGAAGAAAAGGGAAGGAAAGAAGTAGTCCCCACTATTTCAAGGTGGTGGCAGC
This sequence comes from Platalea leucorodia, assembly GCF_965183815.1. Taxonomy (NCBI): domain Eukaryota; kingdom Metazoa; phylum Chordata; class Aves; order Pelecaniformes; family Threskiornithidae; genus Platalea; species Platalea leucorodia. Next base: position 25,555,670 of record NC_138823.1, read on the forward strand.
CACTTTTAAGAACTCGCAGGCCAAACTCTTCCCAGCAAACCCCACTTCATTGCACTGTGCCAGCTGCAGTGGGGCCTTCAGCAGAAGCTGCAGTGGGAGGCATGGTGGTGGGCAGTTGTGGGATTTTTTGAGAATAAGACGCTAATAATTAGTGATGTAATTGAAGCACAACACTCTAAGGACTCCCCCTTTTCTTCCTTGGAGAAACCGTACTGCCTGCACAATGGTGATGTTAGTGGAGTGGGTACTGGCCGCAGGAAAGCTGCCCTACACCACAGTCTGGGTAACTGTGATCACAGCAAAAATATTCTTTCCATAACAACAGGCCCCAGATTGAATTTTGCAAGTTTGAGAGCAAGGGTTTCATACAGAAGCCAGCATCTGCATTGCTCATTTCCCCCAAATCATTTTGACGCGGTTACCATCTCCCAGTTTTACCTCGGAACGGCTTAAAACGCTCCAAGCACTCCCCAAGGCTTCTGCCTTTCCGTGCCAGTCCTCCCGCTCATCCACATGCCCAATGTGAAAACCAGCCTCGCGATGGGAACTGCCTGGACTGAATTTGCAAAAGCCACCGCCTCCCCCACCGCTGGCTTTGGCCAATTAAATAACAAGCTTTGATTGCTGTGACTCATTCTGGAGAGCCCATTTCCAAAGGTATTTTTAAAATCTTAGAGGACATTTGCTCCCCTTCTTCAGGTAAGGGTGGAAGAGCGAATCAGCTTTCTACGAGTGTCCCTACTAGTGTTGCCAGTCGGGTGCTTGCCCGTGGGGACGGCGCCGGTGCCGGCAGCAGCACGGCAGGCTGAGACCCTGTCTGGTGCAGCACAGAGCCGCTACCGCGGCGGGAGCACATGCCAGAAAGATTATTCACGCTTCTTGTACCTCATGCAGAAGAACTTCCTGATGCTGCACAAAACTATAGCTTTAGGCCTCCAATCTCTCACGACAGATAAAGAAAGGGTTTGACCGCTCGTGGCTGCCGAGGAAAGGCGGAGAGCCCAAAATAAACACAAGTACTGCAAACGGCTTCTACTACCGCTAGCATTCAACAATAGAGGAGTCTACCAAAAGAGCTGATTTACAGAGATTGCCTCATGTCAGAGCCAAGAGTCAAAATATGCTGGCTTTTAAGATGCGCACAGTCTGTTACGCCAGACTAATTACCAAAACAGAGGCGTATTTGACAGGGACAGCATTAATAAAACAACTCTTGCCAGTGTCAGGCATTTCAGCAGTCTATGTCATGGCTCTCACTAAAGAAAATACACTGCATCCACAGCGCTCACAGGGAAATGCTCCAAGGCAAAGAGCCCCCCAGGGTAAGGAGACACCAACAAGCCACCACCATGTCAGCCACTGTTCACTTATGGCCATGCACCAAAGAAATTACTGTGCTGCAGCTGATAGATTTAAGTTCACACTCTTCACGAAGTCATAGAAACTCGTGTGCCTGTTTTCTAACAGGCATCTGTGCCTTTAGAAATATTCCCTAATGTGTAATTACATGCCGTATGGTACATTATGTGATAACAGAACTTAAAACGATAACAGGAGAACTTGTTCAAGCTTAATTGAAAATGTTTTTCTTCCCATTATTAAGGCTCACAGATCCGTGTAGTGGGTCTTTGGCCTGCTTACAGCTTTGGAGCTGCAGCTTGTCCTGCCTTGAGGAGAAAGATAAACATCCTCTGAAGTTCTGGCCTCTTTGAGGTAAATTCCAATGGAAAAAGCTTCCATCTTTCCAATTCTTTTCACGGAGTCGGATTTCCAGTTGTGCATCATTTATCTACTAGATGCACACAGAGACCAAACTTAAGTCAATTAATCTAATCCCTTATCCAGAAACTGTGTTGCCCAGGGTGGGACGGAGGTTGCTGTATGAAGATGCAGAAGGGAGGTGAGCAAGCGCGGCAGCAAGTACTGCTGTGCTGTTTACGTGAACCCCCCGATTTGACATTATATCGCATTCTCTGACTTCGCACCAACAGGTCTTTCGTTGTACGTGAAACCCACAACTGAACACTGCAGTTTAGTTGTCTCCTTTACCTTGAAAACCTCAAGACTGCTTAACAGTCAAGGTACAGTACACAGCAATGCTTGTTTCCCACATAAAAGCCGAAGTTTAATACCAAAGTTTCTCCAGGAATCCCAAAATTAAAAGATTCAAAGCCCTTTCAGCTTTCATGCCAAGCCATCAATCGGTGCGAAGAACAGTTTATTCTTCAACTCTGCCTTTGACGTAGGCACGATACAACAGGGAAACTATTTTAGAAGGGCTACAGCTGAATCAGCTTCCGAAGCGCTACTCCAGACTGAAATATTAAAGGGCAATGTGCAGGCGAAACACCATCAGAAGCCAGCAGCCAGCAATGTGCATCACGGATTGATTTATCTCAATTAGCGTAGCAATTTTGTGCGCGTTTTCCAAAAAGCACCCATCGGTTTCACCAAAAATAGGATCAAAACCACCATGCAAATCATTGTCACAGCTCAAAATGCTGATCAGTTTTTTAAGGACACATCAGCCCATGTGCAGACAGGTTAAATTTAAGGCACAGCCGTGACCGAGGAGCTAAATGCGCTCCTTTGAAAATGCTGAATGAAGAGGTTAGCCTGTCTTTGAACCACCAGTCACAAGCCTGACAGTGACGGGAGAGGCAGGTAGCTTTTGGTACGGAGGTCATAACCACATGTACCTGCCCCAGTCAGTGCTTTTAAATCTAACGCACACTGGCTCTTCCACGCACACCTCCCCTCTCCTTTCATGCTTTACTGACCCTTTTTCCTAATCAATCAGAAGAACTAACACTTATATTTCCTCCCTCCTCTTGAGATTGTGGATGAATGATTAAAGCTGCCAGGGTAACCTCTTTGGCATGCATGCCAATAACTCCCCACCTAATAGCCTTTCCTCTGCCTCGCTGCCCTGGCCCACTGGTGATTACTGCAATCCCTTCAAGTGGCCAAATTGCAGGGCAGCCCCCATGGAAACCTATTTGGAGCTGTTCGAGCTCATACCAAAGAATGATGTTTTTAATACAGATTGTTCTTTTTAAAGCCCGACAAAAGCAGCTGTAATCAATCGTAGTGGGTGCACTGCAAGCCTCCACCAGTTTCAAAAGCCCCATATTGATTCCTTTCCAGTCCGTGGATTTCAACAAAATAACCCCATGTGAGGAACCCAGAATCAACTAACATGATATCATTTAAATTAAGATATTTTTGCCATTAGTAGCAAGAATTGGCAATAAGCTGTCTCAATCAATTACATTCCTTTTGCATAAACAGGGAAATTACTTATAAAACAACTGTATTATTAAAGTTACATTAAGCACCAATTAAATATTACTAACAAAGGTTATGTATGGCAACTGAAGTTTGTCAAAGGTGAGGAGGAATCCACAGCTTAAGGAGTGAGCATTTCCAATTCTTGAATGCATAATCTGTTATTCAAGAGGGACTTATTCGTTGAACAACGAGGTCCGCAAATCTCTCAGTGGACACTTCTGCTTGCCACCTGCAGCCAGCAGACTCTTGGTGACATCCCACCAAAGCTCCCCACAGGTGGAAAAACAGCCACTGGTAGATCCAAAATCTGTTTGATCTTTCTAAAATTGTGTGCTATCATAGCAATTAGCTGAAGGAACTTCCCTCCCTCCCACAAACACATGCAACCTATTTCAGAAGATGGTCATAAACTGCCCTAAATGAAGAGGAATCCTCTAGAACTCAGATCAATGTTGGTGGTAACACATTCATATCCCAGGTTCTCTAGATTCTTACTTAAGGAAAGTAGAGCTTAAATAAGCTTTAAGTATGCTTAAATGAAATACCTTTGTACCAGGACTCTCAGTTTCATTACAACAGAATATGCAGGCTGTGCACTCAACACGAGAGGAAAGAATCATCCTTTAAACAAATATCTTAAAAAAAGCCTAACAAACAAACAAAAAAAAAACCCCAAATCATCATCTTTATACTACTTCGGGTGCTGACAGAGAAGATTTTCTGCTCAAAACTGGTACTGTCTAATGATGCAAAATGCAAACTGAACTGCAGATCAATGTGAACTTTGAGTTAGCCAGCAGAACGTGCTGCATGTGCCGACTTCTTTCTCCAGTCCATGAAATCGATCACAACTTCATTTATTCAGGTAACTACTTTCAACTCGTTGGGTGGTGGCTGGAAGCACAGAGCTAGGGGATCAGTTTCTCCTCCGGCAGGAAAAGCACTGGTAAATCCAAAACTTGGTTAAATTAGGCCAGAAGCCATAATCTCTGTGGCCAAAAGGATAAATGGTATCACTGCTACTCTTTCCACTAGTATAATCTTCTCAGACAGAGACAGCAAACACAGAAAGCATTGAGAGACCTGGTACATCCTTTTGAGATACCTCTTCGTATCCCAGATCCCCAAACAGTAAGACAACAAAGATGACTGTATTGCTGTTTCCAGGTGCCAACTAGTCTAACGCCCACTCATCTCCCTGGTCTACAAGATTGAGTTGTTGGATTCGGCACTCTGATCCCATCTTACTTAACTGAATTTTTGCTACAAAGGCTTCGCGTTCATATCCTCTTTGATGCATACAAAGATAAGAAATGAGTTTACTTCAGATGGGAAAAACATCACTCTAATAACTTCTACTATAAAAGCAGTTGAGTGAAATCAGAGATGCGGCGGCTCGTACAGGCTACGTGGCTTCAGGAGCAGTCTTCTGTCTGGTATGCTGCCCTTCAGGCACGACTCCCCTCCTTCCACAAGGAAGAAGGAACTGGTGCATCACCGACGCAAGCCCGCCTGCCTCCCCAGCCAAAGACGACAGACAGGTTGGGCTGGGGGGGGACACAGCACCCTGCCTGCAGCGCCAGCCAACTTCCTAGCCAGGTGGGGCTGAGGCCAGAAGAAAGGATTTTCCCTTCTGCCCTCCCTCCATCTTTGACTCTCCCGACGGCTCCCTGGGGCTTGCAGTGCAGCATCGGACTGGGCAAGGGAACCAAGGGGACAATTTCTTCTGAAGACAAATACAGCCCAGAGTTGCATTTGGAAACTAGGTGGATATACTGAGCAGAACCACTAAAAGAGAATTTGAACTATATTGTTAGGAATTTCCCCCCTGCCCCCCTAGTTTTGCAGCTGGCCGACCCCATATCAACTGCACAGCAAGAGGAAACGAGGCAGAGCGTCGGTGCTGGGAGCCTCCGTACCTGCTGTGTACTTCCGCACACCGTAACAGTTCACGGGCATTCATATTCCTGAGAAGAACTATCTAACATATGTCTGCTCTTAAAAAAACCCACTAACATACTTAGAAAGCATCAAGCTGAAACTGCACAGTGTAAGGTACACTAAAATAAGAGTTATTCCACAGGCAGTGGAAAGGCTGACACCTGATTTTCTACAGAGGTTCCCCTCCCCACCACAACCCCAGCTCCTGCCCCTTTCCCCTGTGCTTCTCCCTCCCTATAAGCTATGCACGTGGATGTGGCAGAACATGGCTCAAGCAACTCTGAAGATGAGCGTATAGGAATTTCTCAAAATAAAAGTTTCAACTGGAGTTACTTAAGGGACCACCTTCAAACAGCACGTTACAATTTTTTGGTTTAAAGCATGGTCAAGAAAGCTGCTTCTTTAATTGAAGAATTAGTGAACTGATAACATAATCTCTCCCAGTTATTTGAGTGGTTACCTTTAATGAAAACTGGCTGAAACAAGCTTCATCTTGATTACCTTCAGCTGATGTTTTAAAAATAATGCTACATAAAACTAGAACCAAAAGAATTACATTCATAATGAAGGCAGGGATAAATTACATTGTATTTGATAAATTAGCTTCCCTTGATTTAAAGGGAAGCAAGCTGGGTAAGTTGTTTGACAGCATTTTTAACAGTCATAGATCTGACTGAAGAGTGAAATACAACAAAGACTCTTAATGGTATTAAATATCTGTTAACAAAGAACAAAGCTTGCTTTCTAGCATTCGTACTTTAAATCAGAGTTCAGCTGAAGGGAACACAGATTTTAGTATTTCTATAGCCAAACTCCAAATCTTCATAAAACTGTCCCAGCACCATCAATACAAGGTTAGCAGCACTCTACGATCTTTACTGCCTTATCAACAGTCTAAAGCTTTTAAAAATCCATATGCCTACAAAACCTCCTGGAGCTGTTACACATTGAGGATTTCACAGCATTATTGACCTGGGCAGCCTCTTTATCCTCAGTAAGTTATTTTAAGCAACTTTCTGCCAGCAAGCAAGTCTCTCTGTTAGGCTTTGTCTCTATTATTGCTAAAGCACTGCTTACAATACAGCACAAAAAGGGGAGGTACTAAGCAGAAACCAGAAAGGCATCTGACAAGTTGCCTTTTTATTTCTTTTTTTCTCCACTTTCCTGATATGCTTCTAATATCCTACAGATCACTGCCCTGCTGCCAGGAATCTGGCTACGCACCTAAGCCTCCTGAGAGGGAGAAACGTGAATGCACAGCAGACAAAACAGACCAAATCCATATATTTCTGGGACCATGCTATTTAACGTACACACTTTCTTTTGCCTTGCTGGCACTTTTATACATATATATATATATAGATATATACACACACACCTCTCTCTACATATCTCTCATAGAGAAACAGAAGCTATCAAGCCTGTTTACCTACTGAGTAAGAAAACACATCATCTAGCTTGGGAGGTGAGGAAGGGAAGAAGAAAAAGAAAGGTAAATTTCTCATACTTCAAACTCAAAAACTAAACACACTGCTTTGTTCTGAAATCCCTTATCAGATAAAGGTCTCCAGCTTGAGGACCGTATTTCTGTGGCATGGCAGGAAAAGCAAACCTCAACCCGACACATGTCAGCACACATCAAAAAGCAATCTCATGGTCTTCTGCAAGTTCATGCCTGGAGGTATCAACCGAGAAGGCCAGCGCTAGCACAGCAGTCTTCCTTGGATTGTAACTTAGGAATAGCCACAGTCGAGCAGCCACATCCATGCTGCTTCTACTTTCCTACTTATCAAAAATATTGATGGGGTGATCCTGTTTGGGGAAGCAACTCTTGCTTGTCCTTTTACTTTGAAGTTTCATATCTTGAAAGCCAGTGACCCATACTACCCCTTGGTGTCATCAGAACTACTAAGACGTACCCTGTTTTAATCCAAGGGCACACTATAAAATGTACTCAACTGACAGCCCACACAGGCACAGAGAGATTTAGATTTGATACCAACTTCTGTATCACACTTGATAACTAGACTCTGAGCTGAGCACCAAGACATACAGAGGAAGCTGCCCAGGGAGAAGGGTAAAAGAAAGAGATTTAAACCGATATAAATTGAGCCCACAAAATCTCTGCTAGTGATATTTTATTTCTGGATGTTAGGTCAACTTTCCTATTTCCTTGTTAAACCTGTACCTTGCGGAGTGAATGGAAAGAACAGATGTTTTCTAAGTTATCAATTCAGTAAAGTTTTCAAGTATCACAAGAACACCTTTTAAGTAATGTTTTATGGAAGCAACTAATCCAGCACTGGCATCTTTATGCTACTTACCATGGTATAGTGTTGGCAAAAATAGCGGACACAATGGAAAAGTAACCCGTCAACCCTGAGCTATTCTAGATAAAGCATGAATGTATTCCAATTATCCACACCTTATTTCCGACAGTTCTGTTTCAAAAATACAGCACATAATCTGCTCCATATAGCTGTCAATCAAATGGACAAATTCTCTTAAGGTTTCACTGCAGATATGTCCAAAGCAATTGCACTTTACAAGGCTAACCTCAGATTAATAACAAAAGTTCAATTTAAACCACAGGTTTTCCTCTGCGAGCAATAAAAAAGGTTGCTACACTGATGGCATTAGAAAGCTTCTTAGTTCCTGTTTCTGTTTGCTTCAGTAAAAGGGTCACTCGGCACTCGGAAATGGAACAAGCGAAAAGGGGTTTCATCAGCCTAAGTGTTACGGATGTTGGCTGCTTAATAGACCTGACCTCGCACAAACCTGCTCACCTCCCTAGGTTCTGGGAGCTTAAAAAAAAATCTGAGGACAAAGAGGGGAGGGTGTAGAGACTCTGCTTAGGGAGACCATACGGCAAGACATTCAGATCTGCCACAGCAAGACAACGCAGAATAGTTTTGCAACATTACTAGTATGCTTGCATATGTATATCTAAGAAAACAGAGCAGTCAAGGACTGTGTTTCAAATGAGAGCAATGCAACGCAAAGGAACATTTTAGCATATGCATCTATACAGCTAGATAGAAGAATGCTCCTGTAATGTGGTTTGGGTGGAAAGAGTAGAGGAGTTTTCTATCAGTCAATACTACTATATTTAAGTTCTTCTCAGATTAGACACTTTGATCAAGAATAAACCTCTTTTCACAGGGCAGGCATGAAGTGTGTAAATAAGGTTTTCTGATAAACATACATGAGCAAATTAGATAAAGAACTTGTCGATAAATACAATTCTTCAAATAATATAAATGGAGGCTGTTTTTTACGGCATGTTGGCAAAGACAACTGCAAGGAGGCAATTGCAATGTGTTACATGACAGCAAGCAGCATTTGTTTACTCACTTTGAACAGACAGAAGAGATTTTCTAGAAAGATACTTTCATATGCCATTTTCGGGGACAATAATTAAATGAAGGCAGACAATGACCAGGAAGCATTTGAGAAACGAGAAGGTGAAGATCATTTCTGCTGAAAACTCAATTCATGTCAGTTGCTGACATCTCTTCTTAAAAGTCCCTTGGAAGTTCATTCGACTTCATAACGACATGATAAACAAAGACCATTAGGCAGAAGAATGCAACAGCTACTAGCATTTTGATAAAGCAGAGTCATCGGCTCATTTCATTTCTTTAAAAAAAATGAGTCCATACCAGACACAGCCCACAAAAACTAATGACATTCATCCACTGATACGCACAGCTGCGCTTCACTTGCAGAAAAATTGGCTTATCAAGATAAACTGGCACCCCAAGAGTTTGCTGTGCTGAAACTGTGCACTAAACAGCCTGACAGAGCACGGGCCCCTCTGGAGACCGAAGGCCCTGGTCCAGCTCCTGGCAGGGGCTGTCTTTCCTCCATTAATTACATGTGTGCACACGTAGGCCCGTGCTGCATCCCCCGGGAAGCCTCTGATGGGCTGGGAGAGCAGATTACTACTGGCTTACGGCTCAGATACAGCACGTTATGCAACCGAAAGGCTTAACGAGCCTCCATTTCATTCTTTTAAAATTAGTTTGAAAGGGGAAAAAATGAACCATCATGAGGAAGAATACCAAAAAAGTGACATAAACTCCCCAAAACACAGCGCAAAACTGCGGGATAACGCCTCAGTTTTCAATTAGCGGGGTGAGGGCAGAGTCAGGAGGCTCTGCCAACAGCCCCGTCCGCTGTGAAGCCTGCTGGGAAGCCAGGACTTGCTCTTTATTTTCTGCTCAAACACCATTTCCTTCAGGAGCCTGTTTACAATTTTTAAAAAGAAAGGCCAGGCCATGCTCTGCAAGTCTAATATTCTTGAAATCTGCTTTGGAGGTCACACCATCTTCCACCGCAGGCCGTGGAGGGGCAGGGAGAGGGACGGGTCTGTCCCACCTGCCCCGCCGCCCGTGGTGCCAGCAGCCACCGGGCCCCGGGGACGATGCCACTCATCACACACACCGCCTCAGCAGCCACCGGCTTCAGGCAGGCAGCAAACAGTGCCGGGAGCCAAAGGCAACCCTCCGGGCAAGCCGCAGCCTGCCTTTACAGACAATGCGGCGTTTTCTTCATTACTTTCCCAGTAGGGCCCGTTTGAAGTAGCACGCCATTTGCATTCAGAGTGAAAAACCTCATTTTGTCATCAGAAAGCTGAGGAGAAATTTCCAGCGAGCTGTCCCCAGGCACGCGCCCGCTGGACATTAACCTCTCCCAGCCCGCTTTGTGCCGGCTCTGCAGCAAGCCCAGCGAGTGCTGACCACCCAACGGGGCCTGGTTTTTCAAAACTCCATTTTGTAGGGATAAAAGGGGGTTGTGCTGTTCCCCCCTCTGTGCTCATTACAGCTGTGATTCAGAGATAACACAAAATGGAAAGCACTTGGGTTTTTAACAGCCCACTGCAGTCCTTTGGCATTTGCTGAAGCAAAGTATAAAAGTGGCACTTAAAGATTTGACCACAAAACCTCAGTACATATGCTGCGTATGCTGAGGGACAGGTTGCAATAGTACTGCTTTTTTTGTCTTTTCTTTTTTAAACCAGGACACAAGATTCAAATAAAGGGATAGTTTAGGATACACCACATCACTTCCCTACCTTATACTATCTTAGGAAATCAATTTAATATCCTATTACTGATTTATAACCAGGATATATAGTATCCTATACATCCCAGGATATATCCTATCCTATTATCAATTTATGATCAGCCCTATCATCTCAAAGTTAAAGCTCACATTCACCAAAGGAGTCACTAAGAGGAGCAAGCTTCTCCCTGACTTCCAAGCCTATTCCACTGGATCACCGCAGCTGAAGGTTTCATTTTGCTGGAGAAGGTTGTCATTCATGACATTATGCAGCACTGAAGGAGCCAAACAGATTAAACGGACATCTGCCTTTCCGGTCTGCTATAAAAGTGGTTTAATACCAAGCAGTGTTTAAACAGTAAAACTGTCTGCAATTGCTGCTCTATAATCTGTGAGTAATCAATCCATCTCAGTGCTGAGCTTCCATTACTGCTTCTCTGCAAGCAGCTGGAAAAATTTCCAGGGCACATACTCCTTGTTTATACCCCAATGCTAAAGAGGAATTAAACACAGATTCAGTCTGCGTTCACAGTGATCCTGGCACACGTCAAGTCTCAGGCTTATATTTTCAAAGCAAAGCACAGATGATACCGTGAAACCTCCAGTTATGGCAGCTATCTGCCATGTTACTTCCCCTCTGAATGCATTATTGCAATAAATATGCTGAGGGCTTGCCAAAGCAAAGCAGAGTATCCCATCAGAGCCCTCATCCTCCCACTCTGAAATGTCAGCACCTCAGAAGAGAGCACAGGACGCCTCTGTGGTCCCGTGCCACCCATGGAGCTCGGCTGCTCCGGCTTGAAGCCGTTCCGAGCAACAGCATCAAACTCGACATCTTTTTCAGACTTGTTGCTTGATGTTGTAATGACTGTGAGATTACGACTGTCGTGTTGGGGATTCAAAGGCTGGCTTCTTTTAACAGCATAATCTGTGTTGACACATTTTGGTTAAGATGTAAGCGTCCCTTGCTCTCAGAGCTACACAGACCCTGCCAGCAAAAGCTATGCATGCCAGCAGCTGACATCCCTGCTCAAGAAAACTAAAGGTGTTTCCATTTAAGTGGGGGAAGGCCAAGGAAACGTGGGCACTCTGGCCTAGGCATCAGATTCAGCTTGGAGCGAGGCCAGAGCTAAAGACAGGTAGCTCCCGGAGGCTCGGCACACCTTGTGACAGGATCACAACCGGATTACTGTGCTTCCCCAGCTGGATGTCGACAGGCCCAGGCCATCCCTCTTATGCAAGAGATGGCTTCCAGAGTGGATTAATGCCGAGCCTTTTCATGTTCTTTTATTCTGTCGTGCATAGGTTGTTGCACAGTGCTCTCTGACATGGTATATAAAGCATATGACCAACATCCATCACCTGTTCACCCCTTCGTCCCCTCCCCGAAGCCAGGATTTCATGTGGCAGAGCCCCTTGCTTTATCTGCAGTGGGCAGACAGGCTGTCCCACAAATGCACAAGTTACATCATTCCATTTACACACAGCAAAGGTGAAATCAGTTCTCCATAACATACGCTGATTTCACACCTCTCAGCTGACAACTAAAGGCAGCTCCTGCCCCATGTATTTATTCATCAATAAATTCCGAGTTTCTGGCAAGCGCCCAGCATGGTGGCTGGTCAAGACGAGGAGCCCAGCAGAAGAGCACTGCTCCCCGCAGTGCCGGTGCTCAGCCCTACTGCCGACTGCAGCCACCCAACCTTGACGGTGCCTCCTGCTGGGGCTGGGGGTTTCAGCTGGCCTGATGAAAAGTGCCACAGCCTAAAATGCAACATCAGCCTTGGACGAAACCTAAAGTATTTTTCCAATGTTATCTGCATTTACTCCTACTCTCTGTGTCCCTCTCTGCTTGGCACAGGGAGGCAAAGGATCAGAGTAAGTCCCCAAAGAGTCATATGCACATTCCTTTCCCTCTCAATATCTCTGTACAATTAGCATAATCACTACAAATAGACTTCACTTGTAATTTTGAACCCACTGGCCTCATGCTGGATTATCCAATTCAGGGCTTTAATACAGCGGCACTCTCAGATGAGACTAAGAAGACGGAGAGACAGAAAGTCACTGTGTATTTCAGGCACCTAACTTTACTTCAATTCAGAGTAGCTAAATTTAGGACCAAAAGGTCTTTCTACAGATCAATGGAGAGAGGTATACTTCTCCAGAGGGCTGTTCACAGTCCTGATCTTATGTCTGAATTCAGACTCCTCAGTTAACAGCTAAACAGTCCTTCCAACACATGTTAAGCAAGGGAGTCAGTCTCTGACTGAAATGGCACCTATAACGTCAGGTTCCAGTAGCTCTGAATGAGTTTTGGAATAAAGCAGTAGAGAGGCACATTGCAAAGCCAGCAGATCTTCTGCATTTTCCAAGGGAACAATTACTGTGACAACAGCACATTTACGAGACTTGGAAAGAAACCTCAGTATTTCAGTGCTGCCATAAGATGCGCTGAAAAAAACCCCAAACCCCACAACTTCAGACTGCAGACCCATACTTTTGCAGCTGACAGTTCCAATAAGAGACCTCTGCTTATCTGTAATGACACAGTATAACCCAATCAAGTAGGTGACTCGTCCCTGGACTGGGACAGCGGGTACTCATTTCTCTGGACACTTTATAAGGAAGGGAAAAAAAGCCACCGCAGCATAATTCCTGACTGCAGAGTTCTTTCAGCCAGAAGAAACTGTATTTCTCTGGCCATGTACAACAGCAGCTATTTCAGCTCTGAAGTATACGGGCACCCAGATATTGCTGTCAGGCAACTAAATGTGTGGACCTGGCTGTATAGAAAACCAATCCTGCTAGCTAATTAGCACAGTACTATGTGCCAAAAAAATTCTTCCAGGTAAACTTTTTACCTCTTCTTATGCTGCTTATAGTCACTTGATGACTCTTATGAATGTTATGTTGTTCCACACTTGGAGCACTGCAACTCTCCTCCAGTTGTTAATTCTACCCTGTACAGTCATTAAACGAATGGTAACATATATCAGATCCTTTCTCAGTGTCATCCAGTGTGTACAGGAGAATGCACGCGGAACATAATGCTTTAGAAATAAGATTTTCCACGTGCCACTTTGAGGAATGGAAACCAAAGGAGTAGCTGCACTGCGATACAGTAATCATAATCCACAAGATACACAACTATTCAGACTCGCGCTATCTCGGAAGGATGTAATGGTTTGTAAAACCCGCAGACTGTGTATTTCACTTTATTTTCACATGCACAATGAGGATGAAGTGTAATCTGTTAAGGCTTAAAATTAAACATCCCATACCTATCATGCAATGAGACAGAAACCAGTCAAACCAGTTCAAAATTCACCGTTCTTTTCTATGTAAATTTAGCTTCATTCCTAAAATCAACAGAGGCAGTAAGACCGGCATCCAAATGCAAGCGAGACAGCCTCTTGAAATTCTGCAACACAGTTAGCATCAGAAATCTCCCAGGTGTGAAATGAGAAACTACTGGAGTTTGCTAGCGGTGAAAAGAATCAAACCCGAACTGCATGGCAGGAAACTGCTGCTGTTAAACATGCTGATTATCATTTTAGTGACATCTTACCTACTAAATCCTTCGTGGACCATAACTATATGGCATTCTCTTCAATAAGAGCATTGTATACCTATCAATTACAGAATAGCAGAAAAATTGACCTAGGTCCAACCTGTAAATGTAAGATGTGCTTGTGTTAAAAAGTGCTTGAAGTTTCTGGTAATTATACACCTATTCTACCTATGGACGATAAGGACCTATTCCCTCAGCATAAGACAGCACTCCAGTTCCTATTCCTGTGTCACCTTCTTCTCTTTCGAGCCAGGCTATTGATAAATGCCCACACAGTATGAAAACTCCCTAAGGATACCTGCATATAATGCGCTTACAGACAATGGTGTCTTGGTCAGCAAGATGAAATTACCTTACAATAGCTCAGAAAACCTTCCGAGAGGGACATACTGTCCTAATGTAATAGGAGGCTGTGGGAACAAACAAGCCGAGAACAAAACAAGACAATTATACAAAAGCAACTTCCCAGCTAACGTCTGAGAGGCAATTACAGGATATCGGCGTGCTTCCTGGCCCCAAGCTGAAGTACCATTGCTGTTCATCAGCGATAGGGGAAAAGGAAAAGAGAAAAAGCACAAACAAGCATGGAGAATTTAAAACCCATTGCTGGAGAGCCCCAGCTGCCCAGAGGGCCAGGCTTAAAGCGAGGCATTCCACTCCAAAGACACCTACTTTTAGGCAGGCATTTGCCTTGAGCTCAGTGTCCAAAATCCTATTTTAATCAGTGGAAATCTAATCACTGCAGCCAAGGGAGCCCTGTTGAGCTTCCTAAGTACGGGCATATAGTACCGCTTGCGATGCCCCAGGCACTCGCCTTGTCCCCAGGCTCCTGCTCCACATGGACACATGCTTCCTGCAGGCCCCATTGCACCTTGCAGGACTGTGTGGATCTCCCAGTGCTGGAAGGTATCTCAAATGGCACAAAAAGTTAAGATCATTTGTCTTCTCTGTCCACGCTGGGAGGGCAGGAGTTGCAGGCAGAAGGAGGAGGCTGTTTCCAAATCAGGGACCAGTCTGTGGCATACAAGACAAAGGACCCTGAATGAAGGTTGCGCAGATGACTGAAACGCTTCTGGAACGCTCAGCTTCATAACCTCAGCACGCACTCCCTATATATACGTATTGAATATAACATGAGTGAAGCCTGGCTCACGACCCTCCAGTGACAGCAACTCCTCCACGTACGCCACCTAGAAACTCCTCGGATGATGAGGTCCGGGCCAAACCTCGAGATGCTCCTCACAGCAGCAGATGTCAACACAGACTTCCATATCCCATGTGTGCGAGACGATTACACAGGATACGAGAACTACACTCAAGAATTTTTCTCTCAGGTTGCCTTTTTTAACTAAAATGCTAAGCCCAGAAAAAGAAAGTTTCCAAACCTTCAAAGCTAATTTAAATAACCTGTTTCTTATAGAAGTGAGAACACTAACGTCTTTGTAGCACAAACCTATTAGACAATTTTTCTAATAACTAAAAAACCAAGATCCCCAATCTTTGCCTTCCTTACTACAACTTACAAGTTGCTTAAACTGATTCGCATTGCTGCCGTAGGAAAGACCCTGGGAACCAGCAATAGCCCCTGCACCAGTGAAGGAGCACATCTAAGCTGTGCAGCACCCTGTTGAGCTCTCCTACTGACCACTAAGTTCCCTTCATCCCCTGCCTCCTCTGACACATCCATGTCAGAGGCTGTGGGAGTGCAGGGTGCTACAGCAGCCACGGCTTCTTCTGGAAGGAACAATCCTCCTTCCCTTTGCCATGGTGAAAAGCTAACAAGGGCATTGGTGGGAAAGAGGAGGGCACCCTTCTCACCAGGGTTGCGCTGTCCTGGCTCTGCAGTGAGAGATCAGTGTTTTCACCAGCCCTGGGCTCCACAACTACACAGAAAATCATTTTCAGTCTTATGCCTGTAGACACAGGCATGGGATTAGAAGATGTCACATTAGTCGTACCTACAGCATAAGAGCTGGAGAAAATATTCTGATTTGGAGCAAGCTTTACTATCATTTCAGTCCACATAGCTACAAGGCAATTTGCACAGATTTACATGCAGCTTTTCAGCAGTTCTGAGCCACATGGTCCCTTTGCAAAACCAAGGCAAGTCTTCAAAGGACATTAAGAAGGACTTGCAGGCTGCAGTCCTGAACTGGATCTTAGACTGGCAGTTGAAGACAGAAAAGTGAAGCATTACCAGCTGCCTATGTTAAAACACCTGTAGATCTTCCAGTTCCAGAGTTTCTCATTTTACAGATCACCAGCCATATTTATACAGAGATTAGCAGAAAATCTTGGTGAACATCTCATTTTTTCTTCACGGCCAGAAAGACAGGTCCAGTCAGGATTTGCAAAGGCTGACGCATTATTACTGATGTTTCCCTCTTGGCTGGATTAAGCCAGAAATTGGCCAGGCAGGGAGTTGATAGTAGCTCTCCCCTCTTCATCAAGGTGTTGATGAAAGCTCCAAATAAAGCTTCCAAAATAAATGCTACCGCGACATTTTTAGGGTGTAGGCACACCCCAAAACCTCATAAACCAACAAGAGGGCCTTTGTTCTCTTGACTGAAGGCCAAGCATTTCAGAGTACTCCACTGAAATCTAACCAGAAAGGCTACCTATTTCCTTCCTTCCCAGGCTCTCAAAAACACTAGCAATGGTATTTTTCTTCAACCATAAATCAGACTGCCTACTAACACACTGCAGCATGGTATGTAGAATGTAATTTGTACGGGCAGTCAAAAAAATAATAAATAAATGCATGACTGTACTCCATATACTGCACTCACTTCTATTAAAAATAGCCATTTTGCTTTATTGCAGTAATTCTAAAGGGGATAAAAGGACAAGTTTAGAAAAAAATAAAGCTCTATACATAAGACACACATACACAAAAAAACCCTCACAACGTCCAGCCACCACCAAGGAAGGACAAGTCCCAGATTTTAATTCCTTTATATGCTTGAGGTCTGTGATTAAGTTAAACATAGGAGCAATTAACTTTTGTGCAAGTAACACGTAAGCTTTACTGAATATACAACTAGAAAGCCTTGACAGCTTCCTACAGAACAGGCATTCCCACGGGGGCTTTTAATTTCTTTTAAATACAAGTACCTTTTGTGAGGAACAGAAAACAATACACAAACTCCTCACAACAGCTTGAGGATCAGAACATGGGCTGGAGAGAGAGAAGGTTTTTTTTAAATCTTTGTCTTGTTTAGAAAACTTGCATATACTTCTAAATTGCACTGATTTTCACACGAAGCATAGTTGCTGCAATAACAATGGTCACAGGTAACTAGAAGTCATTAGCAAGCTACGTACTCTATGTACATTCTGTCCTTTTAAAGCAGAAAACACATTCCCAGCTTAAACTTGCTCAGTGAACTCTATTATCCGGGCCTAAAATTTTTCCTGTGTGAAGCGAGACATCATCTAAATGTTTCTGCTGCTTTCAAGTACATGGGCAAGATTTGTCTGTGTCTTGCTGATACTGCCTTGAACCAGTAGCATTAAATCAAATGTCTCTTACTTTAGGAAGGAATGAGCATTATTTTCAAAATTGATACAGCATAAGTACTATGTGTAAAGTTAGACTGACTTATTTGGGGATAACTTTCCCCGATAGCAAAATCCTAAGGCTGCTTCTGTCAACAAGAAAAAAAGATCTTTATTTCGTTGGAACTTCTGACTGAGAGATGTCCCTTCTTCAGCATCTGTAATGAAACCCACCTTGTGTGGGTTGAACCCACAGCACAGGTAATATTACTGCCCTTGGAAGAAGCAGCCTTGAATTATGGAAACCTGTTCCTGATCATTACTGATGAGAGAGGAAAAAGAAAAGTTTAGCCAAATTCAGGCTTTAGCATATTCCTCTAAGATTAGACATTGCTGAAACACTGAAGCCAAACCAGAGAGGTTCCCCCCCCCCCCCAGCAGTAATTAAATCACATTAGAGAAAAAAAAAAATTAGAACAGAGGTAGCCTACAAACCTATCTTTTATATTGGACACTAACTGAAAAAGATACAAAACCAAATAAGTTTAGGAAAACATTAACCTTAATTATACTGTGAAAATCCATGGCTGTTAAACAATCATCCACATCTGATACTTACCTTATTATGTGCCTTAAGTAAAACTGAGTACCTAGCTCAAGGGAATCCCTGCTTAAAAATTAAACATAAGTAAACTGAAGCACAATAAGCCTCCATGATTTAAAGGCAATACTCTTAAGTACAGTCATGAAACGAAAGTCGTACTACAGCATCTCATTTGAGACTGCCTTTAGAAAGATACACCATTAGAGGACCAAATCTATTAGCAGAGAATGCAGCAACTCCTGCCAAGCTGTTTGATAGAAACCAGGCACTGATATAACCTAATCTGTACAACTTCCCATTAGCAATACCACTTCCTAAAAGGAAGGCATTAAGGTTGAAGGGCTCTCACAGCAGCTACCGCAATTCACTATATAGAGCAAAGCAAACCTAGCAGAATTACTTTTCTAAAAGGTAAAATGGTCATCCCGAGATGTCTTCCCAAATCAGAATTATTTAACACTCCTTACCAGAGACAGACTTGTAGCATACTATAGAATTTGCAAATAATTTAGTTATTTACTTTTTACAGGTGCTCAAATGGGACTTGTTACCGAGTCCCCCTCCTTCTACCTTAGCTCTTGGCCGTGCTGAAGGCAACACTGCTGTCACTTCTGGTTTAGATAAAGAGACCTCAGTGCGCACTCAGTGCTGTGGTGAGAAACACTCGGACACAGCACGGATCTGTATTTTTATCTCTCTGCAATCTCATTGAAGACTACAGCTTTCTTTTATACAGCTGAAGTATCAAGTTTTAGCAAGGAGGCCGTAACACTGAACTCTTAGTACTCACCTCTCTCGAAACTCAGATTACCAGGAAAAAAATGCTCCCCTCTTATTAGCCTTTTATTATGAAATAGCTATTCATAGATTCCTGAAATACCTGCAATTCTTTTCATTCACTACGAAGAAACTCTTATAAAGCTTAATGAATTGCAGAAACATTATACACTAACAAAGGTAAGATGCTTGAAGAAACAGGAGGAATGTTCATTCAGTATCTACAACACTGAAGAAAATGACTTAGGAAGTTAACGATGTAAAAAAAAAATATGTTTTTATAAAAACTTCCCACAGAATATATGTAAAGGATATAAAACCAGAAAAAATAACTTTATAATGCATACACTTTCTAAAATTGAGCAGTTTAAGGTGAGTTATGGGAAGAGAGTTAAAAATACGGGTCTACGGTAAAATATTGTTGTTTCTGTATGAACATGTCACAAACTATAAATTATACTTTCCAAGTTCTTCAAAAGGCTGGTGAAGCAGGGTGAGGTGACATCCTAGGAGAAACCCCACACTGCAGATTATACTGTGTTTTCAAACTCACGCAACACCTTTTTTGAGGTGTGCTGCCTTGGCGTATCTGAGAGGAGCAAGGTCCAAAGCTGAAGCTTCACTTGGAAAAGGGGAGGGGAAAAAAATGCTCCTGCATATTTTGCTTTTATCGACATTACACAGGCAGGTGTCACACACCTTGACAGACAAATACAGGTCATATCGACCACTGGCACCATCCAAGACACTGCACCAATACTATTTGGAAACCTGCTTCCCCAAGAGTCATGCACGAATCATGGCTCCTGGAATGTCAGTCAAATAAAACAGTGCTGCCAAAAAGAAAAACCACTTTGCCATGCAGCCCACATCAGTTTCTTCCACTTTCCAAGACATCACCTTCCCTTTGCTGCTGGCGAGGCAGCCTCAGGAGGAGACCAGCCCTCCATCACCAGACAGACGTGCTGACGAGAGACGCAGGTACCACAGCGAGCACCTCGGACACCCAGGCCAGGGTTTGCCAGGTAACCTGTGAGCATCCAGGTGCAGGGTGCTGCCTGCCGGCTACTCCTCAAATGGGAGGAAGGCCTCACTAACAGAGAGCAAAGGAGGTCTCATCACCTGTGCTCTGAGACTGAAGCGGTATAAGAGAGACTGGGAGAGAAAGAAAGGAGGGAAAGGATATACTAGGGCAGGTGTAATAAAGGTGTAATTTCCCAGTATAGATTCTCTTCAATAGAGTACCTCAAATTTTACAGTAGCAAAACCCACCTACTAGCAAAGATGAGTGACATAAAGGCTGAGCAACTGCAGAAACAAAACATGATTAATAAAACTGTGATTGCAGAAAGGCAGATTTTCATTGCTAATACACCCCAAGCGGATAAATTATGGTGAAAGTCCTAATACATGGAAATTCAGCCACCTGGGAATTCAAACAGTTAGTGGCCAGATCTGCTTTTAATCACATTCATCTGCCAGGCCTAACAGCAGAGTGGGAAGGATTTGGCAAAGCCAGATCCTCTGGAACGGAGCGGATACGACTACAGGCTTCGGAGGTACGACCTTACTGCACTCACCACAGGGTACGTGCCTACAAATCCTGCTGGCTCCCCAGTCCAGGGGCAGAGCAACCAGCTTTGCAGGGACAGAGGAGTAAGCACAGTTTCAAGCAAAGTACCCCACCCCAATAAACTAGACCTCATCTGTGCCTGATCTATATGGGACACGACACCAAAGCTTCTCTGGCAGGAAACAAAGAACAGAATCAGAAATATAAACGACTTCCAGGAATAGTGGGTATGTAAGAGCAGAATTAAGGCCTCAATCCATGTGTCATCACATGTGGCATCAACTTTGGAGGACCCAACTCTGCAATGTCATTGAGGTTCACATGCACAACCCCTGCACCACTAGACCTGTACCTACACCTGGTACGAGTCAGCCAACTCAACAGTAGACCAAAGTCTACAGCTGCAGATTCCCAGGCGCTACAGTGCGGTTCCAGCCCTTGCAAACATCCACTGCTTGTGCTGTGTGGAGTATCCTCAAGCCAGAGCAAGACGGTGGCCATCCAACAGCCTGGGCTTCAGCCAGGCC
Source organism: Platalea leucorodia (assembly GCF_965183815.1). Classification (NCBI taxonomy): domain Eukaryota; kingdom Metazoa; phylum Chordata; class Aves; order Pelecaniformes; family Threskiornithidae; genus Platalea; species Platalea leucorodia. The sequence continues at coordinate 25,576,522 of NC_138823.1, forward strand.
TGGGCTGCAGCTCCAGAGGCAGGCAAGATGCCATGGGTTTATCCCTACACTGCTTAGTAGTGTGAGTTTGGGGCGGGGGTGAGGATGTGGGAGAAGAGCAGGCAACTGCCGGTTATCAAGTAAGAAAAACAAGAATGCTTCACAAATAAGTCTGCAAGGAGAGCTTGGGATGGAAAGTATTACTTAACCGAAACGGGGACATTGCACACGTGTTGTGCTTCAGTCACACTTAGGAATGGCGGGTAACAGAATTACACAGGCAATGACAACCCCTGCTTTCCTTCACGTGAGGCACAGAAGAAACATCCTTTCTTCCAGTTAGCATGGTGGAAATTTGTCAAGACTCACAGATGTCTGTCATTTCAATTCCCTCTCTGAAGGGCTGACCGAAATAAGTGAGCCGCTTGTACAGGAGGCTTTTCTGGAGTTACTCATCTTTTCCACTGAGACAATTCCACACTTGTCTGCAGTGATCTGCATCCCCCCCTCTCAGCTGCATTCCTAACTTTAATTGCCAAACACAGCACATAAACTGCCTTCGGTATATATAATTTGATTCATTTTTTATTTTTTTAAAAGAAGCAACGGTTCCTAGGACAAACTTGCAAGGCAGCCAGCTGCCTCTTCTCTGAGTTTGTCAGCTTCTCCTGCTCAGCCTGGGCTACACGGGCTGCTCCTCCCAACACACCACTTGGTGGGTTTTGCTTCTTTCACAGTATTTTCAGAGATACAGTACTGAATAAAGCAACCTGTGCAGTGTGAGTCTAAGCGTTCATGCCGTTCGGTGCTTATACTGAATTTTGTACCATTCTCTCCTCCCTCCAGAGCACTAAAATTGACTCCATTATTTTGTAAGTTCATAAATGTTCTGGCCTGTCTTGGATCAAACCAAAACCATGAAACCATTTCGTGGAGCATTTTAGTGGAGCCAACAAACCCTCCAAGGAACACACTGGGTCAATTTTGGCCCAGTGCCCTGCTAGCATTTTTGGATGAGGGCTTGCCCGCAACCTGTGGCTCTGAGTTTGGACCTCCACCAGATGCCCCCACACATGCCTCACTTTATGCAGAACAAGGAGTCCCACCAGGGACCCTATTGGGGCTTGCTCAGCGTGCTTAACTTGGAGCACGTGCTTAAGTCGTGGATGGTATCCGATTTGCCTTTTTTCTTTTTTTTTTAATTCATGCTGTAAAGGACTGCTCTAAAAATACAAGTTCTCTTCATTTTTTGTTTTTCTTACTTATTTGCAACTCTAAAATACTTTAGGAGACCATACAAGTATGTGCTTGTACTTTAAACCTCTACGATCTGTTTATTTGGCCCTATTAACAATTAAGAGGTCCTAGAAAATGAGATAGATGCAAGGGCAACAAAGAATAACATGTGGGATCCATCTAACCTGAGCATCACCACTAGCCCCTCCAGACAGCGTCTATTGCACATATCCAACACGAGGCCCAGCCAGAGCCCAGCTTATACCTGTCACAACACAAACTCTAGTTTTATTTAAGGGTTGACAATCACCAGAAACTGAAGAGAGCCAAGCAAGGTGATGGATCAACCCCTGTTTAGTGTTATGCAACCAAAACACTTTCTTCAGCAGCATCTAGTCGTAAGTGGAGACCGAGGTTGTCCTAAATCCCAGCAAAAAAAAAGACCATCATCCAGCAGAGCAAAGCACACGCACTGACAGATGCTGACTGCTGCAACAAGGAATTGCTGCCAGCTCGACCTCTTTGCCTTGATGACTGAAATTGTTAAGCTTCTTGATTTAGCTTGGCTTCACCTACTGAGGCCACATGGCCAAGCTGTGGCCCCTGGCCCACAGGCAGACCCCAGGCAGCACTCGCCCCACGTGGCCATCACATACCAACAGCAGGGCAGCCCAGACCCTCAGCTATAGGACGAGGAAAGGGTCAGTGGGGCAACCGAGCAGGGGCCACATGGCAGCGTGGGGCTCCCAGACATACGCCCATCCCTCTTCCCTCCCAGCAAGGACGCAGCTGGCAGCAGAGCCGGGGAGCCTCTGAGCTACCCCAGCCCTCCTCCACCTCTGCAGAGGTGCCATGGGGGGCTTGGGGCACCAGCCCCACAGGGAGCTGGCAGTGGGGCTCAGGCAGGAGGGCTGCCTACCCCACTGCTGGCACTAGGGATGTACTTGGGAAATTAAGACGGCCACACTTCTCTGAATGCCATTCTCCCACTGGTTCAAGCATCCACTTAATTTGGGGATTAATTTCCTCAAGCCGTAACCATGAAACAGTCAACACTTCTCTGCATCCCTCACAGTCACTGATGGATACCTAGCATGACCGAAGCACCTTCCTTTCCTAAATAAATTAAGTTCTGCCCAATCTACATCCTACATGTACACAGAGATACTGCAACAAAAATGGCTTGGCAGAGGGGTGGAGAGAGCTATGAGCAAGTAAGGAACTACTTTTTTTCCCCCCTTTTTTTTAAGAATCACTTCGGTGAAGCATATTAAAAAAAATCTCTTTTGAAAGGCATCGTAATGAATGAAAAGTTTTGCGTGCTTGTCACTCTGCACCTGTACAGGACAGACTTCAAAGCATTTCCTCTCTTTGCTGAGAAACCATGTAAACTTCTACCTTTCTCTGACATACCATATTTATTTTCATTGCTCAATGTTTATTCCTCTAAAAATCAAAGTAGCAGAGAAATATATGTGTATGTATCTATTATCAAAACAAGGAATAGGTCAGCTATCTTTGTCATGCTTTCACTCTGGAAGAAAAACACCACCACCTTTCTCTATTTCCCTTTCTACCTGAGATTATTCCATCCTTCACTGTCTCCAAAGCTACAGCTTTTCTTTTGTATGCTGGAGTAAGATCTCCAGTTACTACAACACAAACTTCACTCAAGTCAATGGCATTTCCTCAGATACAATCAAGAGTAAAAGCAAGAGTATCCCAAATTTCTTAATGGAAATTAAGAAATGCTCTAAATAATTTTGCTCAGAAGCGGACAAGGAAAAGTTTGCTATTAACGTGAGCTACTTTATGCTGCGCTTCTGGAATACCCAACAGTGAGCACAATCTTGATCCCAACTCTCCATTTTTGGTAGCAGTAACAAGTAACATCAATGCGATGGAGGGGAAGAAACAAGTACTGGTTTGCGGAAAAGAGGAAAGGAAGAAAAACACATCACACATCAGTTATATAGTTGACAAAACTGCTTTTTCCTATACAAATTCAGAACATAATAATTTTCTGTAAAGCTTGAAGCAATATATTTTCATCCAAAGGATACCAGCAAAGTTGAGGCCTGTTCATTTCTACAACTCTTTGCTTTGCATTCAACCAAGACAACATCAGGTTAAGTTTTCCCATAACTTAAGTGGCTGCCAGGTCAGCCTTTACTTTGCCAAAAGCGAAGTAGGGGACCAGAGGGGTCCCCGGTGAGGCTGCCAAGCTGCCCGCATCATCCTTAGGGCACCTTTCCCACGGGGCGCAGGATGGAAGAGGCTGAGCCGGGAACGGGCAGATAAGCACGGGCACCACAGCCCCGGTGCCGCTGTTCACCCGCGGCACGCTCAAAGGAGCCACCGCCATTTGCAGTATTGCACAAATGCCTGCTAGCTACAGGATGAATTATGCATTTGGGATAGCACCGGTTTCTATTTTCGCGGAGGACTGAACTCTGTTTTCTTCAGAGCAAGAGACTTAAAATAAGTTTGCTGCCTGAGGGTAGGAAAGCGGCTCATGTTATAAAACAAGAACCTTTTCACTTTGTTACTGGAGTTTCTAATGTAATGTAACTGGGGTAATGGGTAGCCAATTTTAAGCATGTGGTTTGGTTTAAATATTAACTTTGGTGGTACATAAGGCTTCATTCAAAGAGTAAGTTCAGCTGCATAGCGACAGTTTACAAAACAAGTGTAATGCAGCGGAGAACTGCATTGTAATTACACCCTTGAAAGTCACTTTTAATCCTCAAAGTTTCATATGCTGCGGTCTCTTTAAAAAAAAAAAAAATAAAACCTCACACAGAACACACTGACTGAAAAGGAAATTAATACAGTATCTAGTGTTCCTTATACAAAATTGCTAAGAAGTGTTGACTTTTTTAAATGGTAAAAGCATATAACTAAATCCGGCTCCATAAGCCATGCAGATCACGCTGATGCATGGAAATCCCTGAACTACTAGGCAACAGAAACTTTACATTTGAAAAAATAAAGTCCCTAACTTGTTTTGATTCCCGAAGGCAATTCTGCAGCAAACCACCACTTAATGCATCAGCAAAATACCACTTACCAATCATTTCTTTTTAAAAGACCCAGCAGCATATCCCAAGCTGTTGTTTGAGGCTAGCCTGCTAGGCCGTTGCTGATCATGGTAAAATCAGTTAGACTTTGGGGTGGATCTTTTCTTCTGGTGTGTTTGTTCCTAGTCTGTTGTTTCTTAACAAACCAACCAATACAATTCTGGCCAATTCTTTTTAGCTCCCCCTTGTCCTGCCTTTTTTCCCCTCTTGTAACATATGATGCTTTCATGTATAAATGGAGTTTTGCCCTTGCCATCAAACAGCCGTAATTCATACAGATGAATTATTGTTTGCCTGTTCTGTAGAAAATCCTGCCCCCTCCACCCCGAACTCTACACGTATTCACATGGCCCATGGTGTCCTGGAAGATGGCACCCGTAGTACACCCAGACTTGTCATCTCCCGATACTAAATCTGAACCAGCAATCCCAAAGAGTCTAATGCTTTATTTTAGTACTACCTTCCCACTTGCCTCTCCGCAAAGACTGTCTAGTCCTAAAAAAACACCTGTCAATTCTGGATGCTTAAGCTTCAGAGATGAGTATATTGACATTTAAAAGCGTATTTTAAAAAGAAAGATGTGTTCAGAAGCTCAGCTGTGTGACATGCATAATATCCACCCAAACTCCCAAGGAGAAATCACAGCATCGCTTGAGTAGATGATCCATTTCAATCCTCCCTGCAAAGCAAACAAATTCACATCTCTAAGGGGATTTGTCCTGGAGAACTGGCCCCTTTTTCAGTGCTGGGAAGTGCAGGATACCCAAATCTCCATCCAGACTCGGTGACAAGCACTGAAAAGGGACATTCCAACTGCAGGCAAAAAGCAGCAGGTGGGAAAGACGATGCTTAATGTAGAATTGTGCAGAGGGGGCAGGAGAGAGATGCCTTCCCAGTTGAAGCTGCATCCTGGAGAAGTTTTTATCAGGCATGAATGACTGATATTTAGAAGCTAATAAATATTTATTAGATAAAAGCTAAAGAAGTTTTAATAGTTCATATAAAATATTACCTAATTTTCATTATCTAAGAGCATTATAACCATATGCACTGTGATGCATAACCCTTAACTTGGTTAATTCATATGCTGAAAGCCCTGAATCTCATAGATTTCCAAAGATCAAACTGATGAAATACAGGTACTTTACTTTGTACATGAGCAGAACAAAGCAGTAACTGATTTGCTGGCATTGCAATAGGAGCTAGAAATTCCCTATGTTATGCTGAAGTATTGACATAACAGCCATATCGGTTTGTGTATTTTCATATCAGATGTGAAATACCATAAGGGGTATTTGGGTTTTTTTCCACCCGACTAGTCTGCTCCAACCTGCCACTCTGTCCCGCTTCTCGTAGCGAAAGCGGTCTTCTGCTTTCACAAGAGCAGCTATAGCAGGAGACACGCCTCCACCTCCCCAGATCATCATTTTGGAGTCCCACAAATAAATCACCTTTGCCCTTACCTCTCACAACGTTACTTGCAACACTACTGTGCTTCCCTGACAAAGCACCGGTTTGGAGGAGGTGAGCGGCTCAGGGACTGGTGAGACGATGCAACTCCTTCACCTCCCGGCACCTCCCCTGGAAGTGACGGTGCCGGGTACCCACTCACTCCCCATCAGTGCTTCGCTTGGCTCTTGGGCAGAGTCCAGTGAGGAACTGACTGTAGTCACATCCTCCATGTAACAAAAGAAAACCAAAAACCAACAAAAACAAAAGTAGAAGGAATCAAGAGTTACAGCAAGTGGGTTTTCTTGGAGTTTTTTCCCCCTTTTCAGGGAAAGTTACCTCTCTCTCATCCATTGCTGTAGCCACTTCCAAAGCATGCATAATTTTCTGGAACGGCGTTAGTTGGTTGTGAGCAGTCACAGGATGATTTTCAGCATGTAAAGTCATACTGTGGCTCTTCTCTCCTCTTTCCCTGTGTCTCTCCGTCTGACTTTCTCGATGCCTTCCTTACCCACAAGGGATCAACAGCAGCAGCGCAGCATTACTCCATCCCCCTCTATCAAATTTTCAGCAGAGGGAAGTTTGACATTTTTCATTAGTTGAGGGCAGATCCCTCCACATCGGAAATACAAACGGCCAAATAAACTCTGTTAGCAACAGTTTCAGCTGAGACGTAAAAAATGAACAGAAGTTGGCACTCAGATACCTTTTCTTCCACAGCAAGTGCTGAGACACCACTACTGGAGTTCTGGGCTACTTCATCCCTAACTTGTGCTAATTGTACTACAAATCCAGTGTATTTACTGTGCAAAAATCCAGACCTTTATCATAGAATTAAAAGGTAATTTTAAATTCATGAAAGATAGAAAAAAAACCCCAAACCTTGGATTTGACATCTGTGGTGTTTCCAAGACTGACTGGACTTACAAACACAATAAGGACGGTATGACAGGACAGATCCATAGATGTTTTCAAAATTAGGCTCCTTACCAAAATACATATTTACCTGTTTGACCATGACGCTGCCAAAAGAGACATGTTGTCCTTTTGGAACATGTCATCCATTTCACAACTTTCCCGAAAATACACTTCCTTATGCTTTTGTGAACACCTTAGCATACAAACACAAGCATCAAAAATACAAGAAAACAAACTAAGAGTCACAAACCACCAGAGTTTCTTCATCATGAATTTCTTCTCCCAGCATCAGAAAAAATAAATCCTGCTCTGCTTGGCAGGCCAGCATATTATTTTAAATAAGTAGAAGGGCTGAAAGAAAGTCCCCCTTCATCTCCCAAACCCCAAGAGAAAATGAAGGAGTTATTTCCAGAGCATGTACTCAATGACTATCCAGTGAAGCCTATTCATTTTGGTCAGGCTTCACAAATCCTGCACCACACCTAATGAACACACTGCCTTCTTCTGATGCCTCTTACGCTGCCAGCAGGATTAAAAATAATTATGGAAAAAGAAAACAAAATAGCCCTAAAAAATTCTTATTGGAACACTTCTCCCTTTAATTTCCTTGGTGTTTGTTCCTTCTCCCTTGGAAGAAGCTGCCACCTCATGCAAGAGGTCAGCCTTACAGTTTCAGCCTCTACTTGCATTGTAAGGAAAAAAAATAACCTCAAGAATTTTGAAAAGGGAGATACGCGGGATCTCTGCTGCATGAGCGGGGACTTGGCACACCCCAGCCATCCTTCCTGCAAGGGTTCAGGTTACCAGTCCCCCTGGGAAAGCCTGGATGCAACCGTGGCCATCATGGCCTACACGCTTAGTCTTCTGCTCATGGGAGATTTGTTATTGGGGCACCTAGTGCTCCAGACCTTCTAAGAGTAAAAATCATGAGGTACAAAAGCTCTTTGTCAGATATTCATGCTTCCTCACTGCTGAGCAGTTTCTCTGCTTCAAAATGCACGTCTTCCAACAACGGTCCCCACACAGCACAGGCTTCGCACAAGTTAGGTGCGACTGAGAAAAGATAAAAGGATAAACCAGGTCCTTTGAACTAACCAAGCAGCTGCAAGCCAGGAAATACGGAGTTCATGCTCTACCAATACCTTAACTCTCACCTCGTTTCTTTGCCCTGACGGGAGTATCAGCACTGCTCAACGCGTACTCTCAACTCTGGAAACATTTCACATCGTTGACCACAAATGAAGTGAGATACAGACGTGGTTTTCCATAAGCTGGAGAAGGCTTTGTGGCCAGGGAAAGGGGAGCTTTCCAGTCGTGCTGGCAGCCCGGTGGAACAGGAGGGCTGGATGGAGAGAGCTTGTGGTGGGGAAGGAGCCTTCTGCAAACCCTGCAGCTGGAGACTGCCCACCTTCCCTCCTGCTGCAGCTCCACCTGCCTCAGGCTTTTACAGCCATCCCTTAAAATGCACTCAGTGAAACTCCTGCTGAACTTTATCAGACCTGTGTAAGTCAAGTTTAATCAAGCTGATTTTCTCAGAGTCCTTTTGCTCCTTGTTATTGCCTATCCTAACCAGAAAGGGGATGTGGCAGTCGGCATGAAGCAGCTAAAGCTACGTTTTTTGTGCAGTGAGGCTCAGCAATTAGAAGATTATTCTTGCCTCTCCCTGACGCAATTTTTAAATCTCTCATCCCTGCTGTCTTTACAGATTCAAGCTTCCCAGTTCAACCTCTGATGGTGTCTGTTGCAGCAGACCCTTCCGCAGACCCCCCTCCCTTGAAGGAAGCCAGGGCTTACAGCCCTCTGACTGCTCCAGGAGCGTGGCTTTGGCAATCCAAAAACCAAGCCTAAGACTAGTCTTCTCTGAAAAGGAACCTATTAAGAAAAGGCTTTGTACCAGAGGACGATTCCTAAAACTTTAGTCACAATCCCACAATAAAGCCCACAACTAGTAATTTCTTGTGGTCTTCGTTTATCTTATTCTTTCACACAAACCTCTTCCTCACACATGCTTGCCCTTCATCACTGGAAACAAACTGCACCCAAAACCTAGTAAGGTATTTTTGTGTTTCTCTGTGGCTAAGACACCCACAAGAGTTTTTGTTTAAAAATAACATAAAATAAAAAAGTAGTGTTATTAGAAGGGAGATATAAATAGAGCTCAGAGAGGACTCTCATAGCCTGATCCTCAAACACGCTTCTCCCGAACAGCACATCAATGCTATTTCAAGTAGCATCTCCCATTTCTCCCTCCTGAGTATCTCAAGGTGTGTCAGCTTAAGTAGCCAAAGAAAGAAACAGTTACTTAAGGGCAAGTCTAAATACCTCGGAAGGGGTGGGAGGGAGAAAGGGCTGTGTTAACAGGTTGCTCACCATGCAGGGTGTGGAGAAGTGAGCATCCCAACAGCAGCGGCTGAGCCACAGATATCCCCCAGGGACGCCGGAGCCCACCCTTCCTCTTCCCCCGTGCCACGCTCAGCGCCTACCGTGGGTGCACAGGCACCCCGGGGAGAACGAAACCGCTGCCCTCCCTGCGCCGCCTGCACCGAAAACGTTCACTGGTGCAAGCATATGCCTGCGCTCTCAGGGTAGCAATACTCAACATTTTCCTCTCTGGTATCCATGGAAAGAGATTAGCACTCCAATATTTCATTAGCCAACAGTGCTAAGTATTCCACCAACTCGTGGAAAGAGTAAAAGCACTGAGGTTAATGTATTTGGTGAGGCTCTGTCGAATGGTTTGGGATATTTTGTTTCAGTATAGCGTAAGGAAAGCAGCTGTCACCTTGATTATAGTGCCCTCGGTAACCTGACACTTCTCCAACTAATCCTAACTTCAGCCGGCTCCCCCTCCGTTTGAGCAAGCACAGTTACTGATCACTTAAACAGTCAAATGGTGATTTGCACAAAAATAAGTTTTGAAGTGATGCTCTCAGTCAGAGGAGGAGCACCGGCTTCATCGGCACTTTGCACCCTCCAGTCCCGTCCTTTCCCAGTCTGAGAGGAGAATACCAAGGCTTCCAAGAAAACCTGAAGAGCAGAGAGAAATGCCAAGCTGCAAAGTTTGGCTCCACACACTCACTTTCCAAAGACCAAAGGGGATGAGGGATGCAGTGCTCAAATCATCCACGTCTGCTTAAACACTTGGTTCTCGTGCTCCAGTGCTGTCAGACACAGCTGACTAGTCAAAGACGGAGCTAGTATTGCTGATACAGGGACTCTTTTCCACCCCAGACCAGTCACCTCCAGGTTTTTCCTTGAATTACGGTCTGGCCAAGACATGCCAGCGGTCCAGCGTCTCCTCCCCACCAAGAGCTCTGCCAGTACTTCGGTCACTCCCAGCCATCCCCCACCGGCTCCCCCCTTTTCACTGCCGCGAACTCAGTGAGCAGAAGGATTCCTGAGGGTGGGCAAAGGACCAGAGCAGGCCCAATTTTTCATCTACCTTTTCTTCTGCTCTTGGATCTTGTACTTGCAACATGAGACTGAAGAGCGGTGCCAATGCTAACAGTTACCTGGCTTGCCTGACAGCACAAAAGCAGCAGGGAGAAAGAAAAAAAAAAAAAAAAATCAGTCTAATGAGGCTGGAAGCCCAAAAGATTACAGAGAAAAAGAGCGAATAAAGAACTTAAGATACAAATTACAATTAAGTGCACTACAGTTACCATGTACTGCACAGCATTGCTCAAAAATACCATTAGCACAAGTCAAAAAACCCATACTGCACAAAAAGCGACATTTCTGGTAGGAAACTGGTAGTCTTACACCACCACTGCGGTGATAATGGCATGAGAAAACATACAAGTGACAGGTTAGACAGAATTTAAAAGCCCTCAGTTCAGGTTGCTTTGTTTGTTTTTAATCTTCTGACAAAAACAGCCTACAGCTACACAGACAATAACATGGAGCACTACCTGTCGCTGCAGTACGCTCTATCGTACCACACTTGAAAAATAGGCTTCTTTTTTCCCCCATTTTCTTTTGAAGACAAAAGCCCATTAAGACATAATGTTGTTACATCTGCTTTGATTTATCCAAAGGAAAGTCAAAGCACTTATGCTATATGCTTTAACTGATAAATTTACATAGCTCCATGAACAATGTTTTATAATTTAATGTTTTATTTCCCTGGAAAAGAAAGCAAACTTTTATTTATAAGCTGCTTCACATTTTAGAGATGTTCAGCGTAACACGAAGTCTTTACTTGTACACTCAGAGCCAGCACTGCACTTCAGGCTTTGCAATTAGTCACAAAAAGACCCAGCAAATAAAAAAAAGTCTTAAGGAAAGCTAATTGACAATTGGAAAGCACAGGAGAAGGGCCCAACTCTCCTTAATTGAAGGTCATTTCTGTTAAGCTGCATGCTATATTTACCACCTGCTTTGTAATCGCTGCTTTTATTCAAATGCTCTGCGGTAAAATATATGCACGTGTATGGGATGAAGATGTTATCATTGAAACCTTCTGCAAGAAATTAGGGGAATGAGGAAGGCTCACACACTTCCACAGCAAAATTAGGTCAGGATGCCTTTGAATGGCTCCTTCTGAAGGCTGTGCCAGACTTCAGATCAAATACTTTTTAGTGCATTAGACCCAACGGCTTGAGAGATGAACTTCTTTACTGATGATAATTATTACTAGTACCATGCATTGCTGCCTCCCTCTCCACCTGTGGAAAATTATAAATAGCCTACGTTTTCCAGTCCCTGACATAGGCCACTAGGCTAATAGCACTTCCAAAACCCAACCCTTCTAACCATGGGTCACACACTTCAAATATGACGGCCACATAACTCCACACAGATTGGGAAATTATGACTTGCCCCACACATACTCTTAACTAAACACTCCCTGAATACACATGGATAGCTAAATTACATTAGCATCATGGTAATTAATGATATGAAGCTGGAATGTGCCAAGTTGTTAATTCAAATGCAAACCTGTCTCTGCCCTCCCGTGCCTACATACAGCCCTGAACCGTGCGGCCAGTGAGCATCACTGCCACCGGCTCCGTCACCTCCTGCCCTGCCGGCATGCGGTCAGCCCCGGGGCTGATGCTCTCCCCCATGCCAGCTCCTGCTCTTAACGGGCTTCAGGGCTATCCCCAAATAAAGCATACTCCAGTAGTCAAGCTGGGAGGGCAAAGGCCAAAGAACCGTCCCCAAATATATAAAGCAGTAAATTATATACCTCTTCCCCACCCAGCCTGACGGCTCACACCTCGAGGAATGGGCAACAGAGCCCACCAGCCCCCACATCCAGTCATGTTTGTGTAAAATTTCATTAATAAATCAACCTGTAAATTAACTACAACAATGCCAAAAGCCCCAAACTGAATGCTTCAAGGAGTAAAAGGGGGTTATATAGCCAAAACAGGAACTCTGAGGTCAAATCCACCTTTTGTAGAGCTTAACAGCATAACAAGACTGGCGGTAAGAAAATCGAGGCATTCAGAATTTTAAGTCTCTAAAAACTCAGACTTTTCCTTTTTTTTTTTTAAGCTCTTCAAATTCACAGCTGAGTTCACTCTAGCAAGCTTGGCTGTTGGGAGGGTTGTTAAGATACACAGAAACATCCACCTCCAGTTTCCTACTGTTCCTTGGTTTGCTCTCCTGTTAGGTGACACTACTAATTGTACAGCTGCTACAGCTAGCTGCCAGAGACTGCTCTAAGGAGGCTTTCCAATTAGGTTAGCTGAATTAAATAACGAGAGAGAGAGAGAGATTAGCTTTTTCTGTGCATCTCTAGGAAGCCACAGAGAAATCCACAAAAACACTTTTGCTAATCCTCCCTTAGGACCCCTTCATCTCTGATCACAAATACAGAAATGCCACGTGAGCTACTCTGCCACACAGGAACTGTGCCAGCTCTGACTGTCTGTACAGCCACAATCTTCGTGACAAGGGATCCTGCCTACTTTTTTTCAGACTGACAGCATCCGCCAGAAGAAGTTTTCTCCTCAGTCTTCCTCAGGTTCCTCAAGTCAAATACCTTTACACATTTAAACCAGTGGAGATAAGATCCTCAGATGTTAATGTGAAACAGCAAGGAGTAACATGGTGAAGAAGTATCACAGAGACTCCTATCTGTATATTATAGAAGCACCATATTTTTTTCCCCAAACTAAGATTTTTTTCTGTCATAACCCAAAGCTGCCTAATTCTTCCAGTGCAGATAGAGCAGGTCAGAAAAACAAAAAAAATAAAATGATAGGCACATGACCTCAGTAGCATTACTAAATATTCACAAGCCCAGACGACTTCTTTAACCCACAGACAAGATTCACAGTTCTCAAAAAAGTATCAGGAAACATCCATCACTATTAAGTTTATCTGGCTTTTGGTATATGACAATTTATGCCACCAGGCAGAAGACCAATTACAGGTGTCCATCAGAAGAGACCTACATCAAGATGCCAAGTCACCAGCTCTTGGTTAAGTGGGAGAGATACGGTCAAGAAAGCAGCGTTAGTGAAAGCACAAAATCCCAAACCAGCTACGGGTAGAATAAGCTTTTCAGGTTGTGAATCACAGTCAGAACGGGAACAAAAGGAAAGAAAGGTCATTTCCCCCTTCTAATGCCCTACAGTTACAAGACAGACAAGAAGTGGCATTTTCAGCACAGCAATACTATTAAGAGTACTGTCTCAAACCATTTTAGACCCAATGCTCTTGCGCTCTCAGGAGCTCAGAAGTCCCCTCTTCCCGGTGAGCCCCAGCACGGTGGCACAGGCACGCCTCCACCTCCCCACCCCAGCAGAAAGGCTATTTATTACTGAGCCCGAGCCTTGCCAAAGGCACAGAGATCCCCCCTTGCAGAACATAGCCCTGCTCTTCAACAGGGCATGGCTGCTTGGGCTAAACGCCACCAGAGAGAAAAGCATTTCCAATAGGCAGCACGACTAGAGACATCCAGTCATACTCAACTTTAACGCCCTGTCTCCTCCAGCATCTCCATGCTTTAAGGAGGTTAGTCTGTTTTTAGCAGGTGGCCATGATACTTTCCTCACCCTCAAACCCTCCACAGTCAGGCCACTAAGCAGCAATGAGGTATCCAAACATGATTCAATAAGGCTGTTGAATGGTATCTGTATATATTTTATAGTCAGTTTTCAGAGTTGCCATTTCTTCGATGCTCTCATGTCACCCCTGCCCTCTGCACGTCAACAGATGCTCTATGCTGCTCCACAGGAAGGACCACAGCTCCTACCAGAAGAGCAGAAACCATCTCCTGGCTTGCCACAGGGCTTCCTCACCCACCTCCCGCTCACTGCCAAACTCTCTGGAAACTTCTGGAGACCTTTGCCACGTTTTCACGCAGCAGACAGACATGTCCAGCAAAGCATTTTGGTCAAAAGGGAGGAAAAGGCAAATTCAATTGGCCCAAGCTGCAACACGGACAAACAATTTCAGCTGAGTCAGGAGTCCATTTGGGTCACAACAGCTCTGGTGTGACCTTCTAGTCTGGCCAGGCCAGGTACAGACCTATGCTAACCACTATTCCCGGTTTTTCTCTTTAGAACAAAATTTTCCCAGCTCATTCACATTTTGCAGCGATGACCATGCATGTCCCCTTACCAGGGCTTTGAGGGCAGAGGGAAGGCTGTGCTGGAGAATCAAACCAAAAGCACCTGTGGGAGCTACCGAGGATCAAATCATACTTAGGGAGGAAAACCGTTACAAAATTGCTGTATTAAATCGCAAGTGGAGAAACACAAGGAAAACCATTTGTAAAGACCACCTTCTGTTTAAGGCTTTTTTTCCTAGTAAGTAAGGGCAGAGAAGCTGCTCTTCCCATCCTAGTTCAGGTCAGGAGAATTATTAAGACAATTTTGAGAGTAATTTTGTTCTGTTCATTTAACTGGGAGTCCTCATGTTCTGTGGGGCATTTCTTTTCCTGACACTTTAAAGACACACTGCCTTTCGTAAAAGATACACACAAAAATATATAAAATAAAAATATATGTAAAATGGAGATCTATGTGGAATAAAGATCTATACACACAAAGTTTCAAAGACCTTCCAAGACAGAACTGCAACACCTGCAGAGAGCTCAGTGCTGAATGCTCTGTGAAAGACAGTCTCTATGAACACGTAATTTCAAACGTACTCCAAGAAGTTTCATTTCATGGCATTTTAGATGTGACATTCAAAACAATCAGCCTTCACAGGTGAGAAATAATCAAAGAGCACATGACTGGAAAATTATAAGCGACTCCACCAAAGACAAGAATTTGGAAGATATACAGGGCACTTCAGTAACTTTTCTTATCTACCTCCAGTACCAGTCATCTTTCGTATTCTACCATGGAGAAAGAGACTTGCGAGTTCCACACGCTACAGATGCTTAAGTCACTAATGATCCTAAAGCATTAATCTTCTAACACTGTATGCTGCCCCAGCAGTTCTCAAGAAGTTTTCACCTTCTTACAATGAGACTTACGCAAGCCAGATACTAACATCACCAAATTTCACAGACCCTGTTCATGGATGCTCCTTCTCCTTGCTGCACACTTCCATTTGCTGTGCTTGCGCTGCCACCAGTGGCAAGTACCGAGTGCCCCTGAGCTCCCGACTGGGAGGAGACGCAGTCCCACGGCCAGGACAGGACCTGGATGTTCTGCAACGCTCCTTCCACAGAAAACTCAGAATCTTGCTTCTCAGCAACATTATTTTATGCACGTCCTTGCTGCAGGAATTATACACTGTTATTATTTATAGGGCTAAGGTATACCTATTTTTATTATGCAATGTCACAAATTTATATTCAACAGAAGCTTGATTTTTGGATGTCCCAATGATGATGCATTTCCATTACTTTGAACTAGCTTCACCTTTCTGCTTTGCTTCCTTTGCAGGTTTCCATTTTAAAGAATAAGAACACCATCAATGTCACACCTCCGCACCTGCATATTTGAACACAGAACTGCACAACACTTGAAAGGGATTCGACAGGGAAGGCTTTGGAGGCTTTCACCTGGTAATCAGTTTAAGTGACACACTGATTCTGGGGTCTCCACATCCAGAGTGAGCACGGACAAACAACCCAGCAAAGGAAGAATCTGTCTCCCAGATACCTCCTCTCTGCAGCCTGCAAGATACGCCATTACTAGCCTTCCCCTGCAGACCCCAGTCCAAAAAGCAAACAAGACTCAGCTCTTAAAGCCAAAACAGATCAAGTACACAGGGGTTGGCTGGTCACAGCTGTGCCCTCCAGCTGCTGTGTCCAGCCAGCTGTTCCTGCAGGTACCACAGAGTCACCACAGCTGGAATTAATGCAGCTCAGCCCAGAGGAAGAGGAAAGCTTGCTTCTACTTGTACAACTAATGGAGGGACATGAGCAGACATACCAGAGAAGATCCTGGGGAAGGTAGGAGAGATGGAAGATCTAGTTAGGTTATTCAGTCATGTGGCAGCAAGCACGTTACATTTTTTTTTCTCTCTCGAAACATCCTTAGTCTTGAGGCCACACCGGTCATGCACCCAACTGCTCCCTGAGATGTACTTCACCTCCCAGGCTATATTGCTTTAGCAGCACTGTTTCCTACAGCTTTGCGAGACCGTTAGAGTCACACTTCTGAAATACACCTCAAAAAATAAGGATGGGCCACTTCACACTGATCTGAAAGGCAACAGGCGACCTCCATTAGTGTGGAAGCACCTCTAGAGAAAATTATGCTTTATTATGGTTAACCAAGCAGGAACAAAACATGTCTGACAACATAATATTTAAATACAGACAATACACTCTGGTTGTTAATCACAATGCTGGTTTCTGAACATTTTGATTCAGCTCCTGCATATACCACAGGCTGTTTGACCTTCTGCAAGTCCCATTGTCTCCTTACCATTAATAAGAGTACAAAGTATGTATTTATCTTCATGCTCACAACTCAAACACAGCCAAACAGGTTTTTATTTGAACTTTCCGAAATCAATTCACCTTTAGAACAAAACAATTTAGCTTAGAAGGGAGATTTCTAAAGAAATTCTTTATATATAAACTAAAAATAGTGATTTCAGATGGAGCGTCCAGCTCAGGCTTTAGTTAAGCATGGCCTACGTGACACACTACTAGCCTATCTACAGACAAGGCCAAGTTTTGCAGATTCATCACTGCCCTATTAGTCATTATTTCACTTTAAATGAACCCCCTACTTGAGACGTCAACAAAAATCATTTGTTCAGTGCAAAAGTACGTGTTGCAAACAGTTGTTAAGCGCTATTTTTTCTCCTACTGCAATCAGTTTTCCAATACTTTTGAGGATTACATGTATTTTGTATTTCTGCCTAAATATCTAGTATGCTTTTGAAAGCATCCCTCAGGGCTGAGCTAATAACGAAAACAACATACATACAGAGAACTGTCATTATTACAGGGTCAAACACTAATGCAGTCTTTACTCGAGAGATTGCAAATTATACTTCAATGTGAGCAAGAGAAATCTTGTTCCCAGATCACTGAATAGTGCCATGTAACCTATGAATAAATTACTAGTCCTAAAAATATTATAAATAGCGGTTTATTATCATCTTGTAAGCATGAATCGAAGATTCAAACAACGAGCTGTTCACAGAACAACCTGAAGTAATTCTCTCATACTTGCTACAACACAGAGAGCAAAGCAACTTGAATGTGGACCAAATTGCTTGCTCATGACTTGTGCATCCTCTCTCAAACGCAGCAGCACAGAGGGCACCTTTATGACTTACATTCAAGTAGGGTCTTACATGGGGCCTCGAATAAGCTTGCCAGTCTCAAACACAACTTTCCGTTAAAAATCATAGCCAGCCAAATCTATTCAGAAGACAAAAGAGTACTTTTCCGTAACTAGACAAGAGCCCTTTGTTCAGCCGCTGAGCTTTACTAAAGCCTGTAATTCTTTGCCATAAGGAAAATGTTTAAACTGGTCAATGGCAAAAGTCAATTTGGTGAGATAATGTAATTAGTAAATGCCATCCATATGCCTCTGCTTGACGTTTTATAAAGACAATTGGCCATGAAGAGCAGGGTAAACGGAGAGCTCTGCAAACGACCGGCTGCTCTGTGAGGAGCTCAGCTGCTGCAGGGAGGAACAAGCTCTTCTCCAGGCTCAGGATTCCCTGCCAAAACACCGTGTTCCCCACCAAGGATGGCAAGTAGCTCTCCACCATCCTCTCTGGAGGCATTAGATCGTAGCTATGTTTTTGAAGTGGGGCTTTTCATAATTCACACCTCTGCTAGCCAAGAAATTAGGCTTTGACCTCTGCTAGTCAAGAAATAAGGCCTTGATCTGGTCATCCTGAGATTACACTTAAGATTAGGACCACAGAGACTTAGATCCATCAAAACTTCAAACAAACCCAAGGCTTATGGCTCATTCTCCAAAGTCCACCATCTTTATCCCATTAGCTGCAGTGACTGCCTCAAACCTACCACAGAGGTATCATCTGCCCAAGAACCACAATCCCAGTACCTGACTTCAAACTCCGAGATATTTGTCCTGACTTGTTCCTGAAGACGAGGCTCTCATCTACTTCCTCGATAAGGATCTAGAAAAAAATGCAGAGAAAACATCTCTGCACTTTAGGCCTGAATACTAAGTCAGTTCCAATGCAGACCTCAGGGCTAAGATATTAAAAAGAGAAACTGCTTCAGTGTTTGATCTTGGGTCAAGAATCATCTGTTCTTTAATTTTTAAAAGATAAACTAACCTGGGAGGGAAACCTATTCCCAGAAAGCGGCTCCTAAGAACATCCCGATAAGGGGCAGCTTCATTACAGCACCAGAATCGTAATATCTGAGACTAGTGGCAACACCCAGAGCTCCCCCGAATTTCCAGTGCACGGCAGTGCAGGCAGCTGTTGGATGGGAGCACCCAGATGTTCAGCCAGAGCAAGGGAAGCAGCCATGGCAGATGCTGCTCGCTGATTCCAGGCGCTGCCAAGCCACAAAAAGCAACGGAATGGACGGCTACTTATTAATTCTACAGTGAGAAGAAAAAGCTCACGTGAGTTGAGGAAGGGTGGAAATAAATCAAGACTAAAAAATTTCCTACCTTTCTTTGGAACTTACTTGGCAATGCAGATTTAACACGCTTAGGAGAGACACGCACGGCATATAAATCTGAAAGGCCACCTACCTCTTCAGCCCTTCTTCTCTCTTCTCCTCTAATTACTATCTCCAAAGACTAGCTGCATTTTTCAAAAAAACAACATTGCTCCTCTCCAACACACTATTAATTTTCCAAATTCCAAAAGCAAAGTAACCATTAGAAACAAATGCAGGAAAATTATAGCATCGTGCTTCTAAAATACTAAATATTTCTGAAAAATATACCAAATATTACCCTTGGATTATCCTTCAATAACTACATTTATGCCAACAAATCAGTGCCCAGATGCTTACAGAAGAACCAGAAAGACCACCGGGTTGATGTTGATGCCCCAGTGCTCTATTTTACCGAAAGCCTAAAAACCAACCCCACACATGCATTGCTGACACGGAGCAAAGTCTCCAGACTCCAGAAACCTCACCGAGGAAGAGGAGAGGCGCGATTAACCTTCTGTTAGGAGAGCACCACTATAACGCTGCAGTACGCAGAACAACCTGCTAGCCAGCAAAGTCTCCCAACGCGCGCTTGGGCTTGCAGAGAGGATTAGACCATCGCACAAGCTCTGGAAAACCATTCGTCCCACTGCTGCGAACCAGGATGAAACAGAAAGGTTTATCAGCCTCTTCCAAATGGGAGCTGACAAGTACAGCTGGATACTTGGCGTTGCTCTCTGGTGCTATTAAAATCAGCAAGAGCTGACTCCCGCTATCATCAGGATCGGACCCAACCTTTTAAAAGGCACGTCAGGCCGCTCACTTACAGAGTTTGCCTTTTCTTTCCAGCGGTTTCATGTCGCTCTCTTTCCCTCTCCTAAAAGCAAACCAGGAAACCTTCAAGGTAGCTAAAAGGCATATTTTTTGCCATTCAGCCAGGCCTGGGTGAATCCCTCATGTCCTTCCAGGCCCGCCGGGGTTACCGGACCCCGCTCTAACCCGACATCTCACCGCACGCTGCGCCGACGGCAGCAAACCACCCCGCAAGCCCTGGCTGCGATCCACCAGCTTTGAAGTGGGCAACCCTTGCCACCACGAGCAGGTTGGCATGAACAGGTTGGGCTCACCCCCTGCGTCCCCACCACATCCCCAAACGGCTGCTCCCCCAGGGGAGCTGGCACGGCGCACCGGAGCGCATCGGCGGCGCGACAGCCCACGTCGGGGCACACAAAGCGTGCACCCAGCACGGACAAAGCGCTCCCAGGTTCAGTGGCAGGTCTCATTTCCAGTACATTTTTAACACGGCTCTGACATCTACTTGGTCCACCTCAATAAAAGGGTTTGTTGGTTACATGAAGCAAACACAGGGAACTCGCTGCTTTAGGAAACAAAATCTCCTGCTGCCTTCCCCTCCCCTACTCAAAAAACTCCTGGATAATTTACTTCATGAGAAACAAGATTTTTACCTTACAGCTTTGCCTAGATAATCATTGTAAATAGCAGAATCAAACAAAGGAGAAGAAATTTAGAGCTAAAACTACTTGACAGTGCTCTGGAGAACCAGCAGTTTTTTTCAAGCATCCATATAAAATTCCTCTTATGACCAGGACAGCCTTCTGCAGAGACGACAGATTTGGCATCTGTCTTCTCCCAGAGACCAGTCTACAAAATCCTACCTTAAGGGACCATGTAACTGCCAGACACAGTGAAAGAAAAAAAAAAGGGGGGGGGGGGGGGAAGGGGAGAAAAGGAAAAACCCACTCTCCTTTTACTTTTCCAGTCTCTCCACAATTTTCTGGCAGCAGCGAGGGCGCTGCACCAGGGCCAGGCAGGCCCCCCCGCCTCGCCCCCCCCACCCCCCGAACCGCGCTGCCCCAGTACGCCCCGACAACCCACCTCACGCTGCCGCAGCGTGCTCATCCTAAGGCAAAAAACCATAAAACTTACTACTTTACTAATTACTGTGGCAGTTTAATAGTTACTACACCATCAGAGAACTTCGTACTAACAGCATTTCTATAAAATTAAAGGATATTGTACCTCATTAGCCAAGGGTGTTTCTGCAGTGCAGTTACACTTAGCGGAAACAGGAGTCAGTGTTCTACACAACCCTTTTTTAATTAGTCCTTAAGAAAAGTGTTCTGCAATTGTATCCTTAGAAATCCCTAATAATGAGCCAGATTTCATGAAAGCTGTGACTGGGATAATTTATACAATAGCTAGACAACTTCAAAAGTTAACCCAAGCTAGTGACATTATTTAGTTCAGTGGAGCAGCTCATTTTAATTGGATTAAATTGTCACCGTTTTTTAATTTCATACTGAAACCTCAATTTATTATTTCCTAATATTCGCCCAAACACTGCAACCGTGTCATTTGCATGTCCCCTTCCCCCATGACAACATCAGATCCACCGACGGAAAAAGACTTAAAACCCTCTGGCCAGCCTTCACCCACTCCGTGCCGTGAAACGGTGGGAGCGCTCCGCCGGAGAGCGGCTTTTCTAGAGGCGCAAACCCCGGCAGCCGCGTTAACTGCATTAAGCAGAGGTCCCCCGTTAGCAAATGCACTTGTGCCTCGGAAAAAAGTGTCAACAGCGGCATCGTCCCGAGCCCCTCGCCGCAAGCCCCAGCGGCAGGATGGGGCTCGGCGGAGCCGGCACCGGGCAGCGGCCGGGAGGCGCGCAGCGCTGCGCACCCGCGCAAGGAGAGGCGCAGCGGCGCGGCGTGCCCCAAGGCTTTGGGAGGTCCTGAGCCGCGCAGCCGAAGGGTAGTTACAGTTTGTTGGTTTTTTTTTTGTTTTTTTTTTCTTTTTAGCGACGGGGTTGATTCTGCAAGGGGACGCTCCCGTCTCACCGCCCGCAGAGCCGGCGTTTTCCCCGGGCGGCCGCTCGGACGCGGCGCGGCCCGGCGGCTCCGGTCCTGGGCCGGGACGGGCACAGAGCCCGGCGGGACGCAGCGCCCCGAGGGCCCCCGCCCCAACCCCGCGCCCCTCGGGCGCCCCACGGGCGGCGGGCAGCCCCCCCACCCGGGGCGGCAGGGAAGGAGGGACCGGGGGGGCTCCGGGGCCGGCAGGCGGCTGGGTCGTCGCGGCAAACTTCGGGTGAGGCTCGCTGGAGGGCGGCGGGGTGCTCCTCTGGGCTTCCTGGGTTTTAGGGGGTCTCCTTTTTATATTTTTTGGGGGGGGATCCTGCAGAGCGCTCAGCTATCAACAGATGCCGCCGCGAAGCAGCCCGCGGCCCCGGCGGGCGGCGGTGCCGCGGGGCAGGGCCGGGGCTGCGCCCCCCGCGCTCGGCAGACGGAGCCCAGGCGGCGGCCGCCCCCGTCCCGTCCCGTCCCGTCCCGCCGCGCCCCGCGGGGCTGCCGCCCCCCACCCCGGCCCGCCCCGGCACTCACCGGCTGCCCGGAGGCGCAGGCCACGAAGCTGACGGTGAGCGCTAGCCACACGCCCCGCATTATTCCCGCGGCGGCCGCCTGGGGCCGGGCACAAAGGAGAAAGCGGGGAGCGGCGGCGCCCGGGGGGGCGCGGGGCAGGGCCGCGGGCGCCCTCCGGCCCGCCGCGCTCCTTGCTCCGCTCCGCTCCGCCGCTGCGCCGGCGGGCCCGATGCTGCGCGGCGCTGGGGCGCCCGGGCTGCAGGCTGCGCGCTGCCGGCTCCGCCGCCCTCCCTCCCTCCGCCCCGAGTGCGCGGCGGCGGCGGCGCGGCTCCCAGTTAAACCCCGCAGAAATTCCTGCAGGATTACAACACAGATTGGCAGCTCCCCCAGCCAGTGGAAGGAGGCGGCGCGCCGCCGCCGCCGGCTCTCGCCCCTCGCAAATTCAAGCAACTTTCCCCCCTCCCCTCCTCCTCCTCCTCCTCCCCCGCCCCGGTCTCCCCTCTCTCGTCCTCCCCCCCAGTGGAAAACATGAGCAGCGCCGCGGGCCGGCCGAGCGAGGGCTGGCCCGGTATAAAAGCGGGGACGTGGAAAGGCTCCCTCTTTTCAAGGGAAAGCTGCCCGCTGCCGCCTCTTTTCAGCGCTCGGCCGCCGGATTTCGCACCGCTGCTCCGCGCCGCCCTCCTGAGTCGGCCTGGGTGGCAGCATCAAGTGCCGGGAAAAACGGGACCGGGGGGAGTTAAAAATCACGGGGAAGGGGGATGTCCCAAAATGCCAGCCCATTTGGGATCCCCACTTGGCGTTCTGCCCCGCGGTTCGATTTTTCGGGCTTTTCTCCCTCAACAAGAAGCCTAGAAACTTTTAGGGGTGAGGGGGTGGCAAGCAAGAGAGGGCTGCGATTGGCACCTAGTTACACGGATGCAGGAGCTGTGTCTTCAAAATAAATATTGCAAGAATTGACAGCCCCAAGAATGTGTGCTCCAGAAGCCAAAGCAAGAAGTCTTGCTATGACTAGTCCATGGTATTTCTCAACTGGGGAAAATGGTGGTATTGCAGAGCTTCAGAGCCTCAGCCCAATACACGCGCCTATGCCAGCATGTTTCCACCGCTGAACGTGTCCATATATTACATCAGTCATTGGACATGGGAAAGGAGCAATAACCAGAAAAGCAAAATATATCAGTCTCGCTTGCAGACTACCACTTGTGATTCAATTCAGAAGGCTGCAGGCAGCGTTTTATAGCCCGAGTCAAATGGTCACAAGGACTGTGATGGTCTCTTTTGTTTCAGCAAAACCTATCCCTCAGAGATGACCCCAGCCCCGGAGAGGGCAAGAAGAGCCCAGGGAGATTTCCTGGGCAGATGTTTTTCCACGCCGTTCGCCTTGCTTGCCCTGTGCTCTGTGGAGTGCTTTGGCCGACGGGTGGTGTTGAGATCCCAACCACCTTCGCTTCCCGCTCTGGTTGCCTTCCTATCAAAACATGAATGCCATGTAAGAAAATAAAGTTAATTTGACACCAGCCATCCTTCACCCCCACTCATCACCTTCCCAGCCTCTCCCAGGCAAACACGCGTCCCTGGAGACCCCTGTGCAGCGTGGGTGCGGCGGCTGGCTCTGTGCTGGGGAGCAGCAGGACCCTTGTCCCCAGCGGGGTAGGTGGCCATGCCTGGAGCGCTCTCGCTGCACGCGACCCAGTCCCAGGAACGTGATACCTCTCAACAGTTACAACGCTTGCTATTTCTAGATCCGCCTTCCGGACATGCCGTGTCATTGATTTTTAAGCTGTATTCCCCACTGAAATCTTATCAGATTTTCAATGGTCTTCTCCTCGTGGGTGTCACACACAGATCATTTAAGATATTCCTTATATTAAACAGATTGTTTAATAGAATCCGTCTTCTTCAAAGTATGTTGCAAATGCTTAGGACCCAATTCTGTGTATCCTCTTCCTTGGTAGGCAGCAGGACTGCAATCCAGCTAAGCAACAATTTCAGCACTGTTTGATGTGGGTGAGTGAAGTGCAGTGAAGCAAAGGGAGGAAAACTCCGGTTTGGCCAAAACTGTAGGACCTCACATAGGCACAGGGTCTTACAGGCACCCCCATCTGCAGGGATGGGAGAGATAAAGAGGTTTTAACTTGCCCCAAGTCAAAGCAGAAACCAGAAATAGCATTCCTTGTGCTGGCAGGATCCTTAGCAGCAGGAAAACGGAACGCCACATTAGAAAAAAATAATATAAAAGAGCAAATGTGAAGACAGAGAAGCTGAATACAGGAAGCATCCTAGGGGTTGTCAGACACTAAGGGGCAGGTGATTTACTACAGTAGGGTATTTTTTTAGCATTCAGACCTTTCAGGCACATCTTTAATAAACCAACCAAGCTCACCTTTTCTTTCATGTTACACTCCATGATTATCAGGGATTTACTCAGTAGAATCTATCGAAGACCAAAATATCATCTGCAACCAGCTAAGGGAAGGCCTTCCTCAGGCAAAGACAACAGCAGCTAATGGTCTCCTCCTGGACCACGAGTGTCCATACAGGCAGTGCCAATGAAGGACTCGGGGCTAAGACCTGCAAAACCTCCCAATGCCTACACACATCCTTAAACCTGTGTGGGGGCAATCTCTGATGCCAAGCATGAAGCTAAGCGCATGCACTCATACCAGAAGGAGCAGAACTGAAGACTAGAAGCCAGACGGATGATTTGGAAAGACAGAAATGAGCGTGAGGAGGAAAGAAGAGAAAAGAAATAACCCTTGTAGCTCACAGAAATAACAAAAGGTTGTCTTGGGACCCACTTGCTGCCTCCCCACACTCCTGAGCCCTCCGGCTGGGAGCACCATACTGCAGTAGGAGCATTTCCACGCATGGTCCCACGGAGAACGGCTGTGCTACCTTATCACAGCCAAGTGCTTCAGCACCTGCTCCTCTTATCACCCTGATTTTATAGGGACAGAGGCAAGTGGAAAGCCCAGCACGAAGCTGAAACCAAGTGGTTTTAACCCAAAGGAATTATGTAATAAGAACTGCAACGAGAGGGTAATCGGAGCCAGGCGATGAGACAGAGCTGCCAAGAGAAAGCTGCAGGCCTGGGTGTTTCTGATGCAGACTGTCAGGCAGCGATCACCGCACCACCTTTGTGTCACCCCAAGTCCCCCCAGCCCTCTGACGGGCACCGGCCAACCAATCACAACCCTGACGTCGAGTCAAACCAGGCTGGAGTAGGATTAAGGTGGGTTTAAGGGGACAAACTTCACCAAAGGCCATTTTTTTACAAAATGTGTTACATGCTGGAAGGATGCGAGAGGACCTTGCATGTAGCATGTGCAATGTGGTTATTATCTACAGAAAAGCTCCAACTGTAACCAAAATGTCCACCAAATTTGAAAATTCAGCTCTGGGTCTCTCCTAGAGGGAAATAAACCTCCTGGATTTGTAGCCTGTGTTCCCGGCTCTGGCTCATTTGCACTGTGCAGTCAAAGCACAGAGTGACTTCACACAAACGCAAACATTTGTAAAGCTAGGAGTATCGCAGAGCACAGACAGGGCTTTGCAGGACCCTTTTAGTGGGATGTGCCATGGAGTTGCTGGAATTTTAGGGAAGAGTCATGGTTAGAAAGAGATGGGAGCTGTGCAAAAAGCAAGTTTGGAAATCTTGGGAAAAAGATCTCCAGCCTATGGCTGCCAAGGCACTGTTAAGTATAAGTGTGCTTAACAAGTTCCCAAGTGCTTCCCAAGCACTGATTTCTGCGTGGCCAAGTCCTCCAGGTGACTTGCTCAACCAGCAAGGCTAAGGAAAGAGATCGATATAGGGAGGACGGCTCCTAATAATGC
Source organism: Platalea leucorodia (assembly GCF_965183815.1). Classification (NCBI taxonomy): domain Eukaryota; kingdom Metazoa; phylum Chordata; class Aves; order Pelecaniformes; family Threskiornithidae; genus Platalea; species Platalea leucorodia. Next base: position 25,602,420 of record NC_138823.1, read on the forward strand.
CATTTCTCCATTAAGATTTGGCCAGTGGTACCAGGTGTGATTGAGAACGCTTGGCCCAAAGCACCAGAGAACACAGCAAAACCCTGAGCCTCGCGCTGCAGTCAAGCGGGTGATGAGGTGGCGTTGGCTGGACCTTATGTTTGTTGTATAAATGATCAGTGGCTGTATTTGTGCCCAGGATGGGATAGCCTTGGCATCACATTCAAAGGTCAGAAGAGGTGGCAAATTTTCCCAAATAACTTATTCAAAGAGGAGCAGAACCTGTGAAAAGGAAGAAAGCAGCTGACATTAAATCTGTTTGAACCCATGTCAGCAATGATCTGAAATAAACTTGCTAAAATATGTCTGTAGGACAGTTCAGAGTGAAATTTATTACTACAACCCCAAACTCCCAAATTTTATGCTTCTGATTTAAGAACAATAGAACTACCTGTCTCTTCTGTAATAATGTCTCACTAAATCTTTGCAAGTGCAGTCATGTTCATTTCTGTATTACAGTCTGAATTCAGGGATGTGGTAGGATGGGACTGGTGCTCGTGGGACCATTGAACCACAGGAGAGGTGGCAGCAATTTTTGGTAACACGTCACTGAATGGTTCTTTTCTGCATCAGTTCTTAACAGTGTCATTATATGAACATGAACCCTTCTTCAACAGGCTCTTGTTCCAAGGGTACCTCTTCTAAGCATCCCCAAAATACCCTGGGACATCTTTGCTTCTCTTTGATTTAAAAGCCTCTTCTGCTATGCAGCTTCTAAATCATAGACTTATGCAGGTTATTTATTTTTTAATCCATCTATCTGCTTATTTTGGTTAGATATGAAATACAAAATATGTCTGCACAGAACCAGGTGCTCCCTGATAGCATGGCAGGAGCTAAGGGCACCCTTAAGCAACTGGTGCTTGTTGTGTCTGCTGTGACACTGCCGGGACCATACAGTTGGCCTGTATGTGGTTTATAAGGTGGTTTATAATGCTGGGCTTTATATGAATGCAACAGAAAGTCTGAGCTTGGCCTGCAACTTAGCTGGGCAACGCCTGACACCAGAAAACTTCCAGCAAACAAAACTTTTTTGTTCATTTTCCATGGAAAAGAATAGTGTTAGGGAGGCCTAATAAAGAAGAAACTAAAAAGCTGGCATTACGGGCAGAGCACAAGCAGCAACCTCCTAAGAGATGGTGGGTTGTGTGAAGCAGTCCAGGAGCAGCCTGAAAATGGCACTGGTTTGTGTTTGTTGTTGTGCAACAAAAGGAGTGAGTATCGATGCGAAGAGATGGAGAGATAAACCTGGGCTGGGGGCTTCGCTGGGGGCTTCGCTCCTGCCGTGGCTGCAGAGGGGGCTGCTGCAGGTGGAGCAGGCCAGGGAGGATCTGGAGTAACCAGCTTGGTGAGAATGGCGTTAGCTGGCTTTCCTGAAGAGTTACATTCAGAAAGTCGTGACCTCTGCCTAGAGGGGAACGTCTGAATCAGTCACTCATCCAGATTCAAAGATGGCCTTTACACCTGGCATTAAAGTCCAGCTTTCACAGCGCTCCGAGAGCAGGTCTCATTCCCTGCTATTCAGCAAGTCGACAAAGCTTTTAAATGTAAAATACATGCCTCAAGTACCTTGCTGATTTGAGGGTGTCTTTTCCAGGGAAGATGCCTACCACGCACCATAAGAAATGCGAATGACACAATACTGACAGCTAGGACCACCAAAAAATTATGAAACTTGGCCAGAGAAACATCATATTCCCAGCTTTGGCTCTGAATGTTAACTGCCGTAAGAAATTCAGTGTCACTTTGTGCTGGCCTCCTGAACAGGGTAAAATTTACCACTCTGCCATTCTAGCCAAGGCTATTACACTTTCCTTTTTCTATTAGGACAAAACGTACCTTTAAAATACAAAAGACAATTCTTTATCTCTGAAAGTTTCATTTAGAGCCATGGCTCAATATTTGCTTGAGACTTTGGCATACCTGGAAGTGTCTCATACGTGATGATCCCCGCAAATGAAATGCATTGTTGATTTAGTTTATTATCCCAAAAGATGATATCGTGGTTAAGGTTTGTATGCGGTACATCAGGAGAAAAATACGGAAGGGTTGAATTGAAATAGATTTTAATTCTGCCAGGTATACTGCTGAAGTTAATGAAAGTCAGTTAGACATACATTTGGCTGCTGTTGCTAACTGAATAATACAAGTAATAACATAGGCATCTATTCAATTCCTGATGAACATGAGTAATTTCCATTATCTTAAAACGTGTGGGAGTTATGAATTATAGGTGCAGAGGTTGCCCAACACTTTTTCATTATTATATCTTGTTGTCAGTTGCTTATACATTTGCCAAAGTTTAATGCATCAAGCTGAAATTTCCTATGCTGGGTATCAGCCTCCGGCTGACTTTATTTGTTTCGTTTTATTTTTGTTTTGCAAGTTTTATCAAGAATGGTGCATCTGTATCCAAGAGCAAGGTTAGGAGAAAGTATGTTATTTTGTCTATGGTAAGCCAAATTCCTTCAAACATTTCTCTGAGAAGATGTTTTTACCTCCATGCATGGACACAAAGAGCAAAAATTTGGCAAAAGGAATCAACCAAACAGCAGAAATTTGCTTTTCAACACATTTGGGAAATTATTCCCAAATTTGGACCATGTCTAAGCATTACTGTCTTTGCAGTTTGTACATGCTCGGTAGAGACTTGTTAAATTCTGACATCTAAAAATCCCATCTAGGCCGGGCATGTTCCAGCTCAGCGCCACAGAAGTCTCTCTGCGGTTGGTCTCCAAATAAAAGGGCTGGCTGTAGATTTCCTCTCGGCACTTGCGAGACAAGGTCTGCTGTGTGTGCCTGCACAGCGAGGGGGAAGAGAAGGGAATTTGATTTACTCATGGAGGGATGAAGAGAGGGGCAGTGGTTGTTAGAGTTGGAGAGTGGGGAGGAAGAGGAGGGATATGGGGAGGGAGCAGAACGGTGGGAGAAGGACAAGAGCGAGGGTGGAGGAAGGCCTTGGCACAGAGCGCCAGGGCATCAGGCCCACGGTAGGTGATACCTGCAAGGGCAGCGAGGGAGGAAAGCAGGGCAATGCAGTGTCTGGGGTGGCTGGGAGAAGCAGCGGGGGGAGGTGGTCCTGCCAAAGACAAGATGATAACTGCCCATCGTTGGGCAGCCGTGTTCTCCTCCAGACCTCAAAATCACCACTGCCGGACGTAAAGCTCCACGTTCCTCTGCTGCCAGCAAATAGTGATGGGAAGATGTCTGTCTGCCCCAACACTCTGCGTTGGCTAATCAGCATAAATAATAGGCTGTGTAGTGAGAGATAATGTTGTCAGTAAGATCCATGCAGCGTTTTGTTGCAGAAGTTGAAAGCTACGGAGACAATGACAAAGACGACTGTAATTAAAGATCGTATCATAAGGCATTAGCTGGAAGGACAACTTTCATTCTGATGTTTCTCAACTCCGAGCACTTTTCTTTGTAGCTTAAATGTTTTTATAACAAAGGTTTTCTTAATGCTACTCTTAAAATATAATGCACAACATGTCACACTTGGGTTAACTGATTTCTGTTGTCTGGCCCTGGAAATCTGTACCCATATGAGTAATGCTTGCACACATGAAAAAATCACTGGAATTAATTGTCACCACTTATCATCTCCTAACTTATGGGAGTAAACAGATACTGCATGACTTGCCCATATAATATACTGAGCATGCTCAAGTTAGTCCAGATTTGTGTATAATTGATGAAAGTATTTTAAAACAGTATCTGCTACCTCTTGCCTTCTCATACATTATTGTTCAGATACAAATATATAAATATATTTAAAATAAACATGTATTCCAACAGCAAGCGAGCATCTGTCTATGTCAAGCCTTATCACAGCTATTTGGGTTTTTCACATATCTGTTTCTCTCTCAGTTGGTGGTGTTTTTACCTTCTCAGGATGGAACTGGATCTGGAGCCAAAAGAGTAAAATAAAGATGTGTCCAGGTCATACAAGTTTCAGCATATTTATTTCAATCTCAGGATATACATCCTGTGAGCATCAAAACAAATTAGTCTGCAGTACAAGGAGAGCCTGTGGTCTGACTGTTTCTAAGAGAAAATGCAGCTGGACTTTTCATGTTAGAGAAAAAGCTTCATTTTCCTGTTACAAGCTTTTCTTTTTTTGAGTGTAATTGCAAACTCATCAGGTATGTAGAAGCAGATGGTTGTTAGGGGTGAAATGAAATAATGCCCAGTGTCCTTCAGTGCTTGTAGAGCAGTCCCTGAGGGACGTCTGACACCCAGGTGAGGACAAGAGCCACCACCTACCACCATGAGACGACGTGGTGTGGGGCTTCCCCTGGCTGGAGCATCCCTCATTTGGAGTTTCTGAAATCAAAGGGTAGTACACCCACTCTCGATAATGACCAGCTTCCTAATGATAGTAAAATGGGAATTATGCAGGGCTGCAAGCAAAGGACAAATTCTGAATGAGAGAAAATGAGTTCAAAGCATGTGATTAAATAGTGGTAGGCTTAAGGTCTTAATTCTCCTCTCACACTATGCAATGCAGGAGTAACTCATTTGTAGTCAGCGAAGCTACAGAGATGTAAAATGGCATCGGAGGAGAATCAGGCCATTGTTCTCTGCAAAACTCACTGATAAGACATTAATTACTAAAGAGAAAATGCCATCAAAAGGATTTTAAATGCTTTGCAGAACTCAGGAGACAAACTCATTAAATGCTATGTCGTACAGGGAATTAGTTCCAAATTCGTGAACGCAGAGAAGGCGAATGCTGCACTACAGATAAATGGATGATCATTTTGAAAGCCTTCTTCGGAAGGCCTGCTTTCTTTTGGAGGGGGAGCCAACCCCACACATTACATCCAGAGATGTGAAACAATTCCAGATAAAATAAATCACCCTGAACCTTGGTCCATCTCGCACACTGAATCCCAGCCAACTGCAGTTGTTTAAGGTTTGTAAAAGTTCACTGGACTCTGTTTCCTGCCCAGCCTGTCTCCCCTTCCTCCCCTCCACTCCCAGCTCTCGTCTCAGGTCAAGCCAGGCTTGGAAGCAGAAAACCTAAACACCAGTCCGACAGCATCATGTGCGGTCTTTCTAACTGAACACCCAGTTAAAGTGCTAGAAATCTCACTGGGGGAAATCCCAGCTCCAGCGATGTGATAAAATCTATGATAAAATCGATGATAAAATTCTCATTTGACCTCTCCAAGGGCAAGATTTTACCCTCATCCTCAGGATAATCCCCAGATAGTTTTGCAGACCCCAGTTGCTGAGATAGGGTGACCAAGTATTTGAAGCTTCTGATGTCTTTCCTTTTGAACAAAAGCCCCGAGCAGTTAACCCTCCATCAAATCCACCATGGAGAAGGTGAAGTTTAGTAACATACAAGACAGAAGAGCAGAGGAGTTATCAGTGAGAACTGAAAACATGACCACGGCACAGGACAGAGTGCTGCGTGCCCCAGCCACTGCAAGTGCCATGTCCTGCTGGGGGACCCTGGATGCTGAGGCTCCCAGTCCAGCATCCTGGAGATCTTGAAGGCACATTTTTGCCCCAGGACTGAGCAGTGATGAGCAGGATGAATAATTGCCCCATCTGCCTTTTGCCTTGGGCATGGGCAAAAGCCCTGCAGCAAGACACCGGGAGTCAGGCTTCTTGGGGCTGTGTGATGGGATGTGGGAGGCAGGACAAGAAGATGCACTTGTCACATGAGCCAGGGGCAAGGTGGGTATGCCAGGACAATATGTCCCTAGCACATCACTTGTGTGCAACACTGTTCTGTGATCTGGTGGGGTGACCGCATTCCTGTCACAGGATCTGTGTGAAGGAGAGTCCTTTTGAATGTCCCCTACATCACAGCTTTTTCTTGTCACTGTTGTTCAAACCCAGTCGCTCGAAGCGGGAGAAGGTTCAGACTACGTCATTGGCATCGTTGTGTGCTCATCACACTCTGGGACTGGTGGCAGCAGCTCAAAAGGATTATTCACAGTCCCTCAAGCTGCCAAAGAGGCTGTCCACTGCAGAGTGGCCGGAGTGGTTCCCTGGCTCACAGGAGGATGCGTCTGCCAGGACAGCAACATCCTCGGCTGCAGAGCTTGCCTTGTCATCCCCATCCAGCCCTGGGCATCTGCAGTTCAGATTCCTGGGTGCCAAGAAGATTGACAGGCACCTGGCTGTGGTCAAAGTGGTCGTGATAACACAGTCTCACTCCTCAAACTTGTGCATTGGCCAGAGACTGCCCCGATTATGTCTCTCAGTGGACGGTGCTGCAGCGTCACAGATGTCATTTCCAGCTTGAGTGGCACAGCAAGGCTGTCCCCTTTCCCTTGTATGTTGGGCTGGATGCTCATCTCCTACCACATAGTTCAGGCTTCTCCTGCCCCATGTAGTCTTTGTATTTCCACAGTTTGGCTGCACTTGGTTAGAGTGTTATGGCTGTCAATCCTGTGGTATAATTCTGGGCAATAGTACAGATGATACACCTGCAGATTTTTTGGATCTTTCCTCCTCCAGTCAAGGAGATCAGGTCTGATCAAGTGAGTGTGACCACAGAGGTGTGTGGGCAGAGTCACCAGAGGTGCAGCGTCTTAGACACAAAACTGGAATGACCTTGGACGGTGTCCAGCTGCGCGGTTTGAGGAGGATAGAGGTTTTGGTTGTCCTGTTACAATGGTAGTGGTAGCTGTGAGCAGCCCTGTGCCGGACTGCATTGCTCATTGGGGTGGCACGTGCCCAGGCTGGCTGACTGCAGGTGATTGAGACCTTGGGTAGCAGGGAAGCGTGTGCCATCGGCTGGAGAAATGTATGGCATGAAGTCCTTCAATGCAGGTAACCAATGGCTACCTGGGGCACATCTGACCTGCCCTGTGCTGTGTGTGATCCCCCGGAGGCAACAAGAATACATGGTCATGGACCGGGGAAGAACCCAGAGAAAGTGTGAGCCAGAGGAACCACCCAATGGTTCTGGGCAGGACCAGAAGTCAAGACATATATGAAAGGTCAGGAAAAGGCTTAGAAGCAGCCTCAATGGGTTTATCTCATTAACAGTTGGATTACTTGCAAGCACTGCCCGGAGCAGCTGATGATTGTGTGAACCCTCAGCTCCAAGGCTAGCCAGGACAGTGTCCTTATCCAGCAGTAGGTCATAGATGGGGGGAGCCCTGGCAGAAAGAGCGTCTTTTTTCGTGAGTGTTATATTTTGAATCCAACTCTACATGGGACTTCTTTTAGTAATATATTTATACTAAATTGGGAAAACTCTTAGAGATCTGCTTTTACTGTTTTGTAAAGACATCTTTTCAAAGTGGGCCAAAAAGTGCATTAATAGTACGAAATAAAAAAGAATTAAAACAGCCAACATCAAAGTGATGGCTGCACTGCTGCAGTGTCCCATCACTGAGCATCAGCTTGCTGGAACTGTGTCCGTTCCAGTGTTTTGTTAAAATACTGCATTGGGAACAGTAATTAAACAGATTCTGATGATGGTTTTTAACACATGCCAGCTGGCTCCCAGCCAGTGTCAAAGCAGAAACATTGTGCAAACTCATGGTCAATGATGACTTTGATCTTTGAAGGGCTTTGTAGTGGCGGAAGGAAATGGGAGGATAGGAGGGAGGGAGAAGGGTGCAAGCAGTGGGGAGAAAAAAGAGTAACATGCACTAGAATGGGAATAATCTCCTGCACCTTGACAAAGGCGGTGGGTGCTTTCTTCCTTCCCCTTTCTTTATGTGGGGCAGTAGGCACAGTCATAAACATTATCATAAGGCCCAGTTTTGTTAATGACAACCCCTATGAGTAACAGAAGTCCCTTGAATATTCCCACGTGTGTGCCATTGGGATTGCTCTGTGAGTGACTTCCTCGGTGTGCTGGCTTGCTGCAGCTGGCCCTGACAGCGTATTAATGTGCAACGGACACTGGACAGTGTTGGAGTCCTTCAGGACAGAACCTGGTACAATGGTGAAGAAGAGGTCTTCTGTGGCCAAGAAAATCATAAACACATGTGCTAGTCAAATTATCTGCTTAGGCATTGCCTGGAATGCTACAACAGCTCTTTAGGCACAAGGTTCTGTCCCACACAGTTCTGTTTAGATGTTGCATGAACAAGGATCAGGGATGATGGACAACCGCAACTGGCAAGAATGAGCAGAGAGGGATGTCTCTACAGTTCTGAACAGTTAGTTTAAATTTGGTATGATTTTTCCATGTAAACAGTTAGCAATGGGCACCAAGAAGGAGAATCACATTGTCCTTTTTAAGCCTGAGAGATATGCAGATGGTTTAGGTAGATGATGTTGCTGATTTCCAGGCATACTGCTAGCTGTGCCTGGGTCAGCAATGAGCCTGTGTTCCCAAGCTGTGCTGGCAGGCTCTGAATATTGGTGTGCTCTGTCTCAAGTGAACCTCACTTCAGAGATCGCAGCTGCTTTTACTCTAATATTCTTATGAAATTCTTCACAGAAGTAGGATTGGCTTGACAGTATAAGCTGCAATGCTTCTGTAGTAGCACAGGAAAGCTGGAAAACCTTGCAAATATCTTCACATTGAAAAAAAAGTCTTTATTTCCCTTCCAAATTCTTCACTAATGTTGGATGATGACACTTATGATTTTTCCCTCTTTCTTCTTTTCTGTAATGAACAACATTAAATTCATTAACTTCCAACTCTGGAAGGACACATTTAGCAGCCATAGGGGTTTGGTGTGACTCCTCAGAATTTCAAAGAATAAAGTCCTTAATGAGTTCTCCTGTGCTTTTGCACGCACAAAAGATGCTGTCAGTAAGAATAGCCCTTATTTTAGTTCAAGGGCTCCAGCAGACAACCGAGTTAAGTAACTAACCTTGCATCAGCTGAGCTCCGGTAGATGTCAATAATTATCTGTGTGCACTCCTTACCTGCTCTAATTGCAAGGTGAGGCAACTTGGCATGAACTCTGTTGGGAGAGTTTTAAGCTAAAGCATTTCCTCCACAACTGAGTGACAGTAGTTCAGTTTTGTGTCTGAGCCACAAGAAAACAATAAGCGGGAAAAGATAAGCATGTTGTTTACAGGATAGCGTCTGGCCCCACTGCAAGGAGACCTTGAACTGGAATCTAAGTACAAGTGATCTGTGAATCAGTCTTGAATTTTATACCAGTCAGGTCCTCTGTGTGGACATATTTAATTGATTTACAACTGACTAATAGCAAAGAAATTGATGTAAATCAGTTCTAAAGCAATTTAAGTGTGCACAATGTAGCTCATCTTCTTAATTAAAATCCTATTAATTAATGCAGTTTTTGTGTTTATACAGAACACATTGCAAAGTTCTTCAGATAGTACACCTTGAGCTCTAACAGCAAAAATGGCCATGGCACTGAATCCCCCAGCAATACGCAGAAGTACAAATGCCATGCCCAGAAGAACAATCTGGCAATTATGTCCACCGTGGACTTAAGGTAAGATAATTTCCCATGTGCTTATCTGACGTACCTCACATAATTTGAGCATCCTTGCTTTCTGAGTTTGTTTGGATGCTGAGGCAGGCTTGCAGAGATGTGCTAAAGGAGGGCAGCAGGAGCTCAGAGGGTCTCCCTCGACATAATGGAGACCCTCCTGCACGTACCCAGTTGGTGTCCCTGTTGGCTTGCAGGAAGAGACCCAAAATCACAGCAGGCCTAACTAAAACGCACAATCCCTTGGTCATTATTTTAGTGCTATGACAAAATCCTTGTTCAAAAAACTGGGAATGGAGAACAGCTCTTGCTGCTGCAGCAGGAAGGACTGAAGCAGATTGGCAGACACTTCTGGAGGAGCAGCCTCTTCCCACAGGGCTCACAGCTCCCCCTGCTCCCAGCTCAGCAGCCACAGGTGCTGCCGGGGCCCCGACATAGGACAACACCCCTGAATTGTCGCCTCCCCACGAGGACCTGGGAGCCATGCCTGCAGCCCAACCAAAGGAGTAACTCTGCTTCAGAGGGTGTGTTGGTGCCTCTGTCCCAGCGCTGCCTGCTCCCAGGACGCTGCTCCCAGCCCTGCGGGGAGCTGCTGGCGCTGCAAGGCTGTGCTGCAGCTGAAATGTTTGCCGCCTGCATTTTTAATTGGATTTTTCCCGGGTGGATAGACACATGTACACACACAGAGATGATAATGCTAAATAACCACCTCACAGGTCATCGATTAAACTCACCTTTCACAGATACCTGTAGAACTTACAGCTTTTACAATAACAGCAGGAGCTGATAATGAATACTACATCCTATGATGGGCACCTGCTGTAACTGCAGTAACACAGCTGCCATCGTTGGTACTTACTGCACATGCTCTTTTGGGAATGACCCTCCACCTAAAAATAAAGGGATCACGTCCGACTCCTAGGGACACCAATGGCAGCTTCATTGGCTTGGGACTGCAAGCGGCTCAGTCACGGCGTGGAGAGGCATTTGTAGGCATTTATCCATCCAGAGCTCCTTTACTACAGTGAGGTGTATTTTTGCTAAGTGAAGATAGTAAGGCAGGAGATCTTGGTTGGAATCAGTGACTTGTTTACTGTAAATGCAAAAGAAAAACAAGGTCAAGATAACTGATCTACAGCCACGTGCAGGGAAGTCACTCTCACACCAGGCAGCCCTGGGGGACGGATGGAGGGAGGGCCTCATACCTCAGCAGAAGTACAAGCACGGTTGTGCTGCTCACAGGCGGCCGAAGCGGTGTCACCCTGGGAGAGCATACATGGCGCAGGCAGGGGAGTGACAGGCACACGGGGCTTAAAATAGTCTTGTGGCAAGACCTCAGCACCAGGCTGGGAGCCCTGATCTCACGCCTCTGCTCTGCCAGGAGCACCTAGTATGAGGCTGAGCCTTCAGGTAGCTCAGCTGCAGGTGGAGAGAGCAGGGATGGGAGCCACTTCTCTACCACACGGGAAGAATTTGGGATAGCTCACTGAAGGCTGGGAGGCTGTCACATAGCAGGAGCAGTTCAGACACGATAAATATAGCTGTGCTTTGCTGGAAGGCCCAGTACTTAGGGCACTTGAAAATGTTGTCCTGTATAGCTAGGGACTCACCTCTGCATCCCGGTGGAGAGCTAGACAAAGCCCAGTAAGAGTAGCATTTCATTATGAGCTTTCCTTATTTGGTTAAGTATTATTTTCCAAAATACTTGATGGAACTAGGGTCACCATTTTCCCTGAAAAAACAGATTACTGCTACCCTTATTCTTCTGGAGTGCTGCTCTGTCCATGTGAAAGGTGAAAGGGAGTTCCTAGGAGATATTTAGTCACAGCTTAAACAGACCTTGCTTTTTCAGTTGAGTTTGATGGCTCGCAGAAAGTTACTCCTCCCTTAATGAGCCCCTGGGGATCCAGTTGTGTATTTTTTCAAGATCTGTGATGCACATATGTATCTATCTGGCATCCTCCCAAATCTTTTCAAAGATAAAATGTGAGATGAACATCTGGTTCACACTATTACAATCTTTATTAAACACTAATTTCTCCTCCAGAAAAGCACCATCTGCCACAGCTCCAGCCCTTGTTTTCTAACATGGATTTTTCTTCAGAAGTACACAATGAAATAAATCTTCACCAGTTGTAGTCCCCAGAATTTCCTGAGATGAAAAAGCACAGTGACAGTAGTAGGCTCCAAGAGTTGATTTGCTTCAAAAATCCTACGTTATTATTTAACCCAGTAAGAAACCATATTATCAAGGATAGTAACTCCACTTCACATTACGAAGAGTTCACTTAAGCATTTTGATAAATCCATTGCTGAAGGATTTGATACTTTTTCAGCAGCTTAGAGCACTGCATCTTCAAGCCTTGATAGTCAAGGTACGGATTTTGCAAAATCTCCCTTGCTTCTCACAAAATTTTTGTAAAAGATAGAGAGCTTGTTATAGATACGTAGAAAGTTAATTTTCATGCCAGTTAAGTCCCTGTCTTTATGACCTCTGTTCTTAAGCCCTGTAGTACCCAAAAGCCAGGGGAGAAAACACCTCTGAGCCATCATCTGCTCGCCTCTTTCAGAGGCAACAGGATTCACCACGTTTTCCATGATCAGGGCACAGTCCTGAGTCGCTCATGTCTTTTACATGACATTTGGAGATTCACCTCACTCTGCCTGGGAGCTTGAGTGTCTAAAAGGATTATAGTCTCCTGGGCTCTTAGGCCCTTATTCTCGCCCATTACTAAAGCAAATCTAAATAAATGCTATTAAGAGGCTAAATTCAATTTGCTGCCTCTTGGTGTTCCAGCATCACATCAATAAGAAGCTGTGTGCACATCGCTCTGTGCCAGAGGAGCACCGAGGATGCCTTCAAAGGGCTTTGTGAAGTGCCGAGTCCTTAATGTCGTGGTGCTGGGCAGCAGCAATGCGTGACTCCAACCCCTGCAGTCAGTCCTGCCTGGAGAAGGCAAGGCTCAATGAGCACATTTAGCCTGATTTCAAACCCCCTCAGGTACTGACAGCTGAAGAGCTTTGCACAGAATTCGCTGCTGCCAGGATCGCTGTTGGTTTTAGGCTACAGGAAAGGAGGGAGACCAAGATGGACTCAGTCCCTCCACTTGTAGGTGGCTGAGGATCTGAGTCAATGAGCAATGGCCAGGCAAGCCCCTGCAGGGAGTCCTTCTCCACTACAGGCTAGTACGGGTCCTTTCTGTCTAAACAGACTCCCAAACCCTGAATTTACACCTGCCGAATTGTTGGTGTCAATGGCAGGTGAGAGGATGGATGAACTCCACGAATGCCACATAATGATGCTTTCCTCCACATTAACGTCCGAGAGCAGCTCCCCGCACCTCCAGCTCTCTGTGATGGCAACATGCAGCTACACTCATGTTTGTGAATTCTTGCTGTATTTTGCTGCCTCTATAACTGAGCTTTTAATGCCCAGGCATCACATGGTCCATGGTGCAGCACAATATGAAAACAGCCATGGAGACTGGGCCTCCTGCCCTTCTCCGCCAGCCTGCTCTTCTGGGGTGCCCTCCTTGCCTTTGTACCTCTCACAAGAGTTTGCTGGAGTTTATGGTCACAGCAGCAACAAAAAGGAATAACGAAAAGTAACCCCACCATGATACAACTCTGTGGTGAAACTGTTAAAGGGTATTCTACGTACTACAAAAATCACATATTTCTAGTCTGGACCTGCTCTTTGAAGAATATTAGAAAGATGTACCAAGTAGTGACAATATAACAGGTAAGGAGTATCCTTTTTAATGAAAATCTGAAATTGATCCCAAATGTGCTGGTGACAAGAGTGCTCCCAATACCCCTGGGAGGTATAAATGGTATAGGGATTTTCATCAGAGTTATGACCTAGTGGGTGGAGGTTCACATCTGTATCAGCTTCGCAATAAGTTTCCCAAAAGTGAGGGATAAACAGGTAGAAAGTGAGATCAGAGAGAGTGGGCGAGCATCATTTGGTGCCAGAAATGATTGCTCACACCACAGTGGACACGGGGAAGGTATGAGTGATGGCATGCTGACTTAAGGGAAACTGAACGTTTTCCTGCAGAGGTTCCCGAAATCTGTACACCTGGGGGGAGAGAAAGGTTCAGCCTCCCGTGGAAATGGACACCAGCAAGAAGGATTCAAAGGAGACCCAGGCAGCCCATGGCCACAGCTATCCCAGGGAAGAATCACCTTTTCTTAGTGATTTTTGGATTTCAGTGGTGTTGCAGCTCAGGTAGTCCTCACTCACCCTCTAGTACTGACACCAGATCCTGAGTGTCTTCAAGAGGGCAGCTGAAACCCCCACATCTCTCCTGCTGGGCATTCCCCTGCCCTTGGTGCTGCGCCTTCAGATGCCGCGCGGGTGCAGAGCATTCCCAGAAGCTGTTACTTATCCCAGCTGGAAATGGGGCTGAAACCACAGTGGGCACAGTGCAGGGGTATCTTCTCCAACTGTGCCTATTGCATAAAAATCCTGTTGCTCCTGTGGTGATACATCCTGACCAAACTGCCAGGGACCTCTGGCAGCTCCAGGGGAAAGGGCTAGCCTGCATCAGTATATCTGCTGCTAAAATTGAAGCATAGGCAAGTGGGAAAATTTGCTTCCAGATCACCGTGCTTGAGGGCGGCACTCGCAGAGCAGCCTGGAGCTGGCGGGCTGCTGCTCTGACCATCAGCCAGCTGGGTCCTTTGGAGGAAGGGAGGTCAGAGGTGGAGGTCGCCTCTGTGTCGCCTTCCAGGTCAGAGATCAATCCTGTGGCATTCCTTGAAAAAAAAGAGTCAATGTGTAACTCCAGCGATGTCACCAAAATTCCTTCTGACCATTAAACAAGCTGAAATAGGCATCCAGAACCATTGGAGCTTCCGTGCCCAAGAATTACCTGTGCAACATGGTTGTATGGTTGCTACCAGCTGATGAATTTCCATCGCGGTTTTACATACCCCAAGTGTGAAAAATGCAATAAAAGCAGGACTTATTTCACAGCAGTGTTAATTTTAAACAGCTCCTGCATGCAGGCAGGGCAGGTATAGAAGGTGAACTCAAGGCACAGGGCATGCAGTCACATAAACAAGACTTCCAACAAGCAGCGTTTGTCCAGAACTGGTATCTATTGCCAAGCACATGCACAGACTGATGAAACCCAAAGTGACAAACTCTAAACGTGTGCACCGAGTTAATTGTGTGAGCTGCTTCCATGCACTGAGCCAGGAGATTATGGGAACTTGCTGCACTGGATAATTCCAGCGGGGTACAAGGAGTTTCACCCCGTTGCCTGAGGGTGGTTTGATTACTCCGTACAGCGTGTTGCGGTCCTCAGTCAAAACTTTTCACTAGGTTCAGTACGCCGCACGGGAACATCTGGCAATTTACAGCAGAACGTCTTGTAGCATGTAATGCCTGAGTATCTCTTTCCTACAACCTATTTTCATTTTAATGAATAGAGACCCAATTTCCTGGATTTTTAAACAGTCTTGCTAACATAATCAAATTACCATGATTACTCTGCAATGGTTTTAAAAAGTCCTAAAAGCACTGTTCCGACTTTGCAGTGAATTCCTATTACACGTAGAAGATTTTGTAAACACTTTAAATAAAATGCTTTTAATTCAATCAGAAGAGTAAGCAGTGTTTGTTTTTAGCTATTCAACATATTTGACCCACAAGCATTTTTCCAAGTGAGTGGCTATGGGGGTTTGTAATGCAACGCAAAGCAAACACTGAGAATATAAAATCACACTTGTTCAAACAGGATTAGAGAGTTTATTCTAGCAGAGTTTCCAAGGATTTCAAAGAGAAAATAGCAATTTTTTTTTTTTTTGCTCAGGGAGGTGGAAAATATGTGATGCCTGGTCAGTGATTGTACTTGGTAGGATCCCAGCAGTACCGTGCAGCCCACACTCATGCTGGGTAGCAGGGCAGGGATGCTATTCGTTTTTCACAGTCTCCCAGCCCTCTGTGGCTCACTCCAGTTCTGCCTTCCCTCAGCAATCGCTTTCACTGTATTTTGTTAACATGAACTGGAAGCCAGCAAAGAACTAAAGCCTATTTCTGGCATGCATACAGCATTTGATAAAAAACGTAACTACTCCATGCTTCTTCATGTATGCTTTTTTCAGGCCATGTTGAAGATACTAGGATAAGAAAGGGAGTGGTTTCCTTGCCCTGGGGTGCAGGTTAGAGCCACACAGAAGGGACAGTGCCTCAGCCCTTGCTTGGGCGATAGCTCTTGCATGCATGGCCATGCTGCTGAACCTCTTCCCGCATCCCTCTTCCCTTGCTGTCCCTCCCTGTGCCTCCTGCAAAGGTCTCCGGTACCTATTGATCAGAGGGATGGAAATAATACCAAATGATCAGAGGGCTGGAACACCTCTGCTATAAGGAAAGGCTGAAAGAGCTGGGGTTGTTCAGCCTGGAGAAGAGAAGGCTGCGGGGACACCTTATGGCAGCCTTTCAATATTTAAAGGGGGCTTATAAGAAAGATGGGGACGGACTTTTTAGCAGGGCCTGTTGCGATAGGACAAGGGGTAATGGTTTTAAACTAAAAGAGGGTAGATTCAGACTAGATATAAAGAAGAATTTTTTTACAATGAGGGTGGTGAAACACTGGAATGGTTTGCCCAGAGAGGTGGTAGATGCCCCATCCTTGGAAACATTCAAGGCCAGGCTGGATGGGGCTCTGAGCAACCTGATCTGGTTGAAGATGTCCCTACCCATTGCAGGGGGGGATGGACTAGATGGCCTTTAAAGGTCCCTTCCATCCCAAAGCATTCCATGGTTCTGTGATTCTGTGATTCTATTGCCAGCATTTCCCAACAAAATTTCCTGCCCAGTGCTGGAAACATCCAAAAGCACGGGGTGAGCATCGTCTTTCCTCTGCTTTCAGCTGTGTTGAAGTGCATGGTGGCTGGCCGTCCTCTCTCCCGCAGCCCTGCTCCCCAAGGCAGGGACACATCGGGGAGGTATCAGAGCTTCATAGGAGATGACCACAAAAATCTTGCCCAATTCAAAATATTAGGCAACCCAGAAAGGTCACTGCGGACTCCCCTAGAAGTATTTCCTAGGTACCACACTCCAATTTTTCCATGATAATAAAGTACTTGTTGCTGGGGGCTCTGAATACTTCACCATGGGTGACGGTTATCAGGTCAATTTGTGAGCCCTCACCCATTTCTTCAAATGTATTTGTTATTCGTAAGCAGTCACTGAATTGCTTGGACGGATGATTTGCAGATTACGGGTTGTGCACAAACTTTTTTTGTTTCAGCTGCTCCCTATTCAGGACTTGTTTTGTGTGATTGGCAATTTAAGTGACACGGTGTCATTTCTGATCCCGGATTAGATGGCTGAAGTATTTTAAAGAGAAGAGGCGAGAACAGCAGACAGAAAACAATGCCGTTCTGCTGCAAAGACACATTTCTTCTACAGTTCATCAAGCTTCCACAGGATTTTTGTAGCCATTGACAGTGGTCCAAACACTGTCAAAATGTCAGTAAGATAATTCCACTGTTCATAGCAAACTGAACCCAGGGTATTAAAAAAATATATTAAAAATGTAGATTTCTTTTACCAGCTAACCTTATGTGTGTGCATATATGTGGGCACATTTGTGCAGGGGCACGTGCAGATGCACAAACATAAAAAGAAAACATTAACCTTGTGCAAATATTGTATGCATGAAGAGTTTCTAGGCTTTTACTGTGAAAATATATCATTTTGCAAGCTCTGCAAAGTTTCTAAAAATGTTTAGTGTCACCCATTAGGGTATCAAATCTCTGAATGCTGCCTTGATTTAGTGCCTGGTTAGCAGCCCAAAATCCTCAGCAGAAAAAATCAGAGTGCTGAATTTTTTTTTGTCATTGATTTCCTCAAAGTTGGTGTTTAAAATCAAATAGCATTTAGAAACTGCAATGGTACGTAATTATTTCTGCTTTAATTCAGGATGTTGGGGTGCTCTAGAGAGCCTGGATAACAAGAGGGAAAGTTTATGTTGTCATTTAAAGTTCTTACGATCAACAGAAGCCCTGTTATAACGAATATATCCAAAAAAGGGTGATAGTGATCCCAGGTATTTTGGGGCAGGGCAGCAATGCACCATGCCCCCTCACTGCTCCACGACTCTTCCCACCAAGGGCTGGGCAGCTCCTGTGCCCAGCAGGATTTCAAGGCTGTGGAAAAGCAAAGCTTGGCAGTGAGTCTCCCCACAAGTCCTCCCCACACCAGCGTGTTTAAGGGCTAACAAAGAGTGAGAGTTTGGCTGTGTTTTCTTTTGAGGGTTGCTTTTCACCTCGTTGATGATCTAATGCTCACATTCATTTGACCAAACTAGGAAGGATGTGTTTAAAATAGGGAAAGTGGATGCCTCCACTGGAAAATGTAGATTCTGAAGAGTTATCAAATATTTTTGTCACATGGGTGGGAGGATTTCCCCATACAGCTTGCAAGATGATATTGCAGAAAGACTACATATAAGGGTGATATTAAGCAATAGTCATATTTTTAGCAACCTTTTAGGCAATTGAGCAGCTGGAAGTAAGGAGAGAGAATCACTCCCACGTGATTCACACTGTAGGATCTGCTTTGTAGGCCAGAGTTTGGGATGCTCTCTGCTACCAGTAGCTATTTCTGCAACAGGCTCCAGTGTGACACCGTGAATCATTAGGCACCAGCGCGTAGTGCTTTCTCATCAGCACATATCGTCACAACTTCCTTAGAAACCGAACTGCAATGGCAAAGCTTTCACAATAGGATCTTCAGACATGAGACTGTGTCTCAACCTAGAAAATATCCTTGTCCATAAATCTAATGGTGAGGAATTCCTTAACGACAGCTGTTTCTCAGCTGGCTGCGTGGCATTCCCGTGGCACTGGGGGGACATGAGAAAGGCTATGGCCCTAAACAACAATGATGGAGTGAGTTAAACAGTATCAATTCTCCTGCTGGAAGTCCTTTTGCAGTTTTTCAATCCCTGTTGCTTGGCTATTTTTATTTAAGTAAGTGCAATCTAAATTAACTAACAAATTATTGAGCACTTTGGAAACAGATTTCAAAACTTTATAACCAGCTGATATAGTCAGTTATTTACAAAATATTGAAGCAATGAGATTCTCGTTGCGTTTGTTGAGAAATGGAGGGCTAGGATATTTATGCAATTTATTTTTGTCTTACCAAAACCATGAGTACTTGATGCCAGGTGCTCCAGCACCGCCCCACGGACTCTGTCATTGATGTGGAGGGCTGCGAGCAAGAGCTGCAAATGGGGCCGAGCCAAATTCAGCTCTTTTTCCATTAGCCCCATCCCCTGGCCTCATCCAGGTCCTGTCTCTGCTCCTTCCCACGCATCCCCCTTGCCAAGCCTCCAGCCAGAAACCCTCACATAGCACCCCAGAAACCCTCACATAGCACCCTCACACAGCACCCTCACACAACTCTAGGTGTCGTGGTGGAGAGCACCAGGTGGTGGGCAGAGGGAAACCCTCTTTGGTGGCCGCGTGCTTTGCCTGTGCAGCAGGATGAAGCCTGCATGTGCCCCCAGTCACGGCAGAGCAGCTACCATATGGTAAATTGATGTGCTGACAGGTAAGGAGGATGGGAGGAGAAGGATCTGTTGGGCTCCAGCAGGTGCTTTGGCTGCCCACGCACAAGGTCCAGCCTGCTACAATGACATGGTGAATTATCACCCCAGGTCCTTTTTCTCAACGTGCAAATATTATACCCCTTGCATTCAGGTATTGCTCCTGTATTTTTTTTTTAAATGAAAGCCCTGGTAGGGTAGGGATTGTACCATATCGAGAGTACATAAAATAAACAAAACCCTCCTCTGCCACAGCTGGATGCTACAGCATATGTGGTGCCCACTGCTGGGGCCTCCAGCCAAGCCCAGCAATTCACTGACACAATAGATCAGTTGTGGACACTGGCATCTAGTTAGGCACAGCATGAAAGCTCCTAATTCCTGCCTCTTATCATTTTATCTCATCACCTTGACATCGTTGAGGCAGCATTTTGTTGGTAAGCTTTGGAAGCTGTGTAGAAAATAACACCGTGTAGAAAAGTGGTATGAGTTAAGCGCTGATAAGGCGAGTGGACTGAGATTTCAAATACCTCTGCAGACAGTAGATAGAGGCAGGAGATGGGCGCCGGGATGTTTCCTTTTCTTTTTTTTTTGTTTAATCTGCTGCAGGTTGTATAGTTCATTGCAATTAGAATACCAAAGACCAAGCGGCCCCAGGAATACAGTCATTTTCAACTGCGGCAGTGAAAGACAAGAATGTTGAAATTTCAGTGAATGTTGTTCACAGCCTCTTACTTGTCAAAAGAACCATGCTATTTAAAGGTAACTAATGGATAAAATATGAATAAAGATTAAACTACAAAGGATAAAAAGGATTATTTAGAGCACTGCCATTATGCAGAGTCCTGACATTAATATTTAGACACTCATGAACACTTACATAACCGCAGCTTATTTTTAATGGTCTTCTATCTTGCTTTGTTAACAGGCTGACAAAATGTAATTTAGGACTATAAGCTGTGAGCCCCACATGGAGAAGAAAAGCCTATAATTCACATCATGCTCTGGCTTTTAAGACTTAGGAGACGATGGCGATTGTATGGCAGAATGCAGCTTGCAGGACATATCCATTTACATGCCATTTGAGACCCTCAGGCTACGCGAAGCACTGCAGAGTGCATCACAACAAAAAAAAAGGAAGAAAAGAAGCTGGCTTAGTTACAATTGAACTGACATGATGGCAAATTAATTCATAAGGTAAGGGGAAGAAAAGAAGCCCTGCTTCTGTCGGCGCAGCTGCATACCTACTGAGTCAGACATGTCTCCGACTTCACTTTGCATCGTTGATTCATCACTCCAAATTTTCTGTCCTTCCCTTGGTATAAAACCACAGTAAGGGGGCAAAGCATCAGATCAGCATTTCCCAAGCAAATAAAAAGTCAAGCGGAGCCAACGTTAAAAAAAAAAATGGGTTTGTGTGTACTAGGAAATCAAGGTTATTAGTTAACATTTGTTTTCTCCTCATCCAGCCTGAAGTTAATAATTATTAAGCCTGTTTTGAGAAAGCCAGGGCTAGGGCTTGACCCGTGTTAAGCGCAGATGTCACCAGTAATTAGCCAGGACTGTCCCCGACATGCTCCCTGGGGACTCGGTGTGAGTGACAAGCTTCGGAGGGGCAGCTGCAGCACCTGAGTGGCTGATCTGCCTCTAGTTTGCATTGCTGCAGCTATTTTCCACTTGGAGGCACCCAAATGTCGTTATTGGTTCCCTGAGGGAGACCCTTGACACCCCATGTATGCTCAGGCTCTGAAGCGTGAAGGCAAAGTGCTGCTCCTGCTGCCTGCGCTCAGGTGCAAGGAGCTGGGCGCACAGTGCTGAGGACAACAAGGCCGGGTGGCTGCTGCAAAGAGAGGAGCCCCAGCCACCCTGGGGTGAGGGCTGACGCTGCTGCTGGTCCTAGGGCATGGCCGGAGGGTGGCTGAACGGAGGTGCCACCTCCTTCTTGGTTAGTCCCCTAGGGAGCCAGTGGCCTCTGAGGAGTTGAGTGGGGATCCAATCTCTTTGCTTGTGAAGGTTTGTCCTGTTTGTCTCCAATGTCATGGCCATATGCTTTGTCCTTTAATTTATATGCATAAAAATATGTGTTTGTAGTCCCAGTCTAGCAAAGGTTGACTCTAAAAGTGATTTATTCAGGGATTAGAAGCAAGAAAGAGTGAACATAAAAGTAAGATGAAGACAGAAGAGATGACTGCACTTCATGCACAGTCAACATATCTGCCATCAGGGTCAGGGCCTGTTGCTGCACCATGTTCCCAACCTCTTTCTCAACTAAACTGCCAGTGGAGGCTCATGGAGGCATGTAGGTCTGGCTCTTGGATACTGTCTCTGGGGGAGACCTCAGACATTGCTCCTCTCATCCTCCCCCAGAGCTCCTGAGGGAACAGAGCAAGGCTCTGGCTCAGTACAAGCCTCTCCTTAGCCAAGCCCCAGAGCCTGGGCTGCTGGGACAGCCTCTGCTGTACAGACCACTGCTCGTGGCCAGCACCTTCTACTCCTCATCCCATTTCACCGGTGTTCTCAGATGGGCAGTTTGCTTTATGTTGGCTTTGCAATAACTGCTTTAGTCAACATCTTCACCCACTGTGGCTGGTTCCAAGGAGGTCACAGGCACAATTACAAGCCCTCTGTGTGATCTCCCAGGCCTGCCTACCACCTAGCACTTCCCAGCCAGGCATAGGTGTCCTGAGCCTGGCTGAGGCCTGGCTGCATCCTTCCTTGGCTGGAGCCTTTCTTAGGAAAACAGCCCTCTAGAAGATGTTTTGTGGTGCCACAGCTTTGCCAAATAAATAACTGAGAAGGTATAGCCCATCTGCATAGGTAAAAGAGGCCTGCTAACAGTGGTGGCATGCTAAAGGTAGAGGGTAGTGGCCTCGGTGTCCAGGTGAATTGTTGGAGGATTTGGTAAAATCTTGGTGGATTAGTCTGGGAGAGGGATGGGCACCCATGCTGTCTGCTGGGGCTGCTGGAGAATACCCTTCCCCTGAAGATATACTTGGGATTTTCCTAGGACTACATCACTTGTGTTATCCTAAGCCTTGCCTAAGGGTCATTCAGGCAGTCAGCCCAAGGGTTTGCTCTTAAGAGATAATGTGAGTTGCCAGGCTGCCTCCACAGGTCCTGCTGCCAGCAGGTAACACAGGCATCTCCTGAAGGACTGATCCTCCCCTTGATCCACCACTGCTACAGAGAAGACCGTGGGCTGACGGCTCTTTGGTGATGTTAGTGTGGCAGTCTAACTACACGGGTCGCAACACATCACTGCATTAGTGTACAAAAATGGCTGTGAGAAAAAGCCACTTCAGCTATGACGATTATAATTTCTTTCTTCAGTCCTTGCTATAAAGATAAAAACCTACCCCTCCCTGCTTTTTCTGATCTTCGTCTTTACTGAGAGGACCTGTGTCTTGAGGACATTTGTAATAGGGAGCTGGAAGCCCTAGGTTTAACCTGTGACAGGCAAAGGAAATCATTCAATGCAGAATTAACTTTGCAGAGGACAGGTGTTGCCCTGGTCCTGCAGCCAGAGCAGGCACCCCCACGGCTCTGTCAGAAAAGAGGCATCAGGCAGAAAAGTCTGGGGAGCCTGAATTGGGATTGCACACAGAAACAGCACCAAATGGTACATGCTGGGAAAAGCCACGTTGCCCTACATGGAGCTGTAGGAAACAGAAGGGACACAACAGGTTCTCCACAGATCAAGGGCATTGTGAAGAGCATGATGTGAACCTGGAGGGTGGCTGTTGTGTGTCCGCTCAGAGGGCTGCTGGCTTGAAGCAACAGTGATGCAAGACAGGATGAACAAAGCATCAGCTGGAAAGAAGGTGGCCATCTCCTGCACTGAAGATGGAGAAAGTTCTTGGGGAACCTTGCTTAGACTGTATGAGGATGTCATCTTGGGTGGGCAAAGTGTCAACTTCTCCAGACCCCAAGAGGGGGAGGAAATGCTGCTGAGACAGCCACTCTGCCTGGGAAGGCTTCAGAGACAGCGGTGGCCGCTGGTGTCCTTGTGCCTGGGAACATGATGCAATGATGTGACGTTACAGAACTGAGCTAATGAATTCCTGCCCTGACGATACTAGGGAAACCTTGCAGGTCCAAGCAGAGGACTGTGGATGGCAGCAATGCTGCTGCGGGACTGGGGCAGCTGCTGCCTGCCCTGGCACCAGAAGCCTGAATCACACCAGAAATGCTGATGCTGGGGAGGAAGAGGCAAGAAACTCCTGAGCCTGCACTGACATCTTGGGCAAATATGGCAAATTATAAGGTTTTTCATATGGCCTAGGACTTCTGTTGTGCTAACAGCAACATTAGCGGCCTGTTGGTTAGGCTGGGAAGGGCAAGAAAGAGGTTGGTGACAGCCCTACAAGAGTCATGCCAGAGCTAGTTGCTGTCTTGTGCAGTGGCTCGTGTTAGCCCTTGTTAAGTAGTTACGACTCAGACTCAGCAGAAGCAGATCTCTGCTGATTCTGTTGCTAAAAGAGGTTTCTAAGTAACACCTCTACAACCTGTCTCTATTTTTATATATGTAAATACATAAATGTATCAGTCCAGCTCAGGACAAACTATGTAAAAGTCACAGGTAGAGCAGCTGTTAGCCCAAGTGCTTCAACAGAGTTGGAAAAGAGATGTGACAAGCGATGCTGGGGACTCCACTCATTTGGCACGGGCTCCTAGGAAGCTGATTGTTGGTGCTGTTTGTGAAGACAAACTTGCTCATTAAAAGCTTGATGCTGCTGTTAATGGGTAAAACTAAGATTTCTTTCCAGTCTGCTGATGTCCCAAGAAGCAACACGGGTTAGTTAATGCAGGGAGGTCATACTTTTAACATGGCAATATCCCGTCCTCACCTGACAAATTCAACTGAGGAATCCTCTAAGCACCACTGTACAAAATTATACACATTCCTGTTACTGAACATTTCTGTGGCTTGGGTAGTATTAAACAGGAGAATTGTTTAGGCTTTGTAAGGAAAGAGTTATGAAGAACATAAAAAACTTGCTGCAGGTCTTTTCCTGTGGTTCTCATGGGCTCTTGAAATCCATAATAAATAATATTTATTAATAATATTTAACATTTACCACATGGTAAATAATAGCAATGAGTTAGGCATGCTGTTCAATAATGTCCTGCCGCTGCTTTGAATTCTCATAACATAGCGTACTCCCAGAGCTTTGAAGTAACATAATTTTAAAGAAATGCCTGCTAGTACCATGGATGGAGGCTTTGCCGTACAGGCTTGTACCAAAGCCAGCAGATGCCAATGGAAACAACCCGATACACCAGCTAATGAACTGCCAAAGCATGGCTGAAACAGGCACCTTTGTTCAGAGCAAAGACTAATTCTGCCCTGATAGCAGGTACTAGACAGTGTCATTCACTTAATTTCACTTTTTGTCTCCATATTCTTGATGCAAGGTAGTCCATTAAATATCAGATAACAAATCAATGATTTGTAAATGCTGTGTGCTGCAGAGAGACTTCTGCTCATTTCCTGTGTGAAACTATTTATTTCTTACAAAACTTGTAGACTGGAAATTCAGGCTTTTAAATTGAACATAATTCTTCCAACACAGCAGGATAGCCATCATATTCCACATGAAACCATCTGTAGTAATAAAAATACAACATAAAACCCAGACCTCACAATGAAAAAGTCCTCTTCTTTTCATTTTTTAAACCTTCTTCTTTGCAATAGTGATACTCTTCACTTCCCTCTTGCTTACTGGTACTGCAAGCCCAGATGAGTCTGCCACACTCGTTTAATTTTCTTCTTAGAATATGAAAAAAAATCAGTACCAGAGATAAGTTGTTATCAACCTGCCAAAGAAGGACTTTTCCATGGTATGATGGCAGATGCTTTCTTCTATCAATCTGAATTTTTAACCTCTCTCTTTATGGTGGACTGGGCACCAAAGGATGGGGATTATTTTGGGGTGCTGCAGAGTAAGAGGTTTCAAGGGTATTTGGTTTTAAATATTTCTTTCCTTGATGACTCCTCAGCTCCCAGGCCACAGGGCAGCATGAGGAGCAATGAAGCCCCACACGACGCTTGTCCCCACTATGGACTGCAGAGCAGCCCAGGTGACCGCCCAAAGGTGAGAGCCCGCACTGTCCACAGGCAACCCAAATGCCTGAAACCTCCCTCCTGCTAAGGTCCTGAACCCAGCTGGGGCATCCTCACAGCACAGGCTCAAAGCTTCCCTGAGTGTCGATGGGAAGTGAGTCTTCTTTGGGGAATAAAAAACTTGAGTTTGGGTCCATGAACATCCTCTGAGTCCAGAGGTTTTAGGCTTCTGGTAGGCAGTTTTGCTTTGGATTTCATCAGAGATTTGTCTTGATGCGCTATGGGTCATTTCCTTGGCTTTACCCGCCGGCGTCAGGGCTGTGGCTAGAGGCAAATTGATTCTCTGATGTCCTTGCAAATGAATTAAAAAATCATTTCAAATCCAGTTGCGAAAGGTTTTTCAGGCTCCTGTGAACAGCCACCTTTTGATGGTAGGTGATTCTGGCTCCAAATCTTTTTCTTGAAAATACCTTGAAAATAAACATGCAGAATCCCATAGAATTGGTTAACTTGAGTAAGACTGTATGCATAGTTGCTGTTCATAATAAATGATCAATCTAATGAAGGAAATTTTAGCATTAGCTCTGTTTTAATTTCCAAAATAGAAAATCAGATCAAAGAAGAGAACGGAATTACTTTTCTAACACAGAAATTACAGGGACGGATTTCCCCCTCCTTTGCACAGACATGGCGTCCCCTCAGGTGAGTGTGGTATCAATAAGAGGAGAGCCTAACTTACAGATTTGGGTGCAACCAAATCCAGGACTGCTGCAGTCAGTAGCACATTGCCATTTGCTTCAGGACGTGTAGGCTCTGACTTTTAGATGCACATTTTCCTTTAAAGTAATTGCACGCCAGTTAATTGTTTGTGTGTGTATGTATGTGTATGTGGACCAGATGCACAGATTTGTGGACCCCAGAGAATTTCAGTGCTTTCAAAGGATGTGATGTAAAATTCTGTACACTAAATTTATTTCTTCCCATGCAACTGTGTACAATCAGTTCTAATAGGAACTAGACACTTCCTGCACGTCTGTTTTTTAATGGAATCTGCTAAGTTTTATAAGGGACATATTTAGCTGTACATCCTCTCAACTGTTAACTGTATTATCCTTTTAAGGAAGTCATTAACTGTTCACTAAACACTCTTCCTATAGCGGTTTTACAATGCATGCACGCTGAAATGTGGTTCTCTGTGGGCTAAATAGCTCTTTATAGTAAAAGATCAGTGTGTACGTATGTATGTGATTAGAATAAATAAGGAGAACCTCTAAAATGTATGGCACGATTAGCAAATAATTTGTTCTTGTCTGCCCTCCAACAGCTCCTAACACAAACTTCATCTATTTAAACAATTTCCCTTTTTTTACAACTGATCCCGGGACTATTGCTCATGCTGCCCAGAAATGATATTTTCAGTTACATATTTGTTTCAGCTTGAAGGAGAGAAATGATTTTCACATCCTGACTGGTTCAGCATTTGCAGCTGAAGCTGTTTTCTTCCTTGCGTCATTCTGGACTAGCTCCTACATTTCATCTCACGCTGTTCTGTTATGCTTTCCATGTACAAAGTGGAACCGTCAACTTTCAGCCTAAAAGGTCTATTTTAAGATGAAGGGGGAATAAAATGAGGAAGATCGTAAGTGAAGTCTCCATGAGGAAGTTCACTGCACTTCCTCTTTATGAAAACAAACTGGAGGCTGCCCCTGACAAATATGAAGTTTGTTTTAATGTAACTGTACAGTAAAGACCTTAATCCTTGAACCTGCCACAGTCCTGCTCTGTGAAGTCTGCACAGAGTTTACATGGGAGTTATAAATCAGAAAGAGATAGCAGCAAAATAAACAGTCTGTAGTTCCTATGGGATAATGGTATTGTACTCTGCCAAGCTGCAGGTTAGTTTTTTGCTGCACCTCCTACGCACTTTAATAATCAAATTAGAAACTGCATTCCTTTCTTCGCTTACCTGCATCCTCTTCCTTTGCAAAAGCAAAAAAAATCCCAGCAATTCTTACTTTCCAATGTATATGTTTTCTCCCTGTGGTTTGTGGTTCTTTCTCCCCCTAACCGAGACTTCTGGAAGTTTGTGAGCAGGTGCCCAAACAATTTCAGGCACTCCCACATCAGGAAAACTTCCCTTTCCGACTCTGTGGGACTCTGCAGCCCCTGGAGGTGGGTCGGCAGTAACGGGAACTGCACACAGGCTCGCATAATCCACCTACTCTGCAGTCCACTTCGGGCTTCTCTTCCCACGGCAGAGGTAGACTGAAGACAAAAATAAATGGCAGAAAAATAATTATTCTGCCTTATATTTTTGAGAATTTTGATGTTTGGGCTTTTCTCCTTTCTGATTCTGTCATGGGGAAGGCAAGAATGGTCCCAACCCCAGTGCAGCAGCAAAATGCCAAGGTATGAACACACAACTAAGACCTGCTGTCCCAGCTGGCTGGCAACATGTATTTGAAGAGAAAGAAACAATGAGATGGCCAGGGAGGATGAAACCTTGACAATGTGTATGCTCAGAACAGGCTAGTAACGAGCCTTGGGAAGGTATTCGTGTGCGTCTACACATGGCGGAGGAAAAGAAGCGAAACATGAGCAACCACATCAGCTGAGACCAGCCCAGCAGGACCACGTTTCCCAGCCAGTTCCTCAGCCCAGGCACACGGGTACTTACAGTCAGCACCAGGTTTCTCTGCTCATCCCGGGATGCTGATGGCATCATGACCTCAGCCTGACTTGTGATCGCTCTGCCCAGCGGAGAGGATGGGGGAGTGGGAAGGAGGTGGTAGGTCTTGTCTTCAGTCTGGCAAAAGGACACCTTGTGCACTCTCAGGCTCTGTGAAGCCAAGGGACCACACCACATCCTTCTTCCCAAAACTGCAAATCCCAGGAGTCTGATAACTGGGAAAATTCAGAGTAAAACATGGAGAAACTTCTCAGAGAGTTTTCCCTTCATCTGCATTTTTAGGAGGCATGACCAAGCTCTCAAGGTTGTTAGCCTAACATTTGGCATCCATTTAAAAAATATTTATTTTCAACGTTCACATAAACAGGATCTTTTTTTTTTCCTCCTTTCTGAAAGAAAAAAAAATATTGACTGATACATTTCTAGGAATCTAACGGAGAGTGAGAGTGCGTACAAAGCTGTATGTGTCTGCTCCCTGTAAAGCTCCACTGTGCTCAGGTGTTTGTAGGACTTGGTCCTTTATGAATGAAAGCAAGAGAAATTCATTGAACTCAACATGCCTCAAAGCAAAGATTCCTGGAGGAATAATGTAAGAACAATGAAAATAAAATATTTCCATTTTTACAGAAAGTAATGGAAAAAACTACTTTTCAAAAAAATCCCCAACCTGCTTTTATAGAAATAGTCAGAGCTTAATTTTTCAAAAATTCTCCTACATTTTCTTTTGCTAGTTGGGGACTACATCCCTCAATGGAGCAAGGAAAATGTCAGGATGGCAATGTGTGCGGCAGACACCATCTGAGTCACACAGAAGGGCTGTCATCTGCACGTTAGGCTTTCAGGGGGATCCCAGAGGCCTCATTCACAGCCTGGACCCCACTGAACAAGGCCCTGCGTAAACTCCTTGAGACGTGCACAGCCAATTTACTTTTAAGAGCAGAAGTATACAACGAGTCATTATTTTACGGTAGGAAATGGATGTGGAGGGTACGGTTTTGATTAAGGACCAGTTTACCTCTATTACATGCAGGAATAAATGACTACGCAGAGAGTGGGGCAATGGGGAAAAGAGTCTTTTTGATGGAGAACTTCAGTCTAAAAGCCAAAGTCTGGTGTTTGGGGTAAAGGCAGATCCCTGCATCACGGAACTGGTGGAGGAACCGCTGCACACTGACTCTCGGCAGATACAGAGAATCAGACCGCCCTGCCGGGACTCCTTCACCAAAGGCTTCTGACAAAACTCCTCACTAGAGCCCTGGGGAATCTGCAGGCTTGGTTACAAGAGAAGAAACAAACACAACTTTTTGCAACGGAGGAAGGTCACCAAGAGACTTTTGCAATTTGTGCTGGGACCTGCTGTTCAATAGACTCATAAATGACCTAGACAAAGAGGTGGGCAGCAAGGTAAGAACATTTTCTGATGATAGCAAGCATTCAGGATAGCAAGGCACCCTGCAGTTCCAGGGCCGGGTTATAAAGTTCAACCTGATGCATAAAACACGAGATAAACTCCCAAACATATATCTCCTAGTGGCAATGCTGGTAGCTCTAGACTGCCAATGGTGCATCGTATGTATAACTACACTGTAAATAGATTTATTTCAGTTTATCTTTTAATTAAATTCGTGTCTGTGAGCTGCAAAAACCAAACACTTCCTGGGGACTCAGAAGAGCTGTGCCGGATGGAATGACGTTCTTTGGCTTTGAATCAGATCTCGCAGCTAGTGAGAAAGTATGATTAAGAAAGACTAAAACATCTGGAAAACAGCTGATGATGATGTCCCCCAAGGGACATAATCAAAATATCCTGAAAGAATATTTTTGTTGCAGAAGCAAGGCCAGTATTGCACACAGAGAAGTAATTTTTCTTGGGAAAATAAAAAAGTGTCCTTGTCCAAAAGGCTTTTTTTTCCTCTTCCCATTAAAATTTAGAAAAAAATGGAAACAGTAATGCCTCCTTTTTCGGACAATGAAAATAAATGCTTACTAATATCTCCATATTTAGACAGGCCAGCATACTTGGGGGATATAGTCACTCATTTGATATCAAGGGCTCCTTTGTTTGAAGAAGCAAAAATAGTACAACCCTTACGGACACTTCTGCCTTCAAGCCTAACATGGCTGTAATACAAAATTGCAAGTGATTCAAACCCCGTTTGAAATCGATGTCAAGACCCAGCTCTTTAAAGAGAGGCTGACTCCGGAAGGGTTTGCAGGGTATTTAGGTGAACGTCAGCCAAGTCCCATCGGGTTCATCCCCAGAGCTGCACTTCTGGGCTGTGCAGTGGCTGAGGCAATGGCCAGCAGCCTTCTGGCAGGACAGCCCTCATTAGCCTTGCTTCTTAATTGGACGGAGTGATAGCTGCACATCAAAGCTCCTTTCCACAAAGGAAGTGACCTGCCACTGTTGTCTGTAAGGCCTGAACTCATTTCCTCCCTGGCAGAGCCAGAGACTTGCTCTTGTTCGGTGACACAGGGCTCAGCTCTGCCCTCCACGGCCATGTGCTGCATGGGACGGCGCAGAGCCGGGCACATCAGTAGCCAGCCCAGGATGACGAGCAGAAGGGCTGGATGCTTGAAGGCAACCTGGAGCAGGCTCTCGGCTGGCCCCCTGCCATCCTGACAGAGCCATGCCCTTTCCCACCCACTCTGTGCCTTGTCTTTTCCCTGCAGGGTGTAGACATCCCCTCCAAGATGTGCAGTCAATCCATCTTTTGCATCATTTAGCCACCCACGTTATCATCAAATACCACGATGTATCAAGGGAGAAGCAATACTCGGAGACGTCAGTCTGCTCAAGTTTTCCTCCAAGACCTGCTCTGCGAAAGTGAAGATTTGATAGTGAAGAGTTGTAATAAATCCCTCACATCAGAAACAGCACTGGACAGCTTGAGAATTAAGAGAATGAAAGCCCTATATTTGAAAAGGGAGCAGAGAGGAAAACAATCTAGGTAATCCCCAGACTATTTCCCTAACCCCCATAAAGTCCAGTTCTGGAAGGCTCTGCACAATTTAAAATACATTTTGTGGGGAAAGGTATTTACAAGCATGGAGGTAACTGGAAAATAGGATAAAATGGCAGATGTAGAGATTTTTCTTTAATAAGGAGCTGATCGTATGGATGATGGAAATTTTATGGATCACAGATCTCATCTGTCTGCACTTCAGTGAACTAACTGATGGGAGGACACAAGAGGAATTATTTGTTGAAATGAGGATGAAGAGATCTCAATGAGAAATCTTAACGAGAAAGAAAAAGAAATAGAATCATAGAATCATAGAATACCAGGTTGGAAGGGATCTCAAGTCCAACCTTTCTTGGCAAAAGCACAGTCTAGACAAGATGGCCCAGCACCCTGTCCAGCTGAATCTTAAAAGTGTCCAATGTTGGGGAATCCACCACTTCCCTGGGGAGATTATTCCAATGGCTGATTGTTCTCATTGTGAAAAATTTTCCTCTTGTGTCCAATCGGAATCTCTCCAGGACTAACTTGTACCCATTACCCCTCATCTTTTCCATGTGACTCCTTGTTTTTACAAAGAGTCTCCATCTTTGTAACCACCCTTTAAATACTGGAACATGGTGATAGGTCTCCCCTAAGCCTTCTTTTCTCAAGGCTGAACAAATCCAGTTCTCTCAGCCTTTCCTCATATGGCAGGCTTCCCAGTCCTTTGATCATCTTTGTGGTGCTTCTCTGGACCCTCTCCAGCCTGTCCACATCTTTTTTGTATAGCGGCTTCCTGTAGTTTTTGACATCTCTGGCCAATTTCAATTTGAGCTGAGCTTTTGCTTTTCTAACTGCATCTCTGCATACCCTGACAATGCTCTTGTAGTTCTCAATGGGTATTCGTCTGCTTTTCCATCTCTGGTATGGTTCTCTTTTGGTTTTGAGCAGACTCAGAAGCTCGCACTTAAGCCAAGGGGGTCTCTTGCTCCACCTACTTCCCTTACCTTTAAAGGGGATGAACTGTTTTTGTGCTTCCAGGACAGTGTTCTTGAAAAACTCCCAGCACTCGCTATCTCCTTTATCCTCCATGGAAGCTTCCCACAGAATCCCTCCCAACTGAGCTCTGAGCAAGCTGAAGTTTGCTCTTCTAAAATCTAAAACCTTTGTCTCAGTACTAACCTTCAGTGTGCTCAGCAGGATCCCAAACTCCACAACATTGTGATCACTGCAGCCAAGACTATCACTAACCGAAATATTACAAAGCAGGTTTTCTTGGTTTGTGAGTAGCCAGTCCAGCAGTGCCTCATTCCTGGTTGGCACATCTAACACTTGTATGAGAAAGCAGTCCTCTATATATTCCAGGAACTTGATGGATGACATGTGAGCTGCTGTATTGTTCTTCCAACAAATGTCTGGGTAGTTGAAGTCACCCATAAGAACCAGTTTCTGTTGACCTGAAGCTTGCTTAAGTGACCCAAATACTACTTCGTTGGCCTTATTGTCTTGGTTTGGAGGTCGGTAGCAGATGCCTACTGTAAGATCCCCCTTGGAGATGACCCCTCTGATCTTGATCCAGAGGCATTCGATAGGGCTTCTGCAATCGCTGCCTTCGGCTGGGGCTGCACGGCTAGAAGGCGCGTCCCCTGGGTGGTGGATAGGGGATCCCTCTCTGGAGGGTGCACCGGATAAAATTGAAGAAGGTGCCGCGAACCAACACAGCCTAAGGGAAGGCCACCCTGACAGAAAAACCACTGGCCCTCCAAGTCATGGGGGTTGGGCAGGAGGCCAACTACCTCCTCCCGGAAAAAAAATAAAAAGTTGCAGAAACGACGAGCATCAACTTTCAAAAAAACGAAATGGCGGAGATGGAGAAAATCAGTAATGAAGTGAGGAGGAGGAGATGGAACTGGATCGGTCATGTCCTGAGGAAAAAACCAACAGAAGACTGCGCTGTGGCCCTTGGGTGACTCCAGAGCACGCAGCCGCAGACCGATCGAAGTGGAAGAACGATGTTCGCGCCTTGTGTGCCTCCTGGCACTGAGAGAATTCAGATCAGAGATCTGCAATCGCTGTAGTTGACTTCTATACATTCAAGGTTCTCCTTAACATAGAGCGTGACTCCTCCTCCTCTTCTTCCCTGACTGTCTTTACAAAACAGCCTATGGCCATCCATCATGATCCTTCAGTTGTGAGTTGTCCCACCATGTTTCAGTTATTCCTATGATATCATAACTTTCTGACTGGGCACAGAGCTCCAGTTCCTCCTGTTTGTTCCCCAGGCTGCGTGCATTGGTATACGTACACTTGAGGTGGTTGGTCTTCTGGTTCTCATCTTGGGAGGCAGCTAAGGAACATTTGTTGCTGCTCTGGTTGGCCTGCCTTATTCCCCAGTTGGTTGCAATGGCATGAGCGTTGCCACTGTGGACCCCACCCCCCAAGTCCTTCAGTTTAAAGCCTGCCTCACCAAGTTGGCCAGCCTGCTGCCAAAGATGCCCTTTCCTCTTCAAGACAGGTGTATCCCATCCCTCCCTAACAGGCTATAGTCATCAAAGAACGTCCCATTGTCATAATGCCAAAACCCTCACAACAGCACCAGCCACGAAGCCAGAAGCTGATTTGCAAATTTGCAAATATGCAAATTTACAAATAGGTAATGGAAAAGTATGAATGGTAAACTAAGAGATTAGACTGAGAACTGATTTTTTTTTTTTAATATCTTCATATATGGTCTTGAGACAAAACACAGAAGTGGCTTTAAAAAGTCTTGTTGTGACATAGAGCTCCAGAACATTGCCAGGTTGGAATGGGATATTGGATGAGGAGAAGGAGGTGACTTTGAAGGCACAGGTAACAGATGGGACTTAAAGAAGTGGAATGAAAAGTGGGAATTCAGGATTTCAGGGATAATAAGTGAGGATTCCTACAATAAACCAGGAATTAAAAGGAATAAAGGAAGGGAAAGGTGTAGGTGCCTCTGTTATTGTCAGGCTATAAATCACCAATGCAATGTGACAGACAGTGCAGTAAGTAGTGAGACATTTCCAGTAGAACTGGGAATTGTCAATACTATTTTTCAAGCTGCTGGTAAGATGTAACCCAGAGGTATATGTGTTCAATTCTGGCTACCAGCAGTCAGAAAGGATGAACTGAGCCTGGGAAAAATGCAAGGAAGGAGCAGAAGGCCACATCTAACTTGTCCAAATCAGGAGGATATCAGTTCCTGGCCTCAGTGCATGTGCCGGGCACATCCCGACCTGAAGCAAGGCAGGAGCTGGTAGCACGCACCTGGAAGACTGAAACCCAGGAGCACAGCCAGGGGAGATGGAGCACAGCTGGGCAGCTCCTTGACCTGGGAAATGAGGAGAATGACACCTCAAGAGCTTCTTGAAGAGCATTCCCACCCCTCTGGCTTTCTGGCTGCCCCAGTCTCCTCTTGCTAGACAGGACCGCATTGAGCTGGCTCCTCCAGCCTACCAAGGCAAGGCCTAGGCAACTGCTGTCTGTAAGTCCTTTCTAGCCATCCAAGGGCATGGAGGCTGTGAGTCAGCTTCCTAGTCAGGACAGTGGGGACAAAAGAAACTGATGAGTTTTAAGATGGAGCTTGATCCATTTAGTAAAGGACTTTAATGAGTTGTTGGACCACTTCTCAGTGACCTGGGAGCCCCAAGTTCCTAGGAAACAATAGGCTCTGTATTTTTCCATCCATACAGTACCAGCTGTGCTCCCAGAGGACTGCTGGCAGCATGAAACAGCTGATTTCTGGAGTGTTGTGCAGAGCTACAGAAATGCTGGCCAGTACTGTTTTCAGATATTAACCTTTGATGATGGCATTTAGTCAATCTTTGCTTGCACTATGGTAGCAAAAGGTTCCTTCTTATTCCTGAACGTGGGTATTGCCTAGTTCTGTTCTATTTCTAGGGTATTTTTCTCCACTTCTTTTACATTTCCAAGGAGGAAACCAATGAATCAAATGGCTTTAAAACAACATTTTTTCAGCATGATATTTTTCCAATATGTCTTGTGGGCAGCAGTTGCTATTACCAGCCTCTTGTGCCTGTCTCCATGGGATTCGTTTTTCCCCTCATGGCAGTATTAAGTTAATACAATCCTGCCGTTACCTGCAGTGTTTCCAAGGTGAGTCAAGTCATTTTGGTGGCATCTCAGAAGCAGGCGTGCTCGGCTGCAGCAATTTCTGGCCCATGACAAGCACCACATTCCAACGTGCCAGCAGCAATTAGCTCTGCAGTGTGAAGTCAGCCTCCATAACAAGGTAAGAGAAGTGAGAAAATGGCAAGGAAATAGAAGAGTTGCAATCCAAAATTTCAGGTCGTCAGAGCCACCTGAGATCTCACGCTGTGAAGGCTGGGCGAGATGATACCTATTAGTAAGGCTGCATAACTCAACCCTTCGGTCCCTCTTCACGTCCTCGTGCAGCTGCACTGAAGTCAGGGACAGTCCACGTGGCTCCAGCTACTTGTATTTTCAGGATTTTTGCCCGAGTTTCAAACATTTACCAGAATCTAATGGGAAATGTGATCACAAGGAGTCCGGACTTGGTAGCTTTCCTATTTAGTTAATAAGCCCGTTTATTTAGACTTAGCAATTTCCTGTGGTCTACAGCGTATTTCCAGAGAGGAAACTCAAGTGCTGCTGTACAACTGCTGTCTATAAGTACCACCAAAGAAAGACAATGTACAAGCCACTTTCGATTATTTCACAATTCGGAAGTAATCGCCCTCCTTTGTAGTCATGTGCCTTTTACTCAAAGCTCTCTGTGTACTTCCCCTTAACACAAAGTCACTTTCTGTTGCTAAAATTCATGCTTCCTAGATTCTGATCTCATTCCAGAAGAGCTGGTGACATCGTTGACTCAGTGCCACCCACGTACATTGCTCTACCCAGCCAACACCTTGCCAGAAGGAGTCAAACCTGCCCCTGGGTGCAAACTGGCCTGGCACAGAGTCCATTCCCCAGCACCCTACACATGGATCCTAATGACCTGCTTTGCATCCAGCTCCTTAGCGCTGCCCTCTCACTGTCTTATTCCACATAGAGGTACCCAAAAGAAGAATTGACTCAGCCTGTCCAGCCAAGCTGGGTGCAGGACTGATGGCCTCTTGATTTCCAACCATGAGTTAAAGTCCCATCTGACACTACAGTGACGTTTATTAAAAACAATAACAAACTCTCAAAACTGTGTAGCCTCTGGGGGCTGAGTTAAAACAGAGAAAAGAAAATCACAGCAATAAAGGAAAGTGAATCCAAGATAATATGCATAACAGCAAACAGTAAGAAACCTGGCTCCTCTTTTCAACACCATTAACGCTTATTAAATTTCTATGCAATCATTACAGTTGTGTGTGCAGGATGCATCAAATAGTTGTAATCCAAGTTCTTGCAGAAGGTTTCAGCTGTTAATGCAGGGACTGGTGAGAGCAACCCAAAAAGCTGTGCTGTCTTCCCACACTGCTGGCCCCGCATGAGCCTACGCCCTCCAAAGTACCGGGCGGTTTGGCATGGGTAAGTCTGGGAAGGGATCTGGAAAACATGTTCACAAAAATGTTATTTAAGGGACAGAAATTCTAACCAGCAAATTTGTGGTCGGATTTTATCGTAACATGTGTATTTATTGTTTACCCAGAAAATTGACTAATTAACAGTTCTTCTTATAGCCACAGCAACTGAAAGTATTTGTACTGCCCAGGGTATGCACAGTGACTCTGAAGCCAAGCTGCAGTTTGCATTTCTAGCCAAGGCACTTCGCCAGGTCCTTCCTTTGCCAATGGGAGTTTTAGAGTGAAACAATCTCCCCATCCTTCCTTTGGAAAGACTATCTCATAAACCCTCAAAATCCTGTATCATCTCCTCTTTTCCCTCTTGTTCCCACATCATCTCTGCATGTGCTGCCACCAAGACTGGTGGTCCCTTGCCTGTGGCAGCCAGTGCTGATGAGGGACCGATGGGAGCGAGCAGAGCAGTCCCCAGCTGATGGGGAAAATATTGCCCAGGTCCACGCATCTAAAGCCAGCCCCAGCCTCACCCACGCTGTTATAAACAAACAAGATGCCTCATTCAGGTTCGTTAGCAATGGGGCAGGAGTGGTTTAGCCACACAGAAATTTCACTGGGCTGGTGGGGATGGCGCCCAGCCCAGCAGGTCCTGCCTCCGTCCATCCCGGCAGCCACAGGCAGTGTGTGCTCGCCCACGGCGGCTGGCATGGCTCAGAGCTGGGGATAAGCAAGCACACCGGTGGCCTAGAAATTGGAGAAATATTGACAGATGGATGGACTTTAATTTGTGCAGGTAAACTCTTATGTCGCTGTATTGAAGGTGATTGCGTACTGTTCCCGCTTTTCCAGTTAGTCTGAGGTCATTTCATTGGAAAGTGCTTGTTTTCTCACATGTGGTTTTTTGGGGTTTTCTTTGAAGCATGGACTGGGAGTGACTTTTAATCAGCTTTTAAGGGTCTCCATGGATGGAGCTGTAAGAATGGTGTTTTGTACACATGTGATGTTAGCAATGCTATCCCACCACATGCAACAGAGCAGGCTGTGTTTCATCTGCCCTTCCAAGCCATCACAGTATTTTATTTCTGCTTTTAGTTAAGGAAAAGACTGGAAGTTTCTCCCGGGAGCAGCTGGTGGGCCTGGAAGCTGGACTATGGATCTAAACCTAATGCTTCATTCAGTGCAGAAGTCCAACCAAAAGGAAAGTGGCATTAG
This sequence comes from Platalea leucorodia, assembly GCF_965183815.1. NCBI lineage: Eukaryota > Metazoa > Chordata > Aves > Pelecaniformes > Threskiornithidae > Platalea > Platalea leucorodia. The sequence continues at coordinate 25,639,849 of NC_138823.1, forward strand.
AGGAAACTTGTCCTGATACTATCATTCCTGTCTCCTTTTCCTCCCAGGCTAAGGATTTGTGTTTAAGTTAACTCTACATTTCTAACTGACTTTTTGATTTAACAGGGTTGGCAGGGGAGGGAAAAGCTGTCATAAATTGTTTCCCCATCCTTTTTATTTTTTTTTTTTAAATCAGACAAACTGTGGAGGAAACTGTTTCACAAACATAAAATAATCTCCAATGAAACTTGGAGACCCATCTAGTCCCAGTTTCACACTGATCTCTGGAGCAGTCACTGACACACATAAAAACACGGGTGTAAAATGCTGCAGAGGATCTGGTTCTGGAAAACTTCATCTAACATATGTCATCAAAAGTATATTAGGAATGCTAAATATATATATATATATATATTTATATATATAAGATTTTCAGGCCAATATTAATGCCCGGAATGTTAAAAGGTGGCTCACTGGGTCCATTTTATGCAACAGAAAAACTGACCAGTGATTGCTACCAGCTTCCTCACGCTTAGGTCTGAAATCATCTCCTCTCTGTTTGCTAATGCCTTGGGAGACATTACTTGAGAAGAGGAGGTGTGAAGCAAAACCCAGCTTGTAAGATGTTAGCACGCATTGGCTCCAGAAGAGAAACTACAATGACAATTAGATTTCACCATTGACAATGGAGCAGCTAATCACCGAAGCTAAAATCAGATTACCCAAAATGAAAGTCTGTTGCCTGGCTGCAGCCGAGTTTCAGATGTTCTTATTGTAAGTGTACCGAGAGGAATTGCAATCCCGTTATCCAAACAAGAACCAAAAGCCCAAATCAAATGCCAGACAGATTGAACGGTGACTTCTCACATTCCCTCCGCCACACTCGCCCGTCTCACTGCTGAGCCCAGAGCCGGGCACTGCCCCTCCTCGGACACCTCCAGCCGGGCGCTGCCTTTGCCTCTCCACCAGCAGCGTCTAAGTCAATTCACAGCACCCAGCCTTCAGCTCCAGTTTGAGAGACCATGTAGATGTAAACTGAAAAGTCTCAGTACCTTGTCTCGTTGGTCTCTGGATCTTTTCCACTCCTTGCATTCACACATTGGTTGCAGGATTGCAAATTCGACAACAAATTTTATCCTCTGCTGGACACCCGAGCTGTGCTCAGAGGCTGTGCAATATGATGTTGGCAAACATTTGGGCTCCTTGGTATTTTTGCAAATTTACTAATATTCAGCCAAAGTTTGCAGAAAGGTTTAACTGAAAGGTCAATGAAAGAATATCTGCATATTGTAAATCTAATAATCGGGAGAGCTGTAATTTGTTTAAATTTAGGAAAAAGCCAAAGTAAACTCTTTAAAGAAATTGCTCATGTATTTGAGGCTAGCAGTGGGGTAATAAAAATAGAAATTATGTACATAGGACCTATTGTGGTATAGAAACTTAACCTCAACATATTGATTGAGGCAGTTCTTGTCTCTGAATTAATATATGCCTATGAGTGAGTATTTGTTTTAGGAAAGTTAAATAGAAAGGCCATGAATAAATATAAAGGCTGAGATGAAATAGCCATCTGGACTACATTAGACCAAAATGCATAATTGAAGCAAAGAGAGCGTACATCCTTTGATCCAGTCACGCACAACTGAAAGGAAAGTAAATGGGCAATTCCTCTTATCTAATCATCGGAGAAGGGTTTGCAGCACATGTGAGCAAGAAGGACCGCTGGAGGGCTGCAACTGGGGCCACCTCTGCAGCATGAGGAGCCCAAGTGTGCCAGCCACAGGGATCCTCGTGTCAGCTGCTATGTCAGGGCCAAGACTTCAGCATAAGCCCGAGCTGGGCTTATGTTTAAACTGCTAAAACCACGTGTCCAGCCTCAGCATCTCTGCTGTTTCCATGGGATTAGCAGCACAACCAGCAGGGCAAGCTTGAGCTCAGCTGTTTGTGCAGCTGGAAGAGATGGGGTGGCTTCGTGGTGCCCTGCTCTGCCATGGAAGGGACACCCATGCGGCGAGCCAGGATGGGCAGCTGACCAGGGAAACACCGGTCCTTTTTAATCCAGATTGGTCTTGCAAGCAGTGGCAGAAAGAGGGGACACGCGCTGTCATCCCTCTGCCTTCAAGTGTCCTCCATTTGATTAAAGGTGAGGACGTGGGGATGAGGTTGCCAGAAACTGCTAACAGGAGTGAAAATCCATACTTCAAGAACCTGAATTCTCCCTCAGTCTTTGAACCCACGGCTGCCTTGGGGCTGGCGCTGGTCTTCAGGGTGCACGGCCATACTTAACACTAAGGCGAAGGAGTGGGCAGAATTGAGGTCTTCTTAATAGGTTTTGTAACCTACTGTTGAAATCCCAGCCAGCTCTTGAATGAGCTAAAAACTAACCAGAAACTGCCTTTAGCAAGCTCTGCTTTCCTGAGCACCGCCACCTCCTCACCCAGGCGATAGGCTGCCCATCATCAAATCAAAGCCTGGAGAGGGTGGTTCTGCCTCCTGGCCCCTTGGTCTCTTGGTCAAAGATGTAGTGTCAGTCAGGTCTGCAAACAGCTCTGGTCCTAGGTCAATAGTGTTGTGCTGGCAGAAAGCTAGTGGGTAAACCAAGGAACCTCAGAAACTTTTCCCTGGTGTAGATGATTTGGGTCATGTTCATGTTACTACCAAGCTTTTCCAATACAGCTGTACCAATATCAGAAGAGCTTCCCTGGCTGATAAAGGTACCCCTGGAGAGGCACTCTCAGATTAGAATTCTCCTCCAGCTTTCCAGCTAAGCCCCTCATGCCTGTGGTGCTTTTGCAAATGGTGCCCTAGCCCTGACATGCATCCTAAAGATGCTCTGCTGCAACTGAACCTTGAGTGTTGACCTGCTGGAGTCTTAAACTGCTGATACAACCCCCCCAACATCCCTTGATCATCTCATCTCATCAAACTAGTAGGTGTGATTCTACCAGCGTGCTAAGATCCCTGTGCTAAGGGACAATGATGTTTGGAGGCATGGGTGTGCTGCTAAATGAGTACCAAGGGGTCTTGCAATGAGGGCATAGCATGAGGCCAGGAGACAGAGGCACCTGCTCAAGGCCCGAGCAGGAATAAGCTGCCTGTTGATTTGGTAATGGGCAGCACATTGCCTGGGTGAGGAGACGGCGGTGCTCAGGAAAGCAGAGATTGCTGAAGGCAGTTTCTGATTACTTTTTCGCTCTCTCAGGAGCTGGTTGGGATTTCAGCAGCTGGTTCAGCCACAGTGGCCCAAACTGTCTTCCAGCAGAGCCCTGTCTGGAGCAGAGGAAGAAGAAATTCTGTTGAATTCAAGGAAATCATTTTTCAAGATCCCGTTGTCAACTGCCAGCTTCTTGAATAGCTTTTCCATTTCTCCCGTGCTCCTCAGTTCTGTGCCTGTGGTTTAGTCCTGTGTTTAACGTGATGGGTTTGGGAACAGGCAGAATGTCAAGTCAGCTCTTCTGTGCCTAGGGCAACAGGCTGGATAATAACCTCAAAACAGCTCTGTGGCCAACAGCATATTATCTAATAACTTTTCTTTATTATTTTCCCAGCTCACAGAGCTAATTATTTTTATATATATGTGTGTGTGTAGATATATACACTTTTAATATATATATATTTATATTTTTATATATATATATATGCATTTTCTGACACTGCAACATAAAATATTTGCATGGAGAGTTTTTCCATTACTTCCCAAACTCAAGCAGAAATTTCTTAGAACAGTTTGTCTGACTGACATTATGTAGGTCATTTCATAGTGTTTAGAGGATAGAGATGATAATTCCAGAAAAAGGGGGTGCCAGAGCCTGCCAATTTTGGGAGAGAGTGGGAAGCTTTTAAAAATTAAATTTTCAAATCCTTGAAAAATTCTTCATGGAGTGACTTCCAGACTGAGACAGACCCATTTCAACTAGTTCTGTTAAGCAGTGGCAAAGCTGGCTGAGTAACTGAGAGATGTGTCTGATTTGCCTCCCTTAAGGCTACCAAAAATTGTACGCTGAGTCCTGTGACATGCTGGTCACGATGGATGCTTTTTGGTAAAAACCATCAGTTGAGTGAAGGTGGGTGCTTCCCTCCAGTTAGTTAGGAAAGTCTGTATGCCAGGCCCTTACATCCAGAGCAAAGACAAGTAGGCACAGGGAAGGCAGATGAAAAAATACGCTACGCCTTTGAATAACAGCTCCGAGTCCTGACAGCTGTCTTATTTAAATCCAATCTCCAAGCTGGAAAAGGACTTGAAACAAGTTTTCTGTCATGGGCTGTATCTACCACTGTCCTGTCTATCCTCTCACTGGAGTACATCTTCCCTTTGCGCTCAACAGTTTGGAAGAACTTTTTTTTCCCATTTGCATTTCACCATATTAAATGAGTAAAACTCACACAAGAGTTCAGAGGAAAAGAGGATACCCCATATCCCGGGCACTCGCTCTTTCCCACACAGCCTGGCCACCCTCCTGCACTGTCCATCTGCCAAGCAAAACTCTACATCGCAGAGACAAACGGCAAGGGGAAAGATTTTGCATAAGAAACGGCGAATTTTCAGAGCAAATACCATATTCATATTTGTCAGGAACAAAAAGTACAGTTTACGGCCACGTGCGGCTGAATATAAATTAGTTTGCACAGCTGAGTTAACCTTTATCCCTGCTGGGGAGGAAGAGGTTTAGCTTAAATGGGAAACCCCAGGTCAGATTTCTCCAGCTGTAGCCCCATGCACTCCCATGCTGGCCCTTCCAGTCACGCCACTGCAACCTGCCACCGGCCACCTCCATAACGGAGAGGTTTGTAAAGAAAACACCGGACTCCAGGACCAGGGGAAAGAAATATAGTTGAGGACTTTTTCTACCACATTGTTCTCCAAACCTGAATCCAAGCCCGCTTGCATTTGCAAACTTACCAGGAAAGCCCTCTGTGCTCTTACTTACCCATATTTCATCGTGGCTCCATGAAATCCAAAAATATTGTCTGAAAATTAGGTCAGGGTGACCCATCTGAAACAGGAAGGGTGAAGTCAGAGGGTGAGGCAGATCTTTACAGTGATAAACAAACACAATTGCTAGCTTTTGTCCCATTTCCGAGTCAGTCTCTCAAGGTCTGTAGTTTCTTATCTGGCTTAAAGTTCCTGCTCCGTCCCGACTGTTCATGTAGACGTTTCTGCTGGCGCTGGTGTCCTCTTTCGCTGCTCTTAGCTGTACTTCTGCAGCACTCACAGCATCACTGCCCACCCCTGGAGGAAGCTGGCTCAGTGCTTGGTGAACACAAGACCCTGTTTCTTTCCTGCAGGCTCTGGGAAGTTTGGAGAATAACTCAAGCTTGGTTTGGGGCTCCCTGGTAGGACTTCCCATCTGACGTGGTCCTGTGTGTGCTGGGCTGGGGAGAGCCTGTCTGCCCGCAACAGCGGCTGAGAGTGCCGCTTGCTGCCACCCTCCCCTCGCAGAGAAGCCGAGGGGAGCCCAGGGGTCTCTCTGATGAGGTCCAAGCGCCGCAACTTCCTTCACCATTTGGCGAGGACCAGCTGGAGATACTCAGGGCACACTGTGAGAGCTGATTAGCTGATGTGGACTCACTAGTGGTCAAACACAGACTGCCAGAGGAAAGATTAGGGGATAGAAAAGAGGGGGAATGCCATATGTCTGGGATTTGTCCTCCTTCCACCCCTATGCCTGTTGTGTGAGTTGAGTTTGAAGGCTCCGTATGTGTGCCTGGCCACCAGATGAGAGCAGGAGAGGCCGCCGGGCTGTGGCGTCCCGCAGTGCCGGTGGCGTGCAAGCTCCACGGCAGCGTGGGAAGAGCAGGTCCCGTGCTTTCCTGGCATGGCTGGCTCCTGTGCTCCGGCCGGGCCGGCTCAGGAAGGCAGTGGCTGCTCTGCAAGGAAAAGGCGTTTATGTGGCTGTAGGCTGGGGGGGCTGATACAGTCGTCCCTGTGGAGCTGGTAGGTATTGCTGGAGATACTGAGCTGTGGTATCAGTCGGGTGTCACAGGGGCCAGGTGCCAGCCTTGCATTAAGCAACTCCCCTGCAGTGAGAAATTGGGGTTTAAGACTTGGGTACCCAGACTGTCTGCAGTATAAGGCAATGTTTTATTTCGTTGTTTGAATCAAACCTGGTAAATCATGGGCGTAAGTAGGCAACCTGAGTAACTTGGCCTTAGATTCACTTAAATGGACAGACGGATCCATCTTGGGTAAAACTCCCCCAGCTTTGGCCTTATCCCAGACTGGCAGCTGCCCACATCTCATTCCAGCTCAGTGACAGTGGGAAAGGCTGAAGCAGGCCGTGATGGAGGAGCTTCTCAGGATCTTCAGTCTGTCCAAGGCCACTTGAACATCAGCCGGTCGCTGAAAGTACGTGCAGTTCCTGGAGGGAAGGGGGAGCCGCGGGCTCGGCAGGGGAGCTGGCAGGTGGGTGTTTAGCCCTTGGTCCCTAAGCATAGAGTAAATACAGGAAGGCAAAGAAAAGTTTTCCACAGGAAAAAAAAGTCAGCTTGCACACATGATTTTTATATTGAGATGCACTTGTCAGGAGCAATGAAACCAACACTTCGCTAAAAAAGCAGAAGCCATGAAGGGCTCATTTGCTGACAGGCTCAGTCTCCTGTGGCTGCTGAACTCGAGACTTACAGGGTAGTACAATCATTTATACTGTGCAAAAAACCACCGGGCTTTATCATAGCCTGCCATGGGAATACAGACGCCTACAGATCTGGGGGTGTAGCTCTGATCAGCGGACAAGACTAGAAAGGCGGGAAAACTTCCCCAGGGGTACTGAAAGCAAACCAACCCCCCAACCTTCAAAGGCAGCTTAGCAAGAGAAACAGATCCCACAGGCTGATTTCTGTAGGCACTGCTTATCATTTCAAGTGCTGGAGATTTCACATTTTAAAGGCTCGCTTCCGTTACAGTGCTCACACAACATCACTATAATAATATTTCCCCCTCCTCCCCGGTGTCAGTCATTATCTTCCAGCCTCCTATATGCCTTACCCGGATCAGAAACGCTAACCGTTTGTGGGCTCTTTTGCAGAGTCACCCGTTCACACGTAACATCTGAACAATAAATAATTCCAAATCATTCCCCATGGTTTGTCTTCCCAGTGCTGTCAGATTTTTTTGAGACACCTTATAAAACCCAAGTAAAATGAATGATCCAACACAAGAAAAATACTAATGTTTGGGGTGATTTTACCCAACCTATTAAGAACTATATTTCTCACAAAAGATAAATTGCCAGCATCTGCAGGTGGCATAACAAAGAGGACCCGAAATGTCCTATAATAGCATGTATGTTGGCTCAGTAAATTATCTTTTTTCTATGTTTCTGTCTTTGGTCCCTGCCTATCCACTGTGTGACCTTATGCAACAACAAAATGTTTTCTAAATAAAGCTCCAAGCCCAAAGACCCCACACTAGATAAATTAACTGAAGTAAACAAGCAAAAGCACCTAACGGGAGCTAATTATATATCTGCCAGCAGCCTTGCTTTTAAGCACCTTAAAGGTGAACATTTTAATTACTTAATGTGCTCTATTGTTCTTGAATTAGATATGAGAAAAATAACATTGATCCAATCCTTTTTTTATTTTTATGCACTGGAGTTGGAAGGCAAGTGGCTTTGTAAGGGGATTACGGGTGCGCTAATCCTCCTTAGCTATGATAAAGTTCTCTGCTTCCTAGTGAGATTGTTTAACCCTCTTCTAACAGCTGCAGCTAGCTCCTGAAGAAAGAAGCTGCAGAATATGAATTACAGCTTGGGGGAGTTGAGAGAAGAAAGAAGGAAAGGTTTGTCTCTTGTCTTTTCCCATGCTGAATATTGCTTATCATGCAAAAGAGCCTCAAATTTACTGGATCCTGTAAGAAAGCAGGTGAACGATATGTTCATCCTGGCATAGATCCCTTTGTTTCCTTTTTGACCTTGTAATGGGCTCAGAGTATCAGCGGCATCCTGAAAGCACACCGTGCCATTGGGATGAGTGGTGACAAATAATTCCCATCCCATCAGATGGGAATTATCCATCGCTGGAGTACAGTATTTCTGCATTTGGAAAAGAGCATCACACTGTGAGAACCAACAGGGAAAAGAGATGGATGGCTCAAACCAATGGAGCAACACGGGACAAGGACCTGGACTCATCCCTTGTAATCTAGGCGCTTCCAGGAGGTGCTGCAATGAGAAAGCTGGTGTAGCTACACGCCTGCTGCTGGCAGTGGAGGCTCCTTTGGAGGTCCCCTGCAACTCCAGAGGGTGATTAAACCATCTACAACCTGCCTTGCTCTTTGAAGAGGCCTACTGAATATTATTGACTGGCAAGGAAGCCTATGGGGACTCTGCACTTAATTTAGGCTCTTACGTCAATTGTCCCAAGTGGAGAGGAATCCAGGCATCCCGTCCTGCTGCTGGAAGGGGAGAGGCTGGCTGCTGCGTGGGGGAAAGCGATACGGCTGCTGACGGAGAGGGGTAAAAAATGACTGTGAGCGAAGCAGCCCTGTCACCGGGACACCTCTGTCACCCACTGAAAGCTGAAGCCTTGTGGGATCACGTTAGATGGAAGGATAGAGGTGAGCCAGGAACCCAGCTCAGAAACAAAAGCTGTATTTTGGTTCCTTTTTCTTTTCCCTTTAAAATGGTTGGCATCCTCCTATCAAGTACAAGAAGTAATTAGTCCTTGATGAAAGATCTCTGACGTGTCAAGGCAGAAGAGCGTGGGTGATGGAAGCAAACACCAGGGCCTGGATAGGTTTGAGAAGAGTATTTAAAGAGCAGAAATTGAAACTTTTTAGCATGGTACAAACTAACTTGGGTCATCATCTCCTTTACTCTTGCTATAACAAGACAGGGAAAACAGCATGATGCAGAGGAGATCAGCTCCCCCAGCATTTTTGATAAATGCAAAACCATGAGGGCCTTAAGGTCCTGGGATTAGTGGCAGAACTGTGCCAAATCACCCACTTCTATAAATTAGAGTTTCCTCATGCAGGTGCAAGAAGGCAATGCGTGCCTGGGCACACAAACCCACAGCAAACAGGTTTCTCTGCAACAATGTGGCGTTGTTCATTAAAAAAGAAGAAAAAGTTTAAATCTATGTGGTGACCAGACTCCCACCTTATCCCAGCTCTGGGCTCTGCAGATATCAAGGTCTTCAGAGGGGCAATTGATGTTTCAGTGCTTGGTGCTCCAAGTGATTTCTAGCAGTGTAATTTTGAGCCAGGAGTTGCTTGGAAATACTGTGATTCTTTGGCATGGAGTCGTGGCCCATGTACTTAGCCTGGATTTCACGCCAGTTTTAACAGCCACGAGGAGTACTCATAGCCATCTCCATAACCGAGCTAATGAGAGCTAAATTTGAAAGATTCACTCTTGAGAGAGACACAGGAGGACTGTGCTATCAGCTAATCACAGCAGCTTTTCTCAGAAAAGTCCTCTGGAAACTCGCCAGGAGTAGGACGGTCAGATGAGCAAGAAGCAAGTGATGGTCATTGTGGAGGCCCACAACGAGGACAACTTTGCAGTAAGCTGAGAGACAAAACTGATTCAGGCTCATGAGAAATGGACACACCCAAGAGAGGCAAAAGGTCCGAACGAATCTCACACGTCAAGAGAGATGTGGAGCATCTCCGTAGAGAGTGTGGCTCTACAGGGAGAATGGGTGCAGCACCTGCACGTGCCCAAACAAGCAGCAAGGAGCCCATGAGACCAAAACGCTGTTTGTAATGTTATTTATTTCAGAACAGTTTCCAGCTGATATTTTTTCATGTACATGGGGGAACAGTCTTCCAAAGGACTAAGATTTCCCTTTGAAATCAGTTCCGATTCAAACACAGGACGAGAACCCCACTCCGAACCTCTGGCTGATGTCCCTTCTGCAGCCCTGGTTCAACCAGGGTCGTTGGACTTGGTGAACTGGGAAGAAGGCGAAACGGCCTGCCTATGTCATCCCTTGGGACGTCCAATGCATCAGACGACGAGCGTTATCGAGAAAAGCAGAGAGCCACCAGGGTGGTTCAAAACCACGGCGCCCCAGCATGCCTTGGAGAGCCAAAGATCTTCTACTTTGCCCTACACATCTCGACCTACCGTTAGTCGTTTCAAATCAAGAGCTGAGGCATTGGTTTTGAAAGCTCATTGGAAAAGGGAGGTACACTAAAGTCAGCCAGCAAAACAAAACAAAGACTAGCATATATGAACTGAGGGAGGGTGTCACCTCGCTCCTGTTCCCTCTTTGTGTAACACAGTATGTTTTCATTTTTAGGGACTGAGAGATGCGGATAACATTCTTGGATTTACTACAGATGCCCTTTTTTAGCAAGTCCCATGATAATCTTCTGGTAACAGCATGGGGACCAAAGGTCTGGGATCTTACTCTTCTCTTTGTCTTCAGCTTCCTGAGGAAATGTAGACAAGTCACTTACCCTTTGTCCCCATTTCTACTCTATAACATGAACTTACTGGCCACCCCCCCCGTCAAGTTTGCAATGTTCTATGCATTGTTTCAAAGAAATTCCTTCGACATGGAAGCAGCGCGAGAAGAAAACTCTACAGCATGAAAGATCATTACTGGTAATCATATTACCGTCCCTGTGAGAAGCACTGGGACTGAATGAACGGCGTGTGCTGCTGAAACCTTAAGTCAACAAGTGGAACACTTCACCCTGAGAGATATTTTGGGATGTTTAGAGAACATGTCACCAGGAAATTGCAATTCAGCTCTAGTTGGTTTCTCCGCCCCGATCTCTGTCCTGTGATTCCAAATGCATTTTAAATGTGGGCAAATGGAATGCACAGATCCGGATTTGGGATCCAAATATGGCAAAGTCAGCAAACGGGCAGAAATAAGAATATTTAAAAAGTTGTAAGCATCATTATATATCACCTACGGCTTTTACAGCACATACATGGGGGGAAAAAACCTAAATATCTCAGCTCATTTAATAAAAGGTCCTGTTTTTCTTCCACATTATTTATTTGATTAATGGAAACATATGTCCTTTAGTGGTATTTTTCATTGTATTCTTTTTTCTCTCCATCAAGTACTGAAGCCAGGCTACAACAAAACCAATACAGGTTTCTGCTAGTGGCCGCCCTGTACAGAACTAGATTGAGAATAGCAAGGACACCGTGTTTCCTCCTGCAAGGAATGAGGGCTGCAATTCCTTCTCTCAGCTGGCCACATACAAGTTAAATGATCTGGCGTTTTTTTACCTTATCCAGTAGGAACATTGCGATGTTAACAGACAGAAGTCACAGTAATTGGTTCAAGTGCGGTGCCCTGTTGAGGTTTGTGACTAACAGGATTTTCCAAATCTTTAGAAAAAATGCTCAGTGACTCTTATGAGAAAAATGGGAATACTTTGCAGATGGTATGAAGTTCTGAATGCTTACTGAAACATCCCAAACTCAGAGCCACATAAAGACATCAAGCGATAATAATCCGCACACAGCGGCTTCCCTTTCCCAAACAGGATGGCAGGGATGAGGGACGGGCTCATCTGAGCAAGCAGGTAAACTCACAGCTTCATTGCTACGGCCACAAACTCAGGTGAGGGCGCAGTGCTGGAGACTGTGGCCTGCTCCAGCCGAGTTCCTGGGAGCAAAAACCAAACCACCTTTTCAGACAGCGGTCACCCTGTCCCTGCCCTGCACAAAGGGCAGTGGGAACAGGAGGAAAGCCAGAGGAACCCTGCCTAGAGCTTCATCCCAAAGATCCTCTGGAGAGAGTAGTGCTCCCTTCAAACGTGGACCAAAATCAGGACACTTAGACAACAAATTGGTAGTCTGTGTCTTTGGTAGAAACCAAAATAGAAGTCTTTCGCTCTTGCTCTCCAAAGACTAGAGCTATCATTTAAGATTTTAATTAAAAGCCTCCTCAAAGGTACTCATTTGATTTTATTTTGCTTCGGTTGTTCTGCAGCAAGTTTGACAACACGGGCACTTTGCAGGCCTGTGTGTATGGCACATGTAATTAAAGTCAACAGGAGTTATGAAGTCTTTAAAACTGAGCCAGGGTGGCTAAAGCCAGTAGCCCAAAATTAGAAGCAACATTTGAAAATCCAGGTCATGTTCTCTGTGTGTTTGTGTTATAGCATCACCTAGGGGCTGCAATTGAGATTAATGCCTAATTCTCCTGGACGTTATAGAGGTACACACAGGCTTGGATACTTCCAAATGTCCAGGCGCGCAGCAGTCATCGTCACAGAGACTACACTCAACCACGCCCTGAGCATTTTGAAGAGAAAGTTCATCTGGTAGATTTATATGTATAAATACATACACACACAAAAGTATTTCATGCATTTTTTAAGTGAGAACCACCGAAATACTCAACTGGAGGGCACAGCAGTTGTAGAACATACTTTGGAGCACAGCCATAGGAATGCTACTGCTGTAAATTTCCCTACTCTAAAAAATATTAAATAAGCCATCCAGTTATTTAATGATCATCTGCAAACTGAGATCCATGAAAACTATGAAAATTAAACTTATGTGTATGCTTAGTATAGTCTGGCACTCACATTGTTGCTGATTATAGGAATTCAATGTTTACAATTTACATTCTTTCCCAGACTTCCTTTTTTTCTGAATTGAAGTGAAAACTCGCTTGGTTGTACCATAATATAATTCCTACTGTTGAGAGCAGGACTGCTCCTTTGTGACAGAAGCAAAGTCCGAGCATGAGAGACCAATTCTGGTCTTTTACTGAGAGATGACAGAAACACAAGAAGATACAGTCTGAATTAAAGACATAGGAAAGAGCTGGAAATAAAAATTGATCCCTTTAGAGTATGAGGGAGCTTGATAAATTCTGCTGAGCAGCTGTCCAGAGTGAACAGAGAGGTGAAAAACACACTACAGAAGACTTGTGCAGGATCTGCTCTCCATGATGTTCTGCAGATGTATAGCAAACTGTACATTGCCAAAGGCAACAGCAGGTCTGAAATCATCCAGAAAACAGAAAAAACAAGTAAAAGTACTTCTTCTGGACTGAAACTAGGTTTCTAGAGCCAGCCTAGTGGTTTATGCCTAGAAGTCCCAGGTACAGGCAGGTTATTGGCCTGACCGGTACCATATAAAATGTGAGAAAGCCTGAAAGCCTACTATCTGTTTTCACACCTTCAATGGTAAACCCTCCTGGACCCAGGTGTGCGGAGAAGCATGAAAGTTGTATCAGTAACTCCGAAAAGAGCTGGGAGCAGGCAGAGCGTGCATTATCAGCTGGCTTCCGAGGGGGCCGGTACACACGAAGCCAGCAGAGGGGGAGGCACCCGAGGCAGACCTGCAGCTGCAGCCGCAGCATTGAGATGCGCGAGCAGGCATACAGATAACAGACCGTGCATCTTGTTGGGCATAAGCTAGCAGTCTGGTTGTCCTTCTGCTTTCAGCCCACTGTATGAAGAGCTTGTGGCTTTCGAGTCCCGCTTTCTTTGAATAACAATGTATGTTCTCAATTCCTGACCAGCCACGCAAAAAGCAAAAGCAAAGTGAGTAACGTGGGCTGTGTGTTTGTCCAAAACACGTTTCTATCCAATTGTGAAACTGGACCTTTAGGGAACTACCTTAATTTGTTGAAGTAGGACCAGTCCCTGCCAGGGCTCCGGAGAACAAAACTATGTGGTGACAATGGGTAGATTAGAAGGCAGAGCAGACCTGAAGGGAGAGGGAGACAGAGTACTGCAGGAGGTATTTTGAGCATACGAGCCTTGAAAATCAGCTCAGAAACCTCGCGCTAAACCCCAGCCCCTGATGGTGTAGTCCTTACAGTGCTTCAGCATGGTCAGATGGAGAAACACCAGCAGGAAAACAGTGGCACAGGAGAGTAGTGCCTAGGCCTACAGGCACATTATCAGGATGTAGTTGAATGCAAGCACTCAGACATCAAAGGAGGCATGGACACTAATTCCTATTTCAATCAGTACCATGCCAGCTTTTGGCTCCAGCTTCCAGTCTGTGCCAAATCACATTATCAAAATAGCGTGCAAGCTGTGCCACAGGACGACTGAGCAGAAATGACGCCGTCTGGCTCATTTGACCCTACCCTGACACTGCTGATTACAGTTCCACCTGCAACAGCAACTACCAAGACACAAAATAAAGAGCGATCCTTCAGAAGTAGCAGAGCACCATGCTTACAAAGGAGAACATTTTTCAAGTATTGCTTCTTAAAGGAAGTTTCTTCCAATGCTTCAGGTTTTTTCCAGTATTTTTAATGCTTTAATTGATCAGAATGAAGACATAAAAAAAGCCTTCTCCAATGTAGTAAGCAGTGTCCTGTGAGTGAGGTGGCTCTTATAAATTGTTTAACCAGGTATTTTCCCACCCTTCAGAAGAGATTTACAAACTCAACACTTGCCTCTCAGCTGTTCTTCCCAGAGGATGAACAAGCCTAAGTCCTGGCTATTCCAAATTTTACTACAACCTCAGAATTTATGGTCTCTCTATAAACCAATATTCAAAAAGATAAGTCACATTGAAGAAAAGCCCTTCCCTGCAAGGCAGAAAGTCCCAGTATTCAATGCCTGTAGAGAGAAGGAACTGAGGAAGAAAGGGAAAGCCATGCTTCTTTACACATTAGACATCAGGCTAGTGCCAACAGCAGAGGAGCAATCAACAGCTCACAATACGCTTTACGTATAAAAAAAACTGGAAACTGCTGTTGTGGAAACTATGCCAGCAGTGGAAGCCAAAGCAAAGTGTTTCTGATACTCAATGACACCTTTATACCGGCAGAAGTTTACTTGCTGATAGCCTGTCTTACAGTTCTTCTACAGAAAGTCTCATTTCTTCTTTAAAGGTCTGTCATGAGACCATCTTGCAACACAGCCCTCCCATCCAACAGTAAAACAAATCCAAAAAGAATAATTGAGACTTATCCTGTATACTAGAGAAACTTCAGAAGGCATAATGTAACTGTTCATATTATCAGATCTGCTGCTCTGAAATAATAAATTACAGCAAAACCTTAGCATGCACTGTAGGCTGCTCAGGAACCGCTGCATTTGTCAGCATGCAATTACATAGAATAAAATGTAATAGCTTCTAAAGGCAGTATGTAATCATTTCTTATGCCTTGCAGATACAGACAAACACACATAATGGCGACATGGGTTGATTTACTGAGTTATTGCAAAATACAGTACTTTGCAATCAATACAGAGCAACTCTATTCAAAAACTGTTAAATACATGGTAACATCTGTGTCCCCTTGTGATAACAAAGTAAAAAATATTAAAGTTTTAACAGCTGGAACATCAAATGATGATCTTCACAGAAGAGTAACAAAAGCATCGGTTGAAATCACACTCCAAATATTTAATTAGATGCAGCGTATGATCTATGCAGCAACTTTAATACTGGAATCCAGTACTCAAGGCTAGCTCTGTTTCACTGTATATTTGCATTTTAAAACTTTCCATTTTTATTTAATCCACTACTTAAGTTCTTGCCACTACCCTCTGCTTACACCCCGCTACCCCGAATTAGCCTCCCTTCAATGACCGACGTCACTGATGGACAGCCTCTGGAAGGCCAATTCAGATCTCGCCATAGCAGCAGGGGAGATCACCAGAGGACAGAGAAAGGAAAGAACATCCGAAGCAAGAAAGTAGGCATGAGAGGCTGTGACAGAACAAGTAGTTAAAAACAGGACAGTGCATCCGTGACTGTTACAAAATACTGTTCAAGCAGCAGAACTCATACGTGGATGCTTGTTGCTAAACAGCTCACTGATTTGTCATTGTAGGTGTTACACACATACAGAATTCAGCAATAGCGCAGTAAATGATAGAATTGAGATCACTAATTTTACAGCAGTGATCAAAAGCACCTTTCCAATGCCTGCCAGCGCAAAGCTTACGTCCAAAACGATGGGTCTGAAAATACAGTTGTTAGTCAGCGGAGGACTTGTGAGAACACATGTGAATTCAAGCCAGAACTGCTGACAGAGGACACAAAGTGCCATTTTCCAAGCAGCACTTGAATAGTTTACTTAACTTTCCCCTCTCCTTAGCCATCCCTTTTTTAAAGTAGTAAAAAAAAAACAACAAACAAAAAACAAAACGACACACAAAAAAACCCCCAACCAAACACAAAAAAAATTAAAGTAAAAAGACTTCATGGGAAATATTTTTAAAGGTGTTGTCAAACAACATTTCTTCAAGGCCAAGCTGTTGTAACAGTATACAGAAGTCAGCTTCCAGCAAGTTGACACTTCATATTTCCCTTTCCAATATTTTTAGGGTGCAGTTCAGCAGTGTGAGCACCAGGTCTGCATTTACAAAATGTGTGCTTGTCCCTGCAGGCAAGTAGATCTTGTACTTCAGCACTTCCTTACACATCTAAGCTTTGTATACACAGTTGGTGTGTATAAAACAGGCTCCTATCTTTGAAAACCACAGTACTTAAAATATCTTAACCATTAGACTTCCAATCTCTCGCTTTGGTATTGAATCAATAGAAAATTTACAATGCCATTCTTCAGCCTTACACAGACTGAGTTATTAACCAAGAAAATAAAAAAGTAACAAGTCTCAATATCCAAAGAAATCTACAAATACATTCATCAATATGTAGTACATTACGAATAAGGAGGCAATACATGGAATTGCTGTAGTATAAATGAAAACCAAGTAGCTGTAGGAAAGCCTGAAAGTCTTCCTAACGTTTTTTCTCAGGTGACATCTAATGTCACTGTAGCAATGACGATATAGCAGCTTCTACTATGTTACTTCCCAAGTTGTACACTTTATGTTTGATTGAAAAGGGGGGTGGGAAATGAAGGCCCTCTGAGGAGTTCAGCAGCAACACATAAGTGCATTGAAAACATCGATAATCTGTGGCACATAGGAATTAATGGATTACACAGGATACTTTTTTCTATTTACAGTATCATACACTTGTATAAAGTCTCTGCTGCCTTTTTTTTTTTTTTAAGTACTTAGCCTGTGGCAAATCACAGTAACATCATTCAAAGAAAAAGGAAATCCCATTTTCTTACGAAGACTAAGAGACTGATGGGTATTACTTATCCTTGCTTAAACTATCTACCCCTCTGAAGCCCATGAATCCCAAAATCTAATTGGCACAATAACATTTTGATAACTTAATACAGGAACTGATTGCTCTTGATTGTTTACCTATTGACTTAATCATTACGTTCACTGCTGGAGAATTATCCACTTTGCTAGATGTCAGAATTAATACATTTGAAAAAACAAAACAAAACACAAAAAACCCACACAATAAAAACCTGCAAGAAAGAGCGACTTTGCTGTTGGGTATCTGACTGCATGATAGGAAATACCAAAGCAATGGGGTATATCACAGTAATATCATGCTGCCTCTCAGACACCAAAGACTACAGCAAGCCTTCACAAATAATTACATTTATGGAAGTAGTAAGCAACTCAGCCTCAGCAAAAAACTGCCTTATCACCATGCTTAGTAGGGCATCAGAGCCTTCAAAGCAGTTTCTGGTACCAGTCTGAAGACACTGGGATTTCTGGTTCCAGCTGAGGCAGAGGCAAATTAGAGGGGATGTGACACAATGTGACACAGCTGAAAAAATTACATATTTGCACTTAAAGATGCAAAAGACACTGCACTGAAGGAGGAGAAACTACTAAATGACATCACATCTGTCTCTGAGGGCAGGAGGCATGGCCCTCTACTTTGCAACAGGATTTTAGGTAAGTATTTTAAAAATTTAAAAGAAATTGAATGTGTAACAATCAAGCAGAAGGACAACGCAGAACAAAAGAACTGTCTTTGAAGATCAGTTTCACATCCTTTACAAGAAACCTGGACCCATTTCTTTGCTGGTAAAACCCTGTCACCAGGTCTAAAGAGCCTTTACATAAAAGCAAGCAGATGGACACAAGTATGGAAATTTTAAATACTTACTAACTGTTGTATAGAAAAGTTTAGTTGTGAGACTGAGAAAGAAGGGCAGAGTTGCTTTTAGTCAAAGGATTGCACACTCTTCTAGAAAACAAAAACACACAGTAAAACAAAACAAAAAATCCAACCACCTATGCCAACTGATTATCAGTTTACTAACCTTTGTGTTTAAGTCCTCAACTAAGATATTAAAAATGCACTTGCAACACCTGAACACAAAACAGGGTGTACCTGCTATGACAAAATTACTTTTCTTTCCAGCATACTCTTCATTAGCTTTTGGTGCCACATGCTGAAGAAACTAGATTTAAATCAGTGAATGGCAAGTGTCAGCAGGCAATGATTTCCACTACACCGGTGGCTCCATCTTGATCATCCTTTTCTTCGACATCTCCTTTTTTTAAACTTTTAAATTTAAAAATCAATCTTCCATTTGGAAATTCAGAGCCAGGTCTGATTTTCTTTGTCACCTCTAGTCACACTGTAGGATATCTTCAGAGACCATTCTTATTTCTTGCCGATTCCATTCGTTACTTTTGATTTGGAGTGCCGATTCCTCCTTCTAGATGAATGGCTTTCACTATTGACTGAATGTTTTGGTGGACTGTTGTCAGCACCTGCTGAGAAATAAATATTTTTTGACTACATATGTATTTGACATTGTCAAGCTCTTGTCTAACAGACAGCAAGGCTACAGTGTTTCCTGTATGGATTATTTCAGGCTAATACAAACTGGTCAATACTCGTACTCCATCTAGTGGCCTATTTTTTTTAAAAAAAAGCAATTCTTAAGACTCCTGTAAAATTCTTCCTCCTCCAAAAAAATTCAGAAGTTTGCTACAGCAGAATATAGTGGTGAAATCCTCCATTTTAAATGACATCAATAATTAAACCTCCACATTTTTAACACTGGCAGGTACTACTATCAGAAACTAAGAACTATGGAAGCGTGGTCACAGATCCTCGTAAGAGTGCATTTCTTGTTTTCAGTCTTTCATGTGACAGACCATGTTTGACTCTGAGAAAACAGAGGGAAACAATGGGACTGAAAGAAGAATTCAAGAGAAAAACACGAAAGAGGCTGAAGTTTGTAATTAATGAAGTAACAGAAAGTCAGAGAAATATTTGCTTGGCCAGGTTTCTCCAGCATACATAAATGGGAAAAACATTTTGAGTGCAAATGCACAAATCTACTATACTGAGAATAAATTAATATCAGCATCCAGAAAAGTCATGTATGAAATATAAAGCAGCTCTGCTGTAGGTGCTTTTCAAGTATATGACAAATAAGAAATATTTTTAACGATACAAATACCTGGAGCATACACTTTGACAGAGATAAATTCCAGGTGTGAATCTTGATATTTGTTCAATAAGCAAGACCACACTGAAGAGTTAACGGAGGAGGCACGTAACTTAACTGACTTCTAGTGCAGGGAAAAGAAGTCAGAGAAGGAGGCTGCCTTTGCTTAGGACAGAGAAAGCTGTTTATGACCATCAGCACCGTATTGACTAGGCAAGTGTCAGTAAGCACACAAGCTCCAGGGCACATTCTTGACTGTTTCTTAACAAGCAGGAATAAAAACACAATTCACATTCATATGTTTCAAATCAAACATGCAATATTCAGAGAGAAAACCTGCCTACAACAGTTATGAAATGCATAATGCCCTAAACCTACAAGAATGGCCTGGAATAATGGCAGAAAAATTCAGTTGCTTCATTAAAAATAAATACATTTCCAACAGTTAGAAGAAAAAATGCACTAAAGCAAAATAGCTTTGCAGATGATTTATCTGCATAGCTCCTACAGGGATGTTTAAATAAGTCCAGGTGTCTCCAAGGTAAGTTTCTCAAGCCTCATTTCCTAGTGCTAAGCCTTAATGCTACCACTTCGAGAATATAGGTGCAAAAGTGCCAATACCTCTACTGAATTTAGAATGAAGCCAGGAAGCATCTGGACTGTATGGGCTGTCTTCACTTTCTGATAAGGTCTGCAAAAACAAGAAGGACACATGTCATTGGGATGCTGGTGGTTCTTGTAATCAGCACTTCTCCTGTTTGCAGATTAGACTTGTAAACTTAAACCGTGGCAGAAGTCCTCAAAAAACATTCAGTCAGTACTTAGGACTTTTCCCTTCTTAGTCAGAAGGTACAACGTAGATGATACAGTAAGAATGCACCACTTGCCATGTGATCTGTTGTGTAACCAAGTATTCTTAATATTCCCCTAGCATTCCACCTGTACAATGGGAACATTAGCTGACCATTCATCCCTGAATGCTTTGCTAAAATTACAGCCTCATTTTGAGTAACTAAGAGGACCGCATTCTTTAGAAACCACAGTGTAATCTGGGATCTGTCCAAGGCCCGCTGAATTCAGAGTTCTTTCTATTGACTTCAGTTAGCCTCTGGACCATCCCCCCTCACCCCCATTTATACTAGCTCTGGTAAAGAATTCTAATATCTAGGAGCTTTGCAGATTTAACTCTGGTATAAAACAAAACCAGGTTTCTTAATAAAGTACCTTTTCTCGGTGGCCGTAGTACTCTGCGTACCAAACCATACCATATAAACACAGGAAAGTTGTAAAGGCCTAAACAGGGAAGAGAAGAAAAAGAAAAAATAATCTGTAGAACTTTTTCCAAATTTCCTGCTGGTTCAAGGTCTCAGAGTCCCTGGAGATTCTGCATTCAGAGACTTTCATGCTCTGTTTCTCTCTGCATCTTTTGTCAGGATGAGTAAGACTCGTGTTTCAACTTCAAGGTACACATACATTCTACCACCATGCTGCATGCAGACCAGTTTTCAATGGGAGCATGAGAATACATACAGATCACCCACATATATGCAGAATACACTGTCAGTATGACTTTTGTCCTCACCTTGTGCAGTTATCATACAAAGGCAGTTGATAATATACCCACAAGTGCCTATCAGGAACAATCAGTCTGGGAGAAAAATGAATTCTCCTTCTCCCTGCCCCATGCTTAAGGCTGGGTTACGTTTGGTTTTGTGGTGCTCTGATCTGGGAAGCAATTCAATGCTTTTCCTCTCTGAAGTTTCAGGAATAAAATCGTCATGCTAAATAAGAGAACAATAAATTCTGACTCCCTATCACCTGTTCAAACTGTGTTCCCAACTAGAAGGGAGGAGTATTTATCTGTCAGCCCATTATAAATGCCTTATTTTTCACTGACCATTAAAAACATGTTTGGCATCAGTGAGAAGTCTGGCAAGACAATCATCCATTTACTATTATAAAATGGGCATTTCATGCTGCATTTGCAGTAATCACACTAAAGTACAGAAAGTTGCAGGCTGAGTGAGAACAATTTGCCTGATAAAGCAGGGCTGTTTATGTAGTTGTAAGACTCCAGTGTCAAACAACATGCATTACTTATTAATGCTATTCATTAACTCCTGTCCCTTTCCAGTGAGCATTATGGCAAGCACCACCAAAGTTAGCCTCAATCAAACCGACATTTTCTCTCATAAAGCACCCTATAGCTAGTGTTAGCTTCATTGTTAAGCACTGGTAAAGTGGCTATATTCTGCTATGTCAAGAAATAAGAAAAAAAAAGTTATTCTATTCCTTTCAAAGTGTGTTCTAAATGATGTAGCATTTGCTTTCCCTAGGACATGCACAAAGCTCTTTACCAACATTCCCCCACAATGATCCCCTGCTGCCAATGTTCCAGAGAGGAAGCTATTTAGATGCTTTCAATGCTTTATGTTTCACATGAGAAATCTCACTTACCACGCAGAGAAGCCAAAACACAACATACAGTATTTGTGTTTTGGAAAAAAGATCCTGTCCAAACTTTATGCACACAATAGCTTCAAGGAAAGCAATAACCCTGTGGGTAAATGAAAGAGAAGGGCGGGGAGGGGGGGGAAAGTGGTTACAAACACTAAGGATTTAACTCACATATTCACAACCCAGACCCCAGACTGTCAGCTCTAAACAAGCACTACTCTCTAGTGAGCACACACACCCCCCAACACCACCATTAAGTGAAATTCTCTGGGAAATTTATTTTTCTTTCTATACTTTTCTTCAGCATAAACAGCATACAAAAAGTGATCGACTGGCAGTTCACATTCCATGAGCCTCTGCTTGTCCAGGGAACAAGCAGGAACGTGTGCCAATAGCAGAGAATTTCTGTTTATACCTACCACTGTGCTTCATCCCTCATCAGATATAAATTTCTTTTCCATGCTGAACAACCAATAGACTCCCTGTCGGGTGAACTAGAACTGTGCTTTGGGTATTTCTCTACTGGATGTAAATTTACTACAATTCTAAATAGGCTACTTTGCTTGCTTCAGATGGATTTTAATGAGAATATTAACATGAAGCAGCATTTCAAATTCTCCGAGAATCCACGCATTTGCTCTGGTTTATCTGTAAACTTTGGTCCACACTACAGTATCAGAGGATTTGGGCAGAAATCTGAGAGGAAGAATTGCAATATTTACTTTCTTCTCTGGCATTACAAGAATCAAAACAAGTATCTCCAGCTCTCTACCCATTACCAGATATTTACATCTTTTCAGGCTCAGAGCTATGGAGGCTTGTCCACCACTTGGTGTGGAACAAGGCGTTATGAGTCCAAAGCTTCAGTCATCTGCCATGGAGATATATTTAGTTTGTATAGGTCCTGGACATAAAATTACATTTTTTTAACAAACACAAGTGTAGAAACATGACTGGTGCAGCAGAAGTATAGAAAATTGACTCTTCTCAAGCTGAAGCAAAACATGAAGAAAACAAATTTATAAAAGTTAAGTATTAAACTTGTTCAGTAGTGACTCTGAGGTTGTACATGAGCACATGCATGAACACTCCTCCTCAAACACATGCAGGCACACTTAACATCAGGTCAAGTGTTCCAGGCTCCCAAGATTGACACTGCAGGACACGTTCCCTACCAGCACTCTCCACAACCAGGGAGCTACTAAAAACAGCTCTACTGCCGGGCAGACAGGACCCAGCTCCCTCCGTGCAAGAGGGAGGAAAGATGTGTGCATGACTTAATGACTGGTATTGCAGAGATGGTCCTGCTGCAAATAATAAATTACAGCTTTCTCTGTACCATCTAATGTGACTTGCAGCATGATGAGTGGGGCCAAAACTTAGAATTGTGGAAGTAACACCTAATTGACCAATACTGCGAATTAATGAGGTGCATATTAGTAAAAACTTGAGAGCAGTATTACTCTGTTGGGTCACCAACTATTTTTCTTTCTTGGTTTTATATTATTCTTGCTGATCCAGCTGCAGATTAAAAAAATAGTTAAACTGAACTACAGCAGTGGGAACAGAAAGACCACCATCAGGAAACAAACATATGAGGGTATGATATACTCGAAGGTATAAACAAAACAATAGGCTATTTTCAACAAGGACTCAAAAAATGATACAGCTGTTTGTGCTGCATTTATACATTCTTTCCATTATTCTTGTCAAGAATACTTGGGTTAAGCACATTATACAATAGGACAGCTATTACAGTTAAAGAAGTAGTAAATCAAAAGATAGAAGAATGCTAACAGTGAAAGGTGTTAAGTGTCCTACTGAAGGGTGATGAGAATACTCAATAGAACTAAAGACACTGTAAGTTTTTATTCAGTCAAAACGGTCTTGTAACATCCTAACAGATACTCCTTTTTGAAAGGCTTCATCTTAATGAAAATGGTGCAATTTCCAGCAGACCTGTTGCATTGGCCTTGTTCATGCTGTACATCACTTACTGTTCATCTGTTGAGAGTGATGCTACAGTATACGTCAAGTCGCAGAGAACACAGTTTCATACTAATGCAAGGCCCTAATTGTAATTATTCCGATGGTTAGGCTGTTACAAGTGCAATTTGTGCCTTTAGAAGTGTGTCTTGATCACCACAGATATGAATATTCTACATACTTGCTTTTAATTGCTTCATAAATTATATTGTGGATAGTTAAATTAGTAGAAGAATGCTGCTTTTCCAACAAACAACAGGTACTCCTAGCGTTGCTCTGTTTTTTCTAGCAGATTAGAAAAGTAAGCAGTATCAAGGAGTTCAGAAGTTCATCTTTCTTTCTTTCTTCATAATGCAGAACTTGAAAATTCTTCCCCCAAAATTATAAAACTGTTTAAATGTGTCTTCTATAAGACTCTAAAATTACCATCTATGGTTGAGAAATTTTTTTTCATATAAACATCTCAATTCCTATATAATTTAAATACAGATTTCGGCAACATGTTTGTATTCAAATGCGTATCTCCAAAATATTAATACAGTTGATCTGTAACTACTAAGATGTTTATGCACAAACAGAGCAAGGTTATTTGATTTTAATTGTAAATTAAGTAGTCATATTAACTGTGTGATTAACTAGTTATCTTCACTACTAAAGAAGCATCCATACCAAACCCAGAAAGACAGGTTACTCTGCCATGATCATTACAAGAATCCAATGCCTTTTTAAGGACTGTCTATGTTACAGACTCTCTTCAGGAATCACAATGCATGTTTTGAGGAGGTGGATCTTCCCTTAGTAAGGAGGTTTAGGCTTACAGAAAATATTATCAACTCCTACTCGGCACCAGTAAAACTAAACAAGAAAGAGTTACTACCTGTTGCATGCCCATTGGATGTTACCGTCATGAGTTGAAGACAGTAACAGATCCATCCAGGAAGGTGATAAGTCAGTGAAAGAGGTGAATATTTAAGCCCAGCCAAACCCAAGGAGACACATGTCATGTTCTCCAGGGTACATTTATAACAAGAGTAGAAATCCCTTCAATTACATTGCAGCATGGTCTGCGCTCATCTCAATTAAATGTTGAGAAAGGGGTATTCTTTATGGTGGTGTAGCGCACCTGGAAACATGCCTTCCAGCCCAGCACTGTTCCTAAAACTCTGTAACATCCCTGAGACTAACAGTAAAGGTGAGGCAAGTTTGCCAGAGCACTGTCTCTAAATTAGATCTGAGTATTTTATGGCTCATTGAAATCTGTTCCAATTTAAAATAGTAATAGATTCTTCTATGAAACACAAAAATGGTTCAGACAATTCTGGAAATAAGACATACACTAATCTTGACAAAGAGAATGAAATGGCTGTTTTAATTTAAAATCATTGCCATCAGAAACTAGCTTCTTGAATAGTTTCTTAAAATATATATCACATTTTTTTCTTTAAGACATGATCTAGGATCTTTCATGTTTTCCCATTTGTAAACTTCCAAGTCATAAATCAGAAGGGACACTACCATGCTGCTTATTTACAAGAAGCATTTACAACTCTACAATAGCATATGCTTTAGGTTTCCAGAATGGTACATTTTAGTCAAGCCATCTAGAGAAGGAAGTTCTCACCAGAAGCAATCATGCAAATCATTTAAAGGTCTCCTCCAAGAGACATGTTGAAAGAGAGTGTAGCCAAGGTAACCATCGCTCATAGCGTTATCCTTTTCCCTCTTAGAGGATAGAATAGAATAGAAATAGTTGATAACCGTGGTTTGTTTCACTGTCTTCTGTTGCGATTCTGCTAACAGCAGCAATGCCCACCTTGACAGCCAGGTAAACATTGCTCCAATGACAGGCAAGCGGCAGAGGCAAAAGCTTCATCCTTCTCACCTGACTGAGAATATGGGCAGCAAAGCCAATGCTACTTTGAAGGAGCCTAGCTTTATCCAGCAGTTTCTAGTTCTTCCTTCTGTTCTTCTCCTTACTCATTCCATCACTTCCCATGTTCTACCTCCAAATCCAGAATTTTCCTTTTCTCTGAACTTGCAAAAAAAAGAAAATCTCTCCATACTGTTCTTTATACTAAAAACAACACAAGACAAGGACCGGCTTCATGCAAAGCCTGTCCCTGTGCTGGACTCATACTTAACACTTGTCCAAATGCTTCAAGAATGCAGCAAGAACACTTACCCAAACACCCAGCACTGAGTTCCCACCCTCTTGCACTGCGTATCTGTGAGGTATGCATAGTATTGCCTGAGAAGAGAAACAAGAAAATTCTTCAGTGAAGTTGAAAGTCCCCAGAGTATTTACATTTAGAAAACAAGTTTATGTTACAAATGTATCTATACTGAAAATGAAGTGCTGATGGTTAAAATCACATGCAATCATGCTGGATGTCTACCAGATGGCTTCAATTCTAGTAGGACAGATTATCACATAGATTGAATAGCTTGAAACAACACAGAAAACAATCCTGAGAGCAAGGACTGGGAAAGTACCCAAACCAGTAGGCTAACAAAGCTACGTATGTCTCCCGCCTCTCCACTGAATCTCTAATTCTTTTAGGCAAAGTGCAACAGCTTTGAAAGAACTAGAGAATCCCCCACTTTTTCCACAGTTTGTCTTTAATTTATTAACAATGGCATTTTCTTGACAGGTGTGGGTTTGAATCTTGAAAGAAACTGAATATGGCCATTCCATATCCTGGGTAAGTGCTCTAACCACTGGCATGTTTTCCTCTCAAGAACAGAGCAGAATTTCTCACTATTTTGAAAACAGTCTGGAGACCATTCTGCTCTCTTCCTTATGCTCTTTATGCTTCTAAATTTTAAGAGTTTAAGAGAGGGAAATTCCAAAAAAGTAGGACCAAAGTTCCAAGAGTCTCTGTCTCTGATTTCCACTGACAGATGGGGAAGACAAGTGTTATTAATCCAACAATACAAGGATTGTTTAAGAATAAAGACTTCTACAGGTTGGCAAGTGCCATAAAAATACTTAAAAGCTCACCTATACAGGAGCTTATAGGATGTTTAAGGTGATTTAGTTAACTGCGAAATCACTGCACATAACTTGAGATGCTAACAGCTGTATTTTAGGAATAAGCCAATGCACAGCTGCCATTTAACTGTCCGAGGTAATGTCACTTTACTCATGAATGGGAAATTCCCTGCCTCTAACTTCAAAATGGCATGCATTTTGTCTGCCTCCAGCTATGTCACAGGAAAAAAAAATTAAGGGGATTCTGCTAACAATGTGAAATACTGTGCATGACTAAAAGCAGGTTAATGTTTCTACACAACTGTTAACACTGCATATATACTGTTCTGTTACTCAGAATACGGTAATGCTCTATCTTTTCTTATAACATGCTAATATTTCCTGTAGACAAACAGAATAAGGAGCTCAGTTAGAAAAACCAACAGCTCTGTCTTTCCTCATCTACAATTTTGTGAGCATCTGACTCATCAACTTGGATACTTTCACATGCAGTCCTTAAGGATAACATATGCAGCTAACTCACAACACAGGCAGATGCTATACAAACAGAAGATGGAACAGACTGGTTCAGCATCCCTATGGAAACACAGATGTTTATATACATTTTATCTCATTAGTTTACTTGGCAAAAAATACACTTTATTGAAAAGTGATGATTGTTTTGCTTTTCATGGTGGCGAAAGCATAAATTTTTTTAAATGTGTTGTACTTATTCACAAACTATATGCAGTTCTTGGGTGCCTAGAAGTCAAGCTACTTTAAACATAAGAAAAAACACCATGGCAACAAAATTACCTTACAGTGGGTGCTGTAATGATTCCTATGAAGAGAATTCTCCCCCAACTTAAAGGGTGGCTTGCTTGGAACACAAAGATATGTTTCAAAAAGAATGTGTTCAACTCAGTCAGCTTAAAAAAAAAAAAAAAAAAAAGTTAGTTAACAGTGTCCAACTTATGTAACTCATTAATTAATGAGTTACTACAGAAAATGTACACAAAGATTAATATAGGAACCAAAACACGGAAGGAAAACTACTTATGCTCTCCTATAGCCATGCTGGTTAGACTGAGGATTTAAACAGTCTAAGATTCCCACTCTAGGACAAGCAAGGGATATACTAGTAAAACAAAGAATTCTCCCCTAGACACCTCTACGAAAGTATTTGCTCTTTTTCCAGAAACCCATTAAATGACCAGACACTAATTCACACTGCAGAGGTCTTCTGATAACTTTCATACCCGAAATGAGGTATGAATGACTGAGGTAAATTTGGTAGAGGAATAGAAGAGATCATATTAAAACAACAAAAAAAAACAAAACAAAAAAACCAAAAACCCCCAAAACAAACAAACAAAAAAATCCACCACAAAACACCACACTTCTGGTCCTCCTTTTAAAGACTAAATTCAGCAAATTGAAGAAAAGAAAAGGGAAGGAAAAAAAAAAAAAATTTAGGTTGTAGTGAAGTCTGCTAGCATTTGCATGACGAAGTACCAAAGCAGTTGGGACATATTATGGAGTCTTGCTGGATCAAGGCCAGAATTTCTAGTATCAGTAATCTATCCAAGAGTCAATGGGAAAGAAAGGGGGGGGGGAAGTCAAAAATAAGAAAACCCCAATCAAACAAAAAAACCCACCAAAACAAACAAAAAACCACCCCACCCAAAACTCCACTGCCTAGCAGTTTTTAAAACTGTATCAATTGCAAAGAGCAATCTGATGGCCAGTACAGCAATCTGTAACATTTGTTTTTTTCCACAGATTCTGTAATTACACTCCTGAACTATCATGTAACTCCCATGAAAAATGCCCTGCCCAATTCTGTATTATCAATTCATTTAACTGTGTATTTCAATGACAGACATAATTGCATTAGAATATCTTCTAGCCAAACACAGTCAGTAACTGAGCTGATGGCAGCTTTGATTTCACAGAATTTATTTCTTACCTGCCAAATGATCATGAAAAGGTAGATTCCAGCCACTCTTTGAAATGAAGACTTAGGGTCAAACCAGCGGACATAGGTCCAGCTGGCTGGGGTGAACTGTAATACAGCTCTTTTGATTTTCCCTGTGGTCGTGTGAATGTCCCTAGAAAAAGAGAACGGCTGGAGTAAATACAAGGAATATGCAAGTTAAAAAAAAAAAAAGCAATAGCCATGTTACTGATGTTTCGGGACAATCACACTTTCTTGCTGTACAGCAAAGATCTTCACAGACACAACTGTGTACCAGGCAAGGGTGAATAAAGAAACCTATTAAGCATTGCAGTCAGGGTGCATTCTGCTATGAAAGCCCACCCTCCTCTATCCTCAGTCAGTAACTAACTACAAAACATATCTACCATTCTCTCCATGAAGGAAAGAAACAAGGACTGTGATTCTGCAACCCCTTTGGAAGGTCTAGAGGGTATTTCTTCCTAGTGTATGCCGCCAATGCTCTTACCCCAAAGACTCCTTGTTCTAGAGCTCACTGACATCAATCCTTCAAGAATGCGTCAGATTCGTTATTCATTAATTGTATAAGGGTTTGAAAATACTGCACTCACAGCGTATACAACCCCTGCTGTTCTGATATTAGATGCATGCAAATCTTCTGGAGAGATATGATAGCACTTTTAAAAGCTAGAAGGCTTTTAAATTCCCACTTGAAAGGGGATGTGAATGGAGGTTCATCTGACAGATGCATTACTGGTTCTTGCTTTCGATAACATTAATTCAGATGATTAATTCAGCATCCAAAGAACAGGCAATCTAAGAAAAACCTCAGAGTTTCCTTTTCTGAAGGAGGACTAGCAGGGCTGGAAGTCAGTTTTCACCCTGTTATTTCCCTGACCCTTCTAGACAAAAAAGGAGATCCAGATTTGCTATTTCTGATACTTGTGTTCTGTTAGGCTAGTGGGATCTTAGGTTGGGGGAACCTTCTAACCTTTAAGATCCATGTTTATTCAACAAAAAAAGAAAGAGAAAACAAAAGGGCACAAGCAAAAGCTGCTCATTCTATGCAGCTCCTCTTCATATTAAAGTTCCAAAAAAATCTATTCATGCATTTAAAAGAACACGAGGAAAAATTATTCCACAAAGATAATAAAGACTAATCCTACCATAGACATTCTGGCTGAATAACTGAAAACTAAAAAGTTTTAACTTTCAGTTAGCTCTCTGAAAACAGAGGGACCATCAACTCTATAATGCTAATTATTCCTCCTGAACTGAAATGTGGGAAAATTGAACTGAGAATAAAGGCTGGATGGTTCTCAGAGCAACTAACAAATTTGTGAGTATGAAAAGAAAGCAGCACAGAAGTTCATGCAGGGTACAAATCTGAAAGTCAAGATTTGAGCTCCTTTTCCATCTCTCAAGGCAATCTGGCAATTCATTGTACTTGATCCTGTTTCATCTATACCATTGGTAACATGCAAGTAACAATGCTTGCCACCAACTGG
Organism: Platalea leucorodia; assembly: GCF_965183815.1. Classification (NCBI taxonomy): domain Eukaryota; kingdom Metazoa; phylum Chordata; class Aves; order Pelecaniformes; family Threskiornithidae; genus Platalea; species Platalea leucorodia. The sequence goes on from NC_138823.1 coordinate 25,669,898, forward strand.
CAGGGAAGAAGGCAGGAGAGGGGCAAAATACTATAGTACAAACCATACCTGGACAGCTAGGAACTGACACTTACTAGGCCACAAGCTGCTGTCCTTTTACACAACAAATGCTACTTTATCTTGCAATTACTCCATTTATTATAGAGGGTCAGCAATGGGGTAAGGCAATTCACAGCACAGGTACAATCAGCCTGATTCCTCTTCTGCAATTACAACTCGTGCTGACAGATTGTCACACTAATGCCTCATCAAGCTGAGCCCAAATCTAGTTTAAACACATTGTATAATGAGAAAACAGTTACAATTCATTTTGTTCACTGCCTTCTTCAAAGTTTAAATTGTAGAAAATAAACTGAAAATGCAAACAGCTTTACTACTCTGTATTTTCATTTGGCATCAATGCTTGTAACTTAGATTGCAAAGGAAAATGATATATACATCATCATATTTACAAATATGTGCTGTACAGTAGCATTACTACGAGATGGACTTTTAACATTTAAAATAAATTTACTGCATTGTTAGCACATGCAGATTGCATGCTATTTCTATACTACATGCGTCTTACATATGCGAAGAAAAGGTCTACTTCCCAAGGAAATGAATTTAATATTATAACATCAAACATAATGTTTACGAAGCTTTAATTTAGACCTACTTGAAGCTTGCCCAGTGATAGGTCCTCATCTCCAAGAAACGACAAACTACCATGCCCAACCAGATGCCACCCCCGTTACAAAGCAGGATGTCCAAAATGACTTGATCCCACCAGCATTCAGCAAAATTAGGCAGAAGGTGCATGAAGAAGAGCTACAGAATACAGCAAAAAGATTCTGGGTGAGGAACAGCACAGAATTCATACAAATTCACTTTTTAAGTACACATTCAAAAATCAGCTTTTCAGTAAATGTCATAATTCAAGGACAGGAGCCACAATCACCGAAATTTGATGGGCATCCTTCCATTAACTTCAGAAGGCCTTGGACAGAATCACACAAGACATCAGAGGTTTCCTTCTCACCGTTCCCTGCTGGGGCTATGCTGTATATAAGGATATCATGCAGCTCTTGGCCTCTCAAAGACAATACACAGAAATGCATGAAAGAAGCAAAACTACTGCATTTCTTGGAGGAAAGAAGGTGTTTCGTGCTTTAAAAATAAATTGAAGAGAATCTTTGTTTTATTTTTGCTAAATAGTTTTAAGAAGTATGTTTTCTAAACCACCACCAAGATGCAGTAAGTAGAATGGATGCATTTGTAACAGCTGTCAGTGCTAAAGTATGTTGGAGTTCAGGACTTCATACTTGTTCTATTTCAAAACTCTTTCTTACATCTACTATTTTTAGGAAATTCAGTGACTGTAAAAAGACTAAGAGTTCATCAATATTTCAGATACTACAAGCTTTGCTGCTATACTTGATCCAGAACAGCTCAAGAAGTTAAGAGGATATTCCACTCTCCCTTCCTACTTGGTCTCTGGTAAGCACTAATGATGAAGGTACATTTACAATGTAGATACTGGAAAACAGGCCAGAAACAAACCAACATCAGACTGAAAAGCTGACACCATCTGGATATATCAAAACATATTCAGTCCTTTAAAGATTTCCCCTGGAAAGTGTACAAGTCATTTACCTCTGAAGCAAACTGTTCCTTCCTGAATCCTCAATTTAACTGAAGACCACTGTGAGGCATTAGTAATGCAATTAAATGTATTTGCAGATACATTTGGTGAGTTTACACTTTTGATAGAGTGAAGGAGGACAACTGGTGAGAGTTAAGGCAAGATATAAACAGAATTTACTGAGAGCTAGAAATGGATTCAGTGCCTCTCATTTCCCTTTAAGAGAAAATAATTGTACTCTCTATTCTAGAAGAAAAATCACAGCAACCCAAAAAACAGACTGAAAAAGTTAGCTGTGGACTGGAAACCAAGACAGCCATGTGCTAAGCAGTCCCTTTGGAATATTCAAGGAGATGCTTAACAAAACACATAGCAAACTAAATATTCTTACCTCCACAAAACCAGTACAATTTTTGTCAGTTAATGTACATACACTGTGTCTGTGGAAGACTACTGGTATGATTTTGTAATAAAGCATCTTTTTTTAACAAATGTATAAATAAAATATTGAAAAAATCAGATGCTGGAAAAGGAGTAAGAATGTTTTCTGTACACAGTAAGAATGAATACTGGTCCATTTATAATAAATTGCAGTGACTGATATTGACAATAACAGTTCCTTTGAAAACTCTTGCAAAAGTATATCAAAGCAACTTGGGTTTTTTTTTTTTTTGACAAGGCTATGGGAAGGTCAACCTGTAGAAAAGAAAACTTGAATTTCTCTTCAGGACCCAACCTATACAATGTTGCTCATTATCCTGCTACAGTTTCCCTTTCATGGTTTAAATTAATTTAACCTGAAAGGGGCACTAGGCTACAAATCTCCATCTGCAATAATCCAGCCTAAGACACCAGAAGTTACAGATAGTAAGGCAGCAAAAACCAGAGCACAGGTGTTAGCCAGACCATCTCTAAGGTGCTAGCTGTTTTCTCAGAACAAGACACCAAGGTCTGCCTGCATCCCAACTTTAACCTGACGGTACAGAGCACGAGCCAAGTGTTCCATTTCAGAACAGGGAGCCAGCTGAAATCCATTAATGCTAATAGGAGATGCACAGCTAAATCCCTATGTAACTGCCCTGATAACTTCTGTAGGTTTCTAATGACTCTCCTGAATTAACCAATTCATTAAAAATCCATTTGAGTGGTGATAACCTCTCTATATGTTGAACCGTACCCAACACATTCTCTGTTCCAATAATCTCCCTTTGAACAACAGGGAATACTAGACACCCCATGTGGTGTCAAATTGAAGACGATGCTTGTGTGATGATCAACTGAATGATAAGACTGCGTGTGAAACAAATCCAAATTTATTCTTTTACAGAGACAAAAACTGAGTACAATAACTAGCAAAGTTGTTTTTTGTGGATGGGTACTTGTGAAATCCCAATCTTAAGCAGTTTCAAAATAGCTTAGAAAACAGTGTATCCTTCAATGTCACAGAACAAAAACATGTTCTGAAAAGGAACTCATGGCACCAGTATTTTCAAACCCAGAAGTTTCATTTTAGACAACTAAATCCTTATCTATGTTTCTGAATTATAAATGCCTTGTCAGATGAGCCATGCATTCTCAAGACAGCAAGCTCTACAGAAAACTATGATTTCAAAGACTAAATTCAGGTGTTTACATCTACACTGAGTATTTTAACTGTGACAGGTTAGACTACGCTGTCCCAAAAGCAGATAAAAATTGGATTTTTTTTTTCTCTGAATTGCCCAATTAAAGAATATAATGAAGTTAAACTCATTTTATAGAAACGCATTCTTGGATTTTAGGTGATACACATTCTACTAATCAAGCTCTAGGTTACATGCAAATGAAAATATTTAGAGTAGCAATTAATCGGCTTGAATTCTTAAAATAAATCTAACAATAAGGGCCAGCAGTCCAAGCAACAGTCAATTGACTGAATCAAGTCAAGTATCTGTATTTTTTTTTTTTTTATCAAAATAGGATTTGAAAGTGCCAACAGTCAAATGACTCAAGCATGTGCTTGGGAGAACTGTGGTAAAGCTAGACAACAAAAATAAGTCAGTGGTCCTCCAAAACCATGGTGCAGGGGACTACACTGCATGTGAACTAGCTTAGATCCAGGTCTAGTAAAAATCACGTTTTTATGTCAGTGAACATGAATAAGCTAGGCTTGTGGGGTACAATCTAACAAAAGAAGGGCTATGCACTCAGGTGTCATGACAGAAAACACCACACTGAATAGTGTCTTGCCATTCCATATAGACTTCTCCTCATGGGTCCTCACACCTTCCTTGGGGACCCCTCAACTTCATTTCACTGTACAGTCTGCATGACTATACACAATGTGTAATACTGTTGTATTTGGGGTAAGGGGATCATGACAGTAGATCACAGATACTGCAAGGTGAAAAAGGAGAACAATTGCTGTGAATCAGGGAATATTAGTCAACATCTGAAGTAGCACGAGTGTTGACTCCCGTAACAGCAGATAAACAAATTATGGATGGTACCAAAAGGCTGGCCTAGACTTCCCTCCTATTCAAGCAGTAGTAAGTCACTTACCTAAACCCCAGCTTGCTGTTGTCCACTAATGCAACTGCATCAATTGCTCAGCATCTGGTTTATAAGGCTTAAAATGTAAATCTATACTGAGAACTAGTGAGTCATCCTTCTAGTAACATACACGCTTCCCCCAAGAACAATCCAAGTCTTATACATTTGCTTATAATTAAGATTATGGGTGGCCTACCTCAGTGAGCTCCCAGGTGATGCTAATAGTCCAGCACAGCCCATAACTGCGGATCAGCAAAGCCTTCATAGCCCAGCCCCAGAAGTGCCCAAAAGCAAATATATCAAAGTGGCTGAGGATTCTCTCCCAGGTGATAACATGACAGTTCACAGCATATTCCTGTTAATGAAAAAAAAACCAACCAAACAACAAAAAACTTCAATCAACAGGCAACTTCAGAAACACTAGAATGAAGAAAGTTCTTTCTATCCAGTGCAACAACCCTGAAATTATAAGGATATTGAAAGAAGCATTACTCTGCTTTCTTGTCCTTCTAAACTCTGCAGGAAAACTTTCAGTATTAAGACTCAGTGTCATCACAGTACAACTCTAATTTAAAAGCAGATAGAATAGACCCTGGTGCCTGAAGGAGAGCGTATTTCTTATGTGACAGAGGAACAGCAGGAGCAATAAAATCAATAATAATAAAACCAGCAAACAATACTCCAGAAAATAGTTATTTGCTTTTCTTTGGTGTCTTGATTTGAAATAGCCACCTTTCCCATTTTCATGCTGTCTGGTGTTCAGACGTGGCTCATCAGTGGCTAATCCTCACCAGCTTGTGATGTTATGTTACTCATCTCGATGTTCATTTGAGTATCTTTTAAGTCTTATTTTCCTCACAAAAGCAATTTCCCAGAACACATTCATATTGAGAAAGATCAGTCACAGGGCTGAATTAAAACAAAACAAAACAAAACAAAAAAACCCAAAAAACCCAACAACAACAACAAAAAAACACCAAAGGGAACTTGCAACTGTTTTGTCACAGATGAGTGGCAGATTCCTTTAAGAATATTAATTAATATTCTAGTCATCAATAACAAGGGAAATGTGTTCTCTCATCATGTACAGCAAGTGCTAGAAATCACTGCCCAACAAAAAAAGAAAAAAATCGGTATGCCATCAGGAGGCTGCATCTGTGGGATTCTGTCTCCTCACTGGGCATAAACTGAACTATTCCCAACTGGAAACACACATTTAAAAAAATCTCTACTCTCCAACCCTCCTAAAATATACATTGCCACCTGCAGGTGACAACACAGCACTGCTCAGTGCTGTTGAATTAAGTAAGGATTCTCTTGCAGGCCAGAATTATTGCTAATCCTGCACAAATGAACCATGATCAAGTTGAAACGGGGATGGCAGAAAAAGATTTAAATCCTGGTCTCCATAAGAAGAATGCACAATTTCACACAAACACTTCTATCAGCCAGCAGTTACGTCCCACTATGAAACTGTAAGTAACCCTCACTGTTGGTGCTCCCTGAAGTGAATGCATGGTATTGCTTTTCGCACATGCCAGTGCTGCTGGTCATTCAAAGAAAGGTGCACCGCCTGTCCTAAGGATGGCAAAGCTGCAGCTTTAGTGCACAGACTCAAATAGATCTGAAACTGGCTCATTTGCCAGCATGAGAAGCGCAGAATGCACAATGGAACGTGCAGGCTCCTAGCTACACCATGATATCTGAAGCTCTATAATGAGTGAACACAACGAGGTTACTCTAAAAGTGAGCTTTTTTCCGGGGCTCTTGCTTTTTTGCTTCTATTTTTACTGGGGCTTTTTGCCCTCTATCTCATCTTTCCAGCTGCAGCTCTGCCAGTCATACAGTGAAATGTGCTGAACTTTATTTTGTACCGAAGCAACTTTGCCAGCCCTGTGCAAGAGACAAAGCTGCAGCTTTCATTATAGTTGCCCTTTAAAAATTTACTCCAAGTAGTACAGAGTAAGTTTCCACTGACTGCTACAGTCAAGCAATCTGCTGTACTGTGGTTCTGTGCCAGTAGTAATACCACTACTCCTCTGACTTGAATCTATTTCTAACTTAAATGACAGGAGAGCCAGGTGAATCTGACTTACCAATAGACTCCTCGTCTCAGCTCCCTTTTGTTGCTCAGCAACATCACTAACTCCCATGCTCACACTCCATTTAGCAGTGTGTCCTCCCACTGCCCTAACAGCAGGCTGCCCATGCCTCACCACCACCACACATCTCCTGCAGAACAGAAATTCACAGCCCTGCTCTGGATGCTGGAGTTGCACAACATGTACTGCTGATCAGCTGAGGGGCAACACCTGAAGCATCCAGAGTTTTCCAGATAAGGAGCCTGTATGCAGCCCTCACTATTAATGAATTAATGTAAGCTTACCGCACTGTAAAGACTTCCATTCCCTCTTATGTGCCACAGGGCAGGAGTTTGCAGCCACTGCTGATTAGGTGCTGTGCAGTAGTTTGCATATGCAGTAAATTGCTATTTGCCAAAGACAACCAGTGTATTTCCTTACTCTTGAGGCATGAGTCTGGTAACATCACCTACTATACAACAGGTGACCACGGTGAGCAGATGCGCCAACCCCAGGGCAAGGAAGCACGCTGGTCAGTAGTTTGATGCGATAGTGAAGAGAACAAGACTGGCAACTCTCGCCTCTCCATGCAGTAACCCTCTTCTGCTTGATGCTCAAAAGCCCACACCCTCTTCTGCCTGCCTCCCAACATACCTCACGTACTTCTCCCAGGCTTCCTTTTACTACCTCAACTCCTCGTGCCAGTGTCCTCACCTGAAGGGGAATGTTCTCTGTATTGAAAACTCTTCGCAAGCTGCTCAGCAGGCAGAGGAACAAGCCTGGCTTTCCATGCCACTCCAGATCATGATCTATGAAAGTAATTTTGCAATGGTAACAGCACCAGTGCTTAGCTGGGTGACTGGAAGGCAGCAGAGCCCTGCAGTTACTGTACCTGGATTTCCACATACTCAGTGGCATACCAGTCATGTACTAAGCTCAGAGCAATAAGGCGAGACCAGTTCTTTGAGTGCAGCATTGTGGCATCAAAAAAAACCCCAAACCAATCTGGGACACACACACCATAGAGGCCTCATTTAGATATTACCTTGCTAAGTCTATTTTCAGTATCCAGGCTCATATCTATTGTTTAAAGGAATCCAAAACCACCCCAGTGCAAACATATCTTACACTCCCAACTGCACACTCATCTGAACACCTGCATTAGAAAAAATACAGAGAAGACTGTTTTTCATACCAATTGATTTCAATGTAAATAAATAGCAATTGAAACAAAAGGCTCATTGACTCTGTCAAGTATAGACCGCACAAACTCACACTGCTTATGCCAGCAAATTCAGATTTACCCCTCCCACTCATGTAAAACACGCCTAAAGTAGCCAACATGTCCAATAAAGTGCCATGGATACATACCATAATATCTGCTTCCCTTGTGGCATATCGAAGATTAGGATCCAGCCAGTACATCACTGCTTTTACCTGCTCAAAGTTAAGGAAGAGCACGAACACCAGGAACAGAAAATAGAGCACACTGAGACCTGCAAAAAGACTCAGCTTTAAAATCATATTCACTCACAAAACTCCTTGAGACACAGAGGGTCCAAAAAGCTGCTTTCAAACTGTTGCTCTATACATGCCTAGTTTGCACAGATGAGTTTTCTACATACAGTGGCTACATGCAAAAAGCTTAAGAGACCCAAGTCAGACGGTAATCTCTGAGCACTCAGCCCTTCATATCACCTCCTATTTCAAGTGATATAAATATATGCTTGACTGCATGAACCCAATCAAAACAAAATCAGTCTAATCAGTTTAGACAAGTAGTACAAGGCTGTGATCAGGAAGCTCTTTAGTAAGAGATACATTAGGAGCCCAGGATTGGATTAGCTCTGTCTCTTTGCTTTAAGTATTCTTGGTCTCACTAATGCAGGTCCCTAAGCCTATATGCAGATTTCAACACAAAGATCAATTCAATAATCCCATCTGGCAATTCTGAGCTATGCTGGCAATAAAGAGTAGTTACAAATATAAACTAATGTATGTTTGAGTTACCTTTTGAGCTGAAAAATTTGTTGTTTGAAGCTTTTAAAGGTGAAGATGATTATTATTTGTTTTCACACCATTATACCTTATGAAACACTATTGCATTTGGGACTACCACCTCTCTCCTCCCAATGTCTGAATATGGATTTTCTTTAAAAAAGAAAAACTTGTAAGAAGTTAAGAGGCCTAGGTGTATATCTGTGGGGAGATGAAGCTGCTGTTGGGAGCATATCTTTACATTATTCACAAGTTCACAGATATCTAAGACCACATTTGAAAGAGGCATATAAACACTAACACCATTTCCACAGTCTAGCACTCAAACTTACTTGTATCCTGCAGCAATGTCATGGAAGGCAGAAAGATTAATGTGAATAAACTTAGTATCTGACATCCAAAATAAACTATAGCAATTCTAAAAAGATATTTTAAACTATAACCAGAACTCACATGTTATTAATCCCCAGCGTATGCTAGAGAACAACTTCTGTTCAAGTACACACACATGAACAGAAAGTATATATGCTGTCCTCTGCAGTACATCCTAAAAACGCATCAGGTAAACAGATGCCACACTACTACAAGTGCAGCCCGCAGGTGAGGGTGTGTCCTGAAATGTTGAGGACACACTACACCTGCCTTTCATCTACTGAACAGGTCTGAGACCTCAAGCACTGCTAAACAAGCCATGCCAGAAGAAGCAGAATTACACAGGGAAAAATGCTGCTTCTGATCTCGCGTGTAGCCTTTTCCCTGAAGTGCAGGGGGTCAAGCTCTGACAGTATCAACATTGAGAATGACCTTTTACTTTACATTTGCTGAAACCTGAAATGAACAGTAGGACCTGTGTTTCCCAAACTTCACAAGGAGTAGGATTCTTTAACGAGTACTATCTAATCAGCAGTATCCTCTCAGTGTCAACAGATGAGTAATCAGCTACTTTGGGAGGCTACTTATTTTTAGCTATGTAAGGTGGCTGGGGAGAGAAACATTCAGTCCCCTTAAAAAGAAACAGATCAGCTTTTAAATCAAATGTGCCTAATTCTCTGCAAATGTACTTAAAGTCTAGGATATGCTCTGTGAACCCTGAATTATTTCAAAATAAAATTCCTTATGTTTTTGCCATGTAATTCAGATGTTTAAGGAGCAGGATTTCACTCAGTTCTGCAGCTAATAGAATTATTTTCCAAACTATGAATGCAACTAATATTTACAGGTATTTTTGCTGAAATTATAAGTTAAGAACACGAATATATACATGTTAGGAATATTAATAAATGTATGTTAAGCTATACAATGATACAATTTAATAAAGTAATAGCATATTTTGCCAATAATGAAGAGAAGCACACTACTAAACTGGATTTAGTTAGAATTCAGATAGTATAAGCGGTAGCTATAAAAAAATTAAAACCTTTTTGGGGTGGGAAGAGATGGCAGTAGGAAGGGCGTGGGGGAAGGAGATTAGGAAGCACAAGGACAAAACAGGATTAAAACAGGGTATCAGAATGAATGATCCCTTTCTGGTGATTTAATTTACACCATCCTGACACAGAGTAACTACAATGACATTACCAAACATAATTAAGAAGACATTATAAGCAACTGCTCAGAAGTGGGAGGGAAGTGACATTCACACAAGTTTGATGCACGATTGTGTTTAGTGACAATTCCATTCATCTGAAAGTTAAAACAGCCAGTCCTGCAGAAGCACTGAAAAAGTCAGAAACACAACTTAAACTTACCAAAAACCATTCTCCATATTGCAGGGTGGGGACGTGTAAAGGGTCCTGTAGATAGTAAACAAAAAGCTTATTAGAAGACAGTCAAGAACAACCACATAAACTATTTTTGAGTATATCTCATATGAGGATTTGGTATGAGCACGGATCAGTTCTCCATCAAACTATGTAATACACCCAGAAGTTGGGGCTCTATGCTAAAAAGAAAAAAAAAAAAAAAGAAAAAAGGTAACAGCAGATTTCAGAGAGGAAGAGGAGACTGCCAATTAGTAGGGTGCAGACAAAATTTTCCATTATTTTTATGGAGTTGTTTCAAGAACAGTAGTATGCTGTTTGCTCAGCAGACACCATATATCAGGTATCACCTGAGGATCTCTTGATCTGGGTTCTAGACCACAGCTCTCGCATGGCTTGCTCCCAATGAAATCATCAAATACAAATTTCTGTGTGTTAGCAAAGAAACATGGTGCTTAACCTTCAGATGACCATGAAATGTTAGCAAACAGGCCTCCTAAAACTTCCAAACTGAATCTCATATATCTCACAAGAAGTAAGATACCTATGCTCTTTACCAGTGGCAATATTATTTACTTTAGAGCCAGTGATTAATCTGGTGAAATTGGAAAACCTCTAAACATTAATCACACATTTATGTAGCAAGAAGGGGCTGAACAAATATTTTCAGCATGCACTGCGGACTGCTCTTTCACCACTGCATACAAAAGGCTCATTTTTCTCTGGCATTCAGTTTTTCAGGGAGCACTTTGTGAAAAGTATGGATTAATGATTTTTAAAATATGAGAAAAACACATCCCAACTCTGAAATACAAAGCTGCCCTCAGCACAATCACTGTTTTTTTCCTGAACATTGCCAATCCTGAGACAGTTTAGACTTGACCCAAGAATTATGCTCTTGCTGACAGCAATAAGTAAAAATTAAAATTAAATAAATAACTAAATAATTACAAAAACAACCAAAAAAAAACCCCCCAAAAAACAGGAAGACAGCATTTCCTCCACAGAATTAGGTGTCACACATGGGTTTTTACCTTTTTGCACTTTCTGCTCCTCACACGATTACCAAAACTTTTGTCCAACTTAACCTTCTACTGAACAACTGTAGTTTTACACTGTAATGTGACTTAGACCATTTCTAACTATCGCTAGCTTCTGGTAAGGTGATTTACGTAAGGTGTTATATCTCTGAAAATTTGTAGAGTGACAGTTCTGTTAAAACACACTGAGGCAGACTCCTTTTAAACATTACTGAATGATCTGGCAGCATCATTACTTAGCAATCTGAGCTGCAACTCCACACCTGCAAATAGAGACACTAATTTTGAGAACCTGACTTCCTTGTTAGATACAGACAAGCTATAAATAACTTGCATTTTACCGTTATCTCCGCTTAGTACGATTGCAACCCATTTTTAGACTGTTCCTTAACATAAAGTAATTCAAAAGAGTAAAGAAAAAAATACATTAAAAATTGATACTTTAATAAAAATCAAAATAAATATAGTGGCAATAAAGAGAAATTCACATGTTACAAAAAGTGAAGTATAAACAGTATAAACCTTACTCACCATTAGGAAAAGCTAGAACACTGATGATTAGAAAGAAGAAAATCACAGAGAGGATACCCCTCCAAATATTATCCTCTGGGACAGAATCATCCCTGAAGAGACAGACAACATCAAAGTGTTAAAGTATGTTGTAAGGATGAAGTCGAAAGGCTTTGAAGATATCATATTATTTAAATAAAGACTACATGGAAATTAAGCATAAGAAATAAGCATGCTGGTTACATAACACGTCGAGATAGTAACTGCACTGAATGATTTTCACTCTGCACTTCTGGGTATCCCTTTCTTACAAGAGAGTTAAACATATAATCAATACATGCAACCCATAAGCATTGTTAGAAGTCAATGCAGAAGCAATGACTAAATTTTACACAAGGTGAAAAAAATCTTCTTGCTTTAATGTTCATAGGAACGTCATCAAAAGTACTTTTACACAGCAAACAGAAACCTGGACCAAAAACTCTGGAAGCCTGAATGCAGTTCCTAGGTTTCCCTCTGCTGTTTTGGTGCTGCTCGCAATCCCCTTCACTTCCCTTGGCCTGTTCCCAATGCCAAATGCCTGAGGTGAGCACTGAGAGGGCTCAAATAATGACTACGATCAGCCTTTGGAAATAATGATTACATAGCTTAGATTCCATGTATAACAGAGAGACAGCAAAACTTAAAAGAACCAAGGAAAAGTATCAACTTGCGTTTAGATCTATTAAGCTAAAGCTCTGAATAAAATACCAGGTATTATTTGTGCTACTGTCATATTATGGCCAGAAGAGAGACCTAAGAATTCAGTTTGGAATGCCAAGGCAAACTTGACTAAGCTCTTCTTTCTTTTCAGGCAGGTAGAATATAGTGTACAGCAGTGAGATTAGCAAAAAAAAAAGCCCACCCAAGTCTTCTAACCAGCAGTCAGCTTCTGGGATACTTCAGTAACACAAACAGAAACAAACTTCAGGCTAGCATAACATGCACAGCTAATATTTCATAATGTATCACCCACTACAACTCAAATTAAAGTTTTACTGTCTGGGTAATTTTCATGTACTTAGGATCAGTTTATCTATTTAAATATATTTATTTATTTATTCCCAACCCATTATATGAAAAAATTCCCAGCAAGCTTTAGAGGGGTACAGCTCTTCCTGGCAGAGCAGCTGTCACATTTCTGGGTGGTTCAGTAAAGAATCTGTGACAGCATAAATGCACCGCACATTAGATATTTGCTGCAGTTATAAAATATTTCTCACTTTGCCAAATTATTTCCTTTCCCTCAAAACTGAACCTTAACAGTTCCACAGCAGACTTCCAGCGTTGAGGCATTTCAGCACTGCGTTAGTTTAACTGTATGGCAGGAAAAAGTACATTAAACATGAATGGTTTCTCTGCAGGCCTCAGGGACTCCGCACAGCAATTTCTTTTTTAAAGCAGCTCAGTCCAGATTTGCCAGTCATTTTCCAGCAAGCATGCTGCACAGGCTGACACTTTACACCAGCTATGAAGCCCAAGTTCCAGAGCTTAGCTCTGGCTCCCTTGGCAATCTCAAAAGCCTCATGCCACTTCCCAGCGCATTTCCCAGCCAGAGCCTCAGGCTCCCATGGCTCACACAGCAAAACCACATTCCTGTTTTAACATATGCAAATAACACACAGGCACATGCTGTCACGGGTGCCACCAAGTAGGGGATTTTTTTTATTTTTTTATTTTTTTTTTAAGAGAGAACAGATTACTAGAGTCACACGACTGTACAGTTCGGTGTGGCCAAGAAAGAAGTGAAAGACGCTGTGATCACATCACTTAATTGTGGCGCCAGCTGGGCTGAATGGTCCTCACCTTTGTGTGTCAGGATTCTGAGTACTAGTCAGCTCCAGGAAAGCTGTCCTAGTCATGTTGGAACCACTTCCCCCAAAAACCAACAAAGATGTTGAATGCGGTGTTAAACTGCATTTCATTCCAAGTGAGTGACAGAGGCGTTTCATTTTGGCTTGCAGATTACCTTTTTTCAAAAGAGACAGACATCCAATGTTCTTGCCAGAAGCAGGTAAAAACAGGTGGGAGCAAGAGACTCGCTACCGTATGCTCGTTAGAATAAAAATTATAGTGTTTGCCTGGAAGAACTATTTTGGGGAACGCCAAAAGAAACAGGGAAGCAAAGTAACTGTTGGAGGAAAGATACAATCACAACAAGCTGCAATCAGGAAAATGTGCTAAATCATCTCCTCACTTAGCCTTAGGAACTTTGATACTGACTTTGAAATACAAGCATTCGTGCAGCAAAAATAAGGTTTGTAATGCTCATGTGGGAGAACAGATGAAAATTCTCTCAATTTAAACCCACTTTACCGGGGCATTTTTCAATTCTGTGGCTTTTTGGAGAAGAAATAATAAAAAAAACAAAGCACATAACAACTGCATAACCTTTTTCTCTCTCCTGCTCTTCTCCTGGCTCCAGAGCACTACATTATGCGGGCACATTACAAAAATGTAAACTAGTAAGTTATTGCATCGTGAAGAAGAAAAAAAAAATGAGGATACTCAATGGAGGAAAAAATAGCTAGGACACTAAATTTAGAGTGTGTGTGGGAAAAAATAAACTCCCCAAATCAAACCTAAATGCACAATAATCCAGTTTAATCAACCCCATTAATCAAGGGATGTGAAAGACAACAGCCCTATATCCTTGTAGGTTTTATTCCTGCTTCCATAAACCCCTGCAGCTTCACACTAGAAGGTACCAGTCTGTCACCTTCCTCAGTCCTGTTGTTGTGCTCCACAAAATACCCCCTCTAGCACCCACCTGCCCTCCTGCTGGTTGCGTCCAGACTCAGAAAAGGCCACATCCCTCTCTCCAGGGAGGAAGAGGACAGGGAAAGCTAGAGCCGCTCCACGCCTCGGCGCCAGGGCACAGCCTGGAAGCAGAGGAGCCTGTGTCTTGCTCATTCAGCAGGAAATAACCAAGGCAGCTGCAGCCATTGTAGAAGCACTAGAAGGATGTGCTTTAAAAAACAGAATACCCTCTACTCCCCACTTTAACATGGAGAAGTTAAACACACTCACATTTTTTTTTTCTGGATTATTATTATTATTGCTACCTGAAGATTATTGCTATTTGAAGTTTAGCTTCACCTTTACCTGTCAGCTCAAAGACAGTATTAACAGCTCTCCGTGATCCCAAGGGAGACCCCATGTTATCCAAGGGAAAAGCATTTTCTAAGTTTGTCTGAACCCTCACAGATTTCTGACATAAGACAATTACAGAAGAGACAAGAAAGACTCTAAGGGAAGCAGAATTTCCTCTGCCTATGCTGAAGTTCCTGAAAAAATAAGTTTTACTTAACAACATCAGTATGAATGTATCATAGACAATCCCCTGCTTAACAAATTGACCAGGAGAGCTACGGAACAATTGACAGCACAGGGGAAGCAAAGAATCACTTGTCACACCCTACTGGGAAGTCTACAGCGCCTTGTGCCCAGGAGGTGGAAATACAAACCCAGTCACTGAAGACCAAAATGCAATAAGCTGATGGGAATAGAAAGACCAGACCTGGGAGCACATACTGTAAGCATGTGGGGAACTATCTCCTCCCTCCCAGCTTCTCAAAGAGTACATATGGCTTGGGTAGTGTCCCAAATAAGGCAACAGAGGCAGCACTCTGGTATCACCCAGGAGATTCAGGAAACTCCTGTGATAGTTGGAAATAGCAGAGGAGGGGGGGGAAAGAAAAAAAAAAAAATCAGAGTAGCTTCCACAACGTGAGAAGAGGAGAAACAGAGAAGAGTTAAAGAGAAGCCAATGGGTATTTAAATACAGGAAGTGAGGCAGAGCAGAGACAGACCGGGGAAGAAAATGAACCGAAGAAGTTGGGAGTTAGAAAACTAGCAAGACAAATGGAAAGAAAAGCCAGCAATCTTCTTGGAAAAATGCAAACAAACATTTTGTTTGAAGTGAAGTAATATTCTTTGGGCCTAGAAGACTCCATAGTTCTGAAATCGCTGCTTCACTCATCCTCTGCTTGAAAGAATTAAACAGACCTCTCCCAAAGGTGAGCCATCAATTCCATTAATCCTTCAGAATGATGCCTGGATGAGAATCCCTTTGTAACTCACAAGTTTGACCTAAACTAGCCCTACAGTGAGAAAAGTGATCGGGCCGGGGGAGACAGGACAAGAGGAGCATTTGTAGCAGAGGTGTCTAATTAAACATTGTACCAAAGCACAGAAACATGTCTCTGATTTCAGTTAAGAAAGGATCCCTGGGACTTTCTACCTTAGCTTAGATCTTGTTACCTAGGTAGAACAAGGGATGCGTTCACCAAAAATATCTTCCCTGGGGCCATACACAAGCTGAAACAAGAAAAGGCATACCTCAAACCATTTGGAGCTACACTATTTCATGTCCCCTTGCTCTCCTTTCCCAGCTCAACCCAGGCTTGACCATTATTTTCATAGCTGATAAAAACCATACGTTTGGATTCTTAGAATAAGACAGAGATTACACACTGAATTGCGTATCAGGCCTAGGGACAAATAATCATGTTCTTCTGTCAAATGCAGAGTTTAATCAACAAGGCCATTGAGATCTGTGATTGTGTACACACAGTGTCACAAAAGTGTAAATAAGCCCAAAACACTATGTACAACTCAGCTAAAACCTCTCA
This sequence comes from Platalea leucorodia, assembly GCF_965183815.1. Taxonomy (NCBI): domain Eukaryota; kingdom Metazoa; phylum Chordata; class Aves; order Pelecaniformes; family Threskiornithidae; genus Platalea; species Platalea leucorodia. Next base: position 25,686,116 of record NC_138823.1, read on the forward strand.
GAAATCACTCTTTGCCCAGAGACGGCGTGATTTAGCCTAAAGGAGGATTATGTTATCATCTTCACAGCCCCATTCAGTAGGAGGCAATAAAAAGTACGCACAATTTAGAAAAATACTGCAAGATACCCTTCAGACTGCATTGCTATATCCTTTGTTTACAAATAAGGCTCCTGAAAATAACTGTGTCCATTCATAGCTTTATTTCCACGCATGACTGCAGTGGCCGAGTCCACAGAGCTGTTCCTGTGGTGGGGAAAGGGTGCGGCTAAGCGTATCAGTACCGGGGCCTAAGCCAACGTGTGACTGGCCACAGACAAAGTATGTTGTATAAAAGTGATGACACAAAACAGTCACTCCTGTCACTGAACGCTTGGTAAATTATCTGTATGAGTGATGTCATTGCTGGGCTTCTTGATAGTCTAATAAAAGCCATTTTTGGCAACTGCTTGAAACACACATTTTGATAAAGACTTTAACAGAGAGCCTCAAAACGATCAACAAGTTTCCAGTAAACGTAGCAGAGGAGAATGACCGCTCTCCGAAGGGAGGGCCTCCCGAGCAGGGTGCTCTCGGCCAGCTAGCGATGCAACACCCTGCCTGCAGAGCGCACAGCAAGTCACGGCCCGATAGCAAGTCTCCCGTTAACCCGCCCCAGCAGGAGCCACCGCCCGCCCTCGCCCCCGGGGGACCGGCCCCGGCCGCCGCCCCGGGAACCCCCTTTGCCCCGGGGCCGGGAAAGCGCGGCCGCGGCGCTGCCGGCACCCGGGGCGGGGCGGGGGATCACCGCGGCGGCGCCGGGGGCCGCGCACCTGGTGAAGGCGAAGGCCATGAGGCTGAGGATGGTGAAGCTGAGGAGGGTGATGGTGTGCGGCCGGTAGAAAAACTCCAGCGTGATGTCCTCCACCTGCTGCTCGTTGATCATGCGGAAGTGCAGGCGGTAGTTCACGTCGTCCTTGCTCAGGGTCCGGCTCCCCACGCACGACGCCATCTCGCCCCCTTCCCCTCGCCTCAGCGCGGCTCTGGTTCTCCCGGCGCGGCGCGGCCCGAACCGGCCTGGCCCGATACGGCCCGGCCCGGCCGCCCGCGCCGCCTGCCGCTGAGGCGAGGCCGCTGAAGGGAGAAGCGCCGCGCCCGCCGCGCCGAGGGGCGGAGCGCGCCCTGCCGCTCCCGCGGCGCCCCGCGCCCACGCGGTGAGGGAGGGAGGAACGGAGCGGGGGGGGGGGGGGGGAGGCGGAGCCGCACCGCCCCCTGGGAGCAAGCGGTGGGAAGGTCTCTTTTCTTCCTGCCCCCCCCCCCCGCTCCCGAATGGTCTCGCCCGAGTTGGGGCGGGGGGGGCACGCACGTGGGCTGGGCCGCGGGCGGGAGCGGCGCGAGGGGCAGGTGAGGGGTTGGCGGGTCCCGCGGCCGGGCGGGCTGCGGGGCCGGGGCCGGGCTGGTGGCGGGGCGGCCGCGCTCGCCCTCGCCCTCCTGCGGGCCGGGCTCGCTGCGTGCGGAGCGGCACGCCCTCCGGCAGGCCGTACGCAGAGGCTGCCGGGCTGGGGCGGCCTGCGAGGGGCGGCTTCCCCGCGCGGCTTCCCCGCGCCCTGTGGCGGGGTGTGAGGTGAGGAGGGCCTGCGCGGAGGGCCCCGTCTTTCGGGGAGGGTTTAGGTCCCGGCTGGGCTTCCCCCGTGCTCCCAAGGGGACGGCTGCCGTGCGGGGTAGCGGGCGGTGGCGTTCAGAACCCGCTCTTCTCAGTTACCTCTCCGTTGGTCACGCGTTTAGAGCCTCAAAGCAGCTACGTACTGCTTTGTACCGAGTAATGCCTGCTTTAATGCTCAGGGAATTAGCGCCCATGCTCCCAGCCCTGCGGGCGAGCTGAGGCAGCGCCCGTGTTATTCCTCAGCCCTTTTTCTCCCAGCAGGATGCCGCGCTGAGGTGGAAGATGGCTTTGTGGGCTCGGCAGCTCTCCCGCCGGTGTTGCCTGCTGCAAGCGGCCTGTGCTGCTGAATTGCCTTGCAGGCTGAGGGGCCGCAGCAGCACCGCACAGGCGTGTCCTGGGTTCGCCCCTCTGGCTCTGCTGCCCTCTAGAAATGACTTTCTTCCGTGGAGATGGCAGGCATACAGGCATGTATCGGTAGGAAGCTGTTCTCCGCCTGACAGTGCCAAGGATGCATCCTTTTCTTCTCCCGAAAGTAACTTGCCTTCACCAGTAAAACAGGAACAAGCAAAACCTGAAACATTACCTGATCTGAATGCAAAAATACTGTATGAAGGTAAGAGGTTAGGGGTACTGTTTCTCCCGAATTTCCAAATCGTGCTTTCAGTGTTACCCTAGGTTCTCCTTTTTTGGCCTGTTTATCTAAAATACTTATATGAAGTTCCCGACTTTCACTTGGTTTTAGCCCCATAGTTAATGCAGAATTCCTGCGGTCACTGTAGCATATAAAGAATACCTTTAAGCCGATATAAAGATACGTTTTGGGTAGAAATGTCGGTCTGGAGCTGCTGTTTGAAGAGCTGTTCTTTTTGTAACTCTACCTGCAGCAGCTGAGCATTTGCCTTTCCCTCATAGTTGTACTGGTACAAAATAAAGGGGTTGGTTTGTTGGTTTTGGGTTGGGGTTTTTTTGAGCAGGAGCGGGGAAGGCCACCCCTGAAGCAGCTCGCACAAAGCAGCTGTTTGAGTGATCAGGGATGAACAACAGGAGGCAGCAGAGTGTGAAGCCTGCTTAAGCGCAGCCCTGATGAGAAATGCTCGTCAAACTGTCTCCTGAGGCAAGGACGATAGATACAAGGTCGCCTTGGTGTTGTTGCCCTGAGGAAATTGCCTCACTTTTCTCTACTTTTATATCTAAGTGAGGATAAAAAAAAATACCACCCTCTGAAAATAATTCTAGTATGCTGAGGAAACTTGCTCTGGATTACTAAGCAGTCTTGTATGTTCAGATTCTGCTTTGAACCCAGCCAACTTGGATCCTACAGAGCTTATTTTTGGGGTGGCTCAGAGCTGCAACTGAGATCTGTGTGTTTGTGCAGCTGGTTCTGGAAACAGTGCTGCACCAGAACTGACAGGTCAGCCAGCTCGTATGTGTCTGCACCTGCGGTGCATTTTATTTACGTGCCAGATTTTTATCTGCCAGCAGACTTACTGTTGTATATGTGTGTGTGTGGAGCATTTTGCCCAGTTGGCAGTGTATGTAACGGAATAAACATAATTGCGAACTTTTTCGTTTGGGTAACTTGAGGTATGTTTTCTGATAGGACGTTTAAAGAACTTAGAGCGGCAAAAAAAGAGCATCTGTGCTTCCAGAATGGACCCTGGTGTATATTGGTTCCGTCCTCAACAAGTTCAAAGGAAATGCTTGATATCCATATAGATTCCTAGAGAGTTCTTATTACTGATTAAGGTGTAAATGTTGTTAAAAATGTTTTACTGTGCTTTTGTTTCTGAGGTTTTGACAAAAAGAAGTGGCAAGACCTTTAACAGCTATTGACCTAGTCTGTGCAACTCTTCCTAGAACAATAGAATCTTCCTACTTATTTTGGAACCTGTCTTGGTAGTTCTGGTGTGGCTTTGTTTTTTTGACATGGAAGAGTGTTACCCTGGTCTCTAGGAAGTCATTGTGCAAAGGTACAGGACACAGAAAATCCCGATCCTGAAGGGTTTATAATTAGGGCTGTTGATCAGTAATCAGTTGGATAATTGAGGTGGATGCTAGCAGTCAGCCTGCAAAGCAGTAATCTTGATCTAGCTGCTGCGAGCTCCTGTCAATGGAAAAATAGATCAGTTTAGAGAAATATTTTTTAAAAAGACACTGTGCTCTGTGACTTGGAACACTTAAAGGGAAACAAGCATAATGATGTTTTCTTGGAAACCTTCATGAGTAGGAAATGGAGCTTGACTTCTTTAGCTGTTAGAGGTGGTGGCAGTCAGCAGCCATTCTGTAATGGATAAGACATGATAGCTTGATTGAAGTTGGCTGTGAACTACCTTGAAAGTTAAAACAACTGCCGTTCAGGCATCAGGTTCGGAAGAGGCACAAAGTAGCGGGCTTGTCAGGTTATGAAAAATAATCTTTGCAGTAGCCTTTGATCTGGATATGATCAGGCAAGAATACATTTGTGAAAACATGAAAGAAAATTCTTTTTCAAGAAGGTGATGTGATCTGTTGTCTGCAGTGATTGAGGAAGCAGACTGAAGGCAGGCTTGCTGGGTGCTGCACTGAGATCCTGCCACATGAGCAAGAGTTGATGGGCAGTAACAAGGAGATGGAACAGAGACAAAAACTGGGAGTAGAGTCTATGTTTTCATATGTTTTCAAATAATAATAGATTGGCTGTTCTTCTCACGCACAGTGTTCTTGCATTTTGAAATGGATTTTAAGAGATCGGTATAGCATTTGGTGGGAACAGCTTTGTCTTTCACAAAATGCATTTGGGTCTTCTGTATTTGTTTCTTAGACTGGGATGACGTCCCACCTTCATCTGCTTTGGAGGAGATTTCTGAGGAAGAAGCTGTACAGATCATTGGAGAACCGCTTCTTCCCCTTCAGTCTTCCACACTCCGAGATTATGTTGATCACTCAGAAACACTGGCAAAACTTGTCCACCTAGGTATCTGTGATTTTGTTTATGTGGTTTGCCTGTATCCGGAGCTTTGGAGATTCTATAATTTGTGTTTTGATCTTACTGGTTGCCTTGTAAACTTGAAAATAGGAACAGTGACCAATGGCTAAGGGCAGCAGAACGTTATCTGGGGTAAATGGAAAGAGAGAGGGGACTGCATGACTCGCTAGCAATGCTGTATTAGTTGCAGACAAGCCTGGCTAGCTTTAGTCCCGTAGTGCTGTGGATGCTAAAAGGAGGCATCTCCCACAGCTTCTGGAAGTGGGGAGCACTTTGTGTAACTTGATTGGTCTCTCTTCTTTTGGACTGGTTAAGGATGCTTTCTTTGCTGCAAAAGAAATTGCAGCTCTCTGTCCTTGGAAGGAAGGAAGGAGAGCGGCTGCTGTGCGGAACCTTAGAAGTGGGGCACGGTAAACTGGAGAGGCAGGGAGGAAGGGATGGAAGAGAACCTTGCTTCTCATCAAAAAGCACTTGGACTGTGCAGGGATAGCTGAGTTCAAGGTTGCTGGCCACCTCCTTGTTTCCCAAAAGTACAAGGAATGCTAGGAGGAGGTTGGAGAAATAAATATTTGAGAGGGGGAGACCTGGCTCCGTGCAGTAACAAATTGCTATGTGTGAGCCAGTATCCAAAGGCACTTCATTGCAAAATTCTCCCCTTCCCTTGTATAATGGAGCTGGGAATTCCTTGCACACATACTTCTGTGCAACAAGAGTAGGTCTCTACATGTGGCACGTGCTAGTGTACCTGATTCCTCACTTGCGGGATTCACTGCAAATGTTTTCCTTCAAAAAATAAACTTAGTGAAAGTGACTAGAATGACTGCTTGTTTTATCTGGAATCTTTCCACACTATACAAGGTGTTGTGACCTTGCTGTGTTGAGCAATATGAAGCATGCTAAATCAGTGCAAAAAAGTAGTAGTCCTGTACATTTCAACATGCCTTCCTGAAACAAATATAGGAAGTAGGGTCTGTGTTCTAATTAAAACAATATCTAAATGTGTTTGTTGTAGGAGTTGACTTATCCCAAGTGGAGAAACGTCAAAAGGCAGGACAACTCTTACTGACCTTGGACTTTGAAAAAGACGTAAGAAAAATACTTCTGTTTCTTAAGGATGTGGGTATAGAAGACAATCAGCTGGGATCATTCCTGACCAAAAATCCATACATCCTTGCTGAAGATCTGGAAGCTTTAGAAACCAGGTAAGGCTTTCAAATACCAGCAGGGTGTTAAGCCCCTTGGCTTGAAGATCTGGTTTCCCAGTTGGCTTAACCTGGTCTGAACCTGTGTTGCTGCTGCTTCCTTTCTCACTCGATCCCTGGCTCCATGTCCCTGTGCCTTCCCATCAGTCAGCATTAACATGTGGTGGTATCACAAGTCAAGTCAACACCCTGATCCACCTGAAAACTGTCCATTAACAAATTTTACTGCTCATCCCTGTGTCTCTGCCGCAGAGGAAGCAGCTTGCCATCCTAGGCCACTTGCTTTACCTGTGTCAGCTCAGATTTCAGAATGTTGGTCCCTGAGGCTTTATGTAAATTTGTAGAACAATATTAACCTCTTCAGTCATGCTTTGAAACCGCTCTTCTAGGTGATATGTCTACCCATACCTTGTGAATTCTGCAGTAAAAGCAGTGGACTAGATCTTTTCTGTCTTTACTTCTAATAGCAGCAGAAGGTTTTGGTGACTTTTTTTTCCTGTTGTCCAGCTCAAACTGAGCACAAGACTACAATGAACTAATTTTTGTGTGCGTTCACACTTGTATGGCCCTAGACTGTTCCTCAGTGTCACCCAGCTTGTCTATGCATAAGGGTAAATACCAGTCTCTTTAGAAGATTTAATATCTTAGACCAAAGCTTATATAGTTAGCTGCCCTGTGGAGTTTGTTTTGTTTTTTTAAGATTATTTGTGTCTGTACCAAAAACACCAAAGGTGGAATTCTTTTTTTTTAAGAAAAGTCATTGTGTTTATGGGTCTGTCTTTCTTCTGAGACAGTAGCGGAAACAAGCTGTTTTCTCCATTTACTGTGAAACTTTTGCTTTCTGTATCACCCTCTCCTACTCCTCTCTGTTCTTTTTAATGTCTTAAATCTAGATGCTGTATACTATAGACTGTACTTAATGCAGTCTAGCTTATTAGAGAACACTAAGCAGAAAATGCTGTATTCTCAATATAAAGGCTACTTGAATGAAAGCAAGCACTGAAGAAATAAGATGACTATATACACATATTCGTCTTTCTCCAGCAGCATGACTTGCAAAGTGATGGGATTTGTGTTAGAAGTTGACTGAAGTCTGCTGATTTCAGTAATTCAAGTGTTGTCTCAAATTGTGTAATTGTATTTCTTGTTCTCTGCCAACAGTGAGGCTTCCTCTTGAATGGCAGTTGTTATTTCATTAACAAATCTTTGTCTGGTCAGCTCTAGAAATATAATGGGATAATCCTGCAATGTAAAGTAGCTTGACAAACCTGTGGCTGAGTTAAAGGGAGAAGGTGATCAAAATAAGAATATTGAGAAGCTGTGGCAGATCTACCTGGCATGGTCTAAGACGTTACTGATAGCACCTGTCCATTCTCCCCGTGTTGGAAATCGACCATCATTGTACTGTTTTGTCACACGTGTGTGCATCTTGGCCGCATGAGTGCAGATTTCGGCTGTTCCTTCAGCGAGCTTAAGCTGGGATGCTGGACTTCATCCTGAAGTGACTGAGATACCTGTGCTGATGCTGGTCAAGTTGAGGTCTTATGGTTATAACTGTTAATATCTATTCACAGAAGTCTGTCTCTCGTGGTTTTGCATTGTTAACTTTGGAGGACTAGTTCTAGAGCTTTGAAGAGGGGGTTTGTATTTGTTGCAGAAAGCCTTTCACTTCTAGAGAAAAATCTTCCTAAAGTTAAATAACTGGAATTAAAATATTCAAGATCTTTGAAATAATGTATTGTAATAATATAAATAATCTATTTTTTAAAAAAGTTATTCTTAATTCTTCATTTATCTGAAATAACTGAATGTATGTTTTAAGCCCGTATTTTCATGAATCCACAGTCACTTTTTGCAAAGGTGCTTTGCCCTAGGGATGGTGTGGTGATGGCTTGTAACTGCGTTCCGCTCTTCCTCCTTGTTGGTTTATGGATACAAACAGCTTCTCTGTATTCCTTTGCTTTAGTATGTCTTTCCAGGTTTTTGCAGGTGGGATACCATTAAGACATGAGAGACTTAAGGTACCAGCACCAGACTATGGGGTTGTACTTTTTTTTTTTTTAAAAAAAACTTATCTGTGTCTTGCAGTTATAGAGATCCTAGCTTTCTTTACTCAGCTGTATTTGGTGTCTACCTATAAGAAGTTTGATTCTGAAATGGAATGACTTTCTTCTTCTGATTCATACTTGCATTAGGTGTGTTGATTACAGAAAAAATGGCAGGAAAATGGACTTTTGTTCTTAAAATTACCCCAGACAGGCTTGCATTAATTCAGCAGTTCTTTTACCAAACAACTTGTGTGTGTGCACTTTGTAATGATCTCAAAACATCTTGGTCTTTAAAAATTCCAGAAAAGAAAGTCTTTCTGCTTGGCTCTTGCACGTAGTAGCTGTCCAAGACAGAAATCTGAAAATATGTCTTTTTGGAAACAGGCACATTAGTAGACTCATGTCTAACATAGACCTGACTTTTCTTCTTTCTCCTCGGTTCTTCCATCCCCCTGTTCAGTAAGTGGCCTTTCAGAAACAACATCCAAAAAGAACCCGTGTCATTTTTCAGCAGTAGTTTTGAGTCTAGATGTCAGAGTTGCTTATACTCCTCTGAAAAGAGTATTTTTTGCTATGATAAGCATTCTAACTCTCCTGTGAAGTCAGATATACTTTTCAGTGACTGTCCTGTGGCACTGCCTGGTTAGTAAAGTAGGGGCTGAACAGGGCAATCCAATTTCTTCATTTTCTGCAGCTTGATTTTTCGGTAAGTTTATCTCTGGCACTGGTGAATGCTTTCCTGCAAGCTTTAAAGTAAGTGTGCTGCGGAGGGTGTATGGCAGGCTGTGAAGTGAATGTGTCTCAGATAGCTGTCTTTTGAAAGCTGAGTATCACCTTTGCATAAACACTTCGGTGCAGATGGACATGGTATTGGTTACATCACTCTGGAATGTTTTATTGCTATGGATTCCACGTTGCCAGGAAACAAAACACAAATTTCAATAGATTTGGCATTTGACTTCAGATAAACACTGTAAAAGTCAAAACATTCCATAATTCATAACAATTCTGACAGTTGCAAATCAGTGTCTGTACTGCAGCTGCACCAGATGCTTTGTTTTATGGTGTTGTTAATGATGACTTAAAACTGTTAACACGCTACATAGAACTGCTGACCCCTGTAGTAGAACGAGGGTTAACCTTGGTGCCAACACTCACAAAGTTATCTCAGACTTTGGTCAGCTTGGATGATTGTGCTTCTTTAATACACCAATTTCTAGAGTCAGGTTATTACAATCTTGCCATCCCTCTCTGAAGCTTCTTGCCTTTCCAGGATGCGAAGAAATGCTTCAGGTGTGAATCTTAATGACTTGTTAACAGAAAACCAAGGGGGGGGGGGAGTCAGGACAACCGAAAGGTTTTATTTTTAATCTGCTCATTTAGCTATGTTTCTAGGATGCTTGGCAGTCGTGCCCTTGAAAAACTGAACGGAAGAAGTATAGTATAGCCAAGCTGCAGCATTCAAAACATAATGGGATAATTTTTTAAGGGTCAATTGTTTATTGTTGTGTTCTGCATTTCTCCCCCTCCTAACCTCTCCTTGTCTCCGAGGCTCCTGCGGTTCCATCAGCGTTGTCTGGAGCCTAGGCTGCTACCTTCTGGGTCGGTGTGCCTGCTCAGTTAGGAAATGGTCCTCTAGAGCCTGTTCTTAGATCTTCTGTCTAGAGGTTTTTGGCTTGTGCTGACTTCATTTTTTAGGGTTTGTGGAAAGAGAGGGAGGTTGTAGTGACTGGAAGGTGTTTTTATTTTTTCTCTCCACAAGACACAATTTAACACACGGCCCATCTTTTGCAGAATATCTGCTTCTGCAGAATATTCTGCAGTCTGTTTAGTATCTTAATTACTGCCAGATAAATTCAGTTCTTGTATGCTCGAAGTTCATCTGACAGCAAGTACTTCTGTGTATGCTTATCTATAACCAAAGGGAACCTCTTCAAATTGTAGTTCAGTTTTTTTGTAAATGGTGGCACGTGGGTTAATCATGTCTCTTTTTATTTTGTGTGCTGTATTTCCCCTCCTTTCCTTTTTCTGGGAGCTATGGTAATAATCTACTGCAAGTAGTACTTGAAATAGGATTTCACTTTCACTGAATTCAACAAAGTTTGGAAAAAGTTTTGAGTTGGAAAGAAAGCAAGCTCTGTTAAACATAAAAACTTTAGTCAGCTCCTTCCCCTTTCTGACAACCAGATGTTTTGTAACTAAATCCTTGGACCAGTGACTGAAAGTAGGGACCTATTGTAACAAAAGTAACTTCAGCTGATTTAGAAATGTCTTTTTGGACAATGTCTTTACAGATAGCATTGTTGTATGATATTTCTACTCCAGTGCTATTGGCAAAACAGGGATGTATGAGCTATAGTACTCTGTTCTTTCAGCAGTAGAAATGGAATTCATTAAAATAGCACAAGGCTGTATATATCTTCTTGTCCATACCCTATGATGATCTATTAATGTGTTTGCAATCTAGGAGACAGGCTGGTAGTTAAATGTAGGTTAACATAGTTATCTGCTTAAGTACAGCTGGAAGGAATTAAAATCTGTCTTCAGTATTGACATTCTGCTCTGAGGTTTATTTTACTTCTAATTAATTGGAAGGGATGGTATTTTGCTTTTATGATAACTGCAGATTTCCCCCTAATTATTTTTGGCAGGGTTGCATGTTAATGCTAGAACATCTGTCCGTTTATAAGATATCACTGAGGAATTTAAGCAAGTACTGAATAAATGGAGGCAATAAAATTTTCATCACTGGATTTTATTTTGTTTTTGTTCTCTTTCTAGAGTGGCTTACCTAAAATCAAAAAAATTTGGTAAGGCAGAAATTGCTCAGATGGTCTCAAGAGCTCCATATTTGCTGTTGTTTTCAGTGGAAAGACTGGATAACAGACTGGGTTTCTTCAAAAACGAACTTGGCCTCAGTGTAAAAAAGGTAAAGCCTGAACTCTTTAGGTACTTTGTCAGTGACAACTGTAAGGCCTTGGAACATGAATACTTCAAGTGTTTGGAGGCTATCCACAAGCATTAGTGACATGGTAACACAGAGGGTTACAGGAGGATAACATGATTTTCACTGTCTGTAGATGTAATATGGACATCTAACATTCAAAGGTCCTGAAGTACAGTTCTTGAAGACGATCTGCTGCAGGTTATTGTCAAACAAGCATGTGTGTGTCCAGTTCTATTATCTGAGTTGGGTCAGAGGACTGAATCCATTGCCGAAACAGCAAGCAGCTTTTTTAACTTCTAGAAAATGAATTGGCTCTTTTCATCTCTTCAAGATACTGTAGCATACTTAACTCCTGGGTGAAAAATAGTCTAATCTGCAAATATCATATCAAACTAAATGCTAAATCATATGCCTAGCTCACCAAGAGTAACCTCTGGGTTCGCTCGTGAGTGCGTACCACATTATGTGCTTAGCAGGTATTTAGAACCATCCTTCGGGATCTTAAGAGGAGGCAGTAGCTGGACTTTCCTGGAATTAAGTGGGCAGTGTTAGTTGTTTCCTGCAGTAGCTGGGGATTGCAATAAATGTCAAGTTCCAAGTGGAATCTGGTGTTCTTCTATTGGCTTCTATTAGCAGAACAGTCATAGCTGTCACAGTGCCTGTTGCTGGCCTTTCCATGCTTGAAGTAAGAGAAACCCTTTTCTCTGGAAAAGGGTTCAGTCACTGCCTTGTACTCAGGGCAGATTACAAGTAATCACATGGCTTAGGGGATGTGGAGTAATTTCTTGTATTGCCTTAGTACTATGGTCTAACCAGATCCCAAGGTGGACAAATTCCACTGCATTTGAAAAATCCTTTTATACCCTCTATCAGGTAGTGTTTTGTTTCCCACCTTTTTTAAAAAAAAAAAAAAGTAAGAAACAACTTGAGCACTGAGAGAGATTAGGCACTTGCGCATGCTATCTGCTTTTGGGGTATGCTTTTACTCCTTTTTCCTGTCTGTTTCAGAACAGCTATGTTATTTTTTTGTTTTCCAAACAAACATATTTGAGTAACTTTTTGCATCTTAATATACTGCTGCTTCATGCAAACTCATCTTTGGGGTAGAGATAAAATGAAATGCAAGTGAAAGTGCATCCCTCTTGCAACCGGAAAAAAAAAAAAGTTTATACGAGATCTCTCTCTCTCTCTCTTTCATAGATGGATTCACAAACAAGCTTTCAATAATAATCTTTCATTTGTGCGTTTTCCCTAATTGTAGACAAAGGATCTGGTAATTCGTCTTCCAAGGCTACTGACTGGCAAATTAGAGCCTGTAAAAGAAAATCTTCAGGTGAGCTTATTAGTAGATATTAAAAGTGTATTGTATATCCACATAGTTTAAGAGTTGTCAAAAGATAAAATTCCTGGAGGAGAATCCTTCACAGAAAGAATTTAATGAAATAATTTTAGTGGAGATATAAAATAACCAAGGATTTTGTTAAACAATTTCTTTTCCACTGTAGCTTGCATACAGCGAACGTGGAGCTTACAGCATATGTGGAGCAGTATCTTATTCTGTCTTCTACTCTGATGTAGGTTAGAAACTTCATCTGGGTCCCTTCCTGCCATCTGATGACACAAATTGTTACCCATTTCTTTGCAACGAGTGAAAAATAGGGCCTGCTCCCTCCCTCCCCCCCGCCCCCCTTAATTATTATGTTTTTTTGCTAGCTTGGATTGTCCATGAGGATTTAGGAGCAAGAAATGTGCAGTTGATTATTTTCCTCTTGGCAGGTAGCTAGTCTGCCAAAATGTGCATTTGACACCTATTGTCTGATAGCAGATGGTCGTTATTAACAACTGTTGGGTAAATAACTTCAAACCCACAGGGACTCCTTTCCCTTTTGAAAATGTAACTATGTATTGGTTTAATTATTGTGCTGTAAAGCCATCTAGGCCAAACAGCATGATGTAGTGTAACAATTTAAGAAATCCCATTATCCTATAACGCATAACTATGAATTAAAATATATAATTTTCAGACAGACTCACTGCTCTGAAACTATTAAACGCTGGGAATCTTGCAATCTGAAATGTGTGTGTGGTAAGGGAGGAGACTGGAACATAGCAGACTGTTCCAATTAATAGTGCTTTCTTTTTAATGAACATTGTTTCCACAGGCTAGGGATTCAGTATATTATAATGAATGTGTTTTTAAGATCCTCAGTTCTATGCGACTATCTTGTCTGTCTACCAAAAAGTGTATAGTGTAGCATCCTTATTTTTAACATGCTCTAGAGAGAGAGGAAGGATTTTTAGGTCCTTGCTATTAGAGTCTACTGATGCGTGGAAGCTCCAGCCTTTCAGGAGGTTGGATGTCTCTGATTCGGGATCTGGGTTCAGACCTGTATGCCCTAAGCTGGTGGTGGGCTGGCAGTACTGAGAAAGTGAAACCATATAGCAGCAGTTCAGAAGTGATCTGGTGGTATCCCTCATTCCGAGTGGGCTGTTACTTAGAAACAACTGCTGCAGCTGATACTGGTTGTCAAAAGATACCAGTCATGGACTAAATGAGCTGAAGGATGGCTTATTCCATCCTCTGAAGGTTTCATCAAGCACAATTAGAGATTCACTGGTAGGGTAAAACCGGAAAGCTTGCATTACCACTGCCTGCTGCGGGAATCATATGGAGTATGTTCAGTATTGCTGGGGCTTACACAGTAAGGATATTAGTAACTCTCTGGACCACATATGCTGAATATTAAATATGTTTGCTGTCAAACTGAGTGCAGTCAAAGCAACTTAGACTTCAGCTCACCATTCGTGTTGAAAGAGAGCTGTTCCATTTCACACAGTAGAAAAGAAAAGCTCAAGATTCTTGCCACAGTTACCTCTACAGCGGGGTCAGCTATACATCTCCACTGATTTAGCATCATGTTTACTCTTGATTGTGTATCCTAATGCAGTAAGTTACCCCTGCCCACTCAGATCGGTGAAAGACACCACTACAGTGCAAACACATCTCTTAACACTTGAATGCTGTCTTAGTTGATTAGTATTTCCTCTGATACGCCAATATTTATAAAGCAGATAAGGAAGAACTGGGAGTTGAAAGACCTGATTATAGTCACCTCTAGCAACAATTCCTTCTAAGGATCTGGAAGTCCTAAGGTAGCTTCAGAACCCAGATTCTAAGCCCTTCCCTTTGTATTTGCCAGGCAGTTTTGGAAAAGAGCTGCAGTCTTGGCACATCAAACTGGAAAAACAGAAATCACCACCTTTTTGCCAACTGAAAAAGTACCTGAGTTGGATTTGAAAGTCTGGTTATGTTGACTGACAAGCATACCCACTTCATGACTAAAAACAAGCTGCTTGTAAATGTCACTGGAGGATAGAAGAAATGGCTGAGTTACCAGACACTCTTGTGTGCTGAATTCCTTTCTCAACAACTCAATGAACTGCTTGCCATTCTGCACTTTGGGAGGAGTGCTCATGATTTTATTGAAAAAATGTGTTTTGTTTTCCTTTTGGGAAACCATAATTGAAGTCAAGGCAGTCTCTGAAAAAGACATCTTACTTTAGACATTAACCAACTGTAAAATAAATGGAATACACTGCATATTCTACACATCTTTCAGGTTCAACAGACTTCCCTTGAAGACTACAGGACTGAAATTATGCTCCCTAATATAAAAATATAACTCGGATACATTAGCAAAATAAATAACACATTGACAAAAGTAGTCACTAGCTATTTGATTGCGGTGTTTTACAGAGCTCAACAGCTCCACAACTAGAAAGTCGCTTTCTTTTGACAGCTTGGTATTGAAACTGATAAAAGACTCTTAGGGGAGAATTTTTATGCTTGTAACTGCCATGCATACTGAGACACAGCTTTTTGTCAGACAAGCTGAAAAATACATAGCATCCACAGAAGTCGTCTTTACTTCAGGGGCACTCTATAATCAAATTACACTTTAATCCAGAATAATAAATAATTTGCACTGTCTGACTTGAGAAGAACTGGAGTGGCAGATGTGTTGCATTCTTGTTGCTGTGTGACAAAGGGTAGAAGAATTTTGCATTAGTTTATTTCAGTGGCATGTTAAAATATGCTAAGTTTGCTATAGCTGACTTTTGAGGATAAAATTGTGCTCTTTTTCAGGTTTGTCAGATTGAACTTGGTTTTCAACGTAATGAAATTCAACAGATTGTGTTTAAAACCCCCAAGATTTTAACTGCGAGTAAAAAGAGACTCAAACAGACATTTGACTACTTACACAACATAATGGGCATTCCCCACCACATGCTTACTCGCTTTCCTCAGGTGAGCGGTTAATCTGGGAATAAATTGTAGGTGCTCTTGGCACAGCTGCTTCACTAGTTTGGTGCTGAAGGTGGGGCCTCACTGTATGCAGGACGCATGTGAATTCTTCAACTTGTCTGTGGCTTTTACTCAAATTGGAGTAACTTCTATTAGCGATTCAGCAAGCATTGAGGATTCTAGTGTGGAAGTGCCCTTCTTCTCCCCCTGGCACGTGTGACACCACCACCCCCAGTCTTGTGAATTTTTAAGTTTTCAACAGAAGTAGTCATGCTCAACTCTTCTGTATTCATGCAAGAGAGATTACTGCCTGCTTAGGGATTCCTTGTCCTGAAATCTTACCTAGCTAAGAGACACAAGGGAAGACAGATCATGCAGAAGATCTGTTCATCAGATAACATATACATAAAAACATTTATTTCAGATTTGTCTAGTTAAAAAATAAATTTTATAGATTCTAGGATCTGAAAATATAGTTTAAAGGTAAGAGAAGTTCTGTCTGTTAGGCAATCAGATGCTCATTGATCTTCCTATTGCTGTGGCAATAGCTAAAAAATCACAGGAGTGAAAATAGATTAGTTTCTTGATGACTATCTTATTTTTTTCTATCTCCTCATTACCGTTAGTCTCTCACAAATTAAAAGTTGAAAGCATTAGTCACTTCATCCAGTGCTGACATGCAGTCACACTAGCTTCTTACAAGGAAAAAAAGAAAGCACAAATTACAACTTCTGAACGGCAATTATTTTCTTCCTAAAGCAAGTCTAGTAGGGAATCTTAACTGCCTAATCTAACTGGCTAAAAAGCCAAAATTATACGGGGAAAATAAAACTACTCCCCAGGCTTTTGATTACTTATGTTGCTATTTAAAATGTCTTTACATAACAAGGATGCTTGCGATAACTCCAATCCATGTGTCACTTTTGCCCTCCTTGACCTGTAAGTGACCACAAGTCTTGCTTACTTCCTTCTCAGTCGTCTTATTGTTGGCTTCATGGTGGTTCACCTCATTATTTCTCTTCCCTTTGTTTGGAAGGCTAAGTGGAGAGTTTCCTCTACTCCTTGTTCTTGGTGCAGTCACCCTCTCTCTTCCCTGTCCGTCCCTTCCATCCTCAAAAACTGTGAGTTCTAGGATATGGCTAGTGCAACTCAGTCTGTATATGGTCTGGCCATTAACTTGTGCATCCACAAATGCATACTTGTCTCCATCTGTTCTTGCTTCTATCCTGAAGGACAGTAATGCTGAAAATAAGAGGCATACAGGATTTTTTGGTCAAATCCTCTCTGGTGTTCCAGCTGCTGTTGTAGCCATCCTTCCTGTCAGCTAGCTCCATAAACGGTGGTTAAGTTTTTTTCCCCGTCTTCAGACTCCCTCTTAAAATTCAAGGAAAGCAGAGGAGGAACAGTAGTTTTGCTTTCTGTCCTAGTTCAAATTAGTTTGCATCCTCATGAAATCCTTCAAGTAGTGTAGTCTCTCCTTTTTAGTAAAAACTCTGCTCGCTTTCATTGCTCTGGCATTCATGTTTTCACCATGATCTTCTCTAAAGCAGCATCTCTCTGTTCAGTTGTACTGCTCAGAAATGCAGTTACAGCTCTGCTTCTTAACTGTGCATCTCTTGTCTTCCCCACTTTGCTCTTAGATTTTCCACTGATTTCTTTCGTGTTTCCCTTACCATTGTTCTCCCCTTTGACTGTCTAGAAGTCTTTTTGTGACAGGTATCTTCAAAGGTAGGCATTGCTGCGCAGCAGAAGACAAGTGGTTGTTTTGAACCACCGCACTCTGCCTTTTGGCTGTGTTATGACAGGCGGCACAGCCGCTCCTCTTTTGTGTTGTCGCTGTGCAATTCACTCATTTGTTTTATGCCATGTGGTCACCTGTTCATTTCTTCCTTAAAACAATGCTCGTCTGAATCTGACTGTATAAATAAATGCTTCTGATAGTATAGGGAAAATGCTTAGGTATTCTCACTCCCTGTTTCTGAATGTCTCCTCTCCCCTTTCTTGGCTGTGATTACACAAAAGTAACATAGTTACCATATATAAACTGTCATGCTTAAGAGAGTTGTATCACTCCCTGATTTCCCTTGTGTATGTATCTCAGTATATTGTATTGAAACATTTATTTAGAGTTCAGATGATTTATACATAAATATAACCTACACGGTGTTTGATGTAAATGAGGAGAAAAGACGCAAATTATTTGTTTTCTTCCTAGATCTTCAGTTTGTCTAAAAAATGCTCTTATTTTAGATTCATCAGAGTCTGAAATTTAGACAACCTAAAAGATTCTTCCCTTTCTTTCTTTCTTTCTTAGGTTTTCAACTCAAGGCTATTGCGAATCAAAGAGAGACATATGTTTCTTACATTCTTGGGAAGAGCCCAGTATGACCCAGCACAACCCAGCTACATCTCTCTGGACCAGCTAGTATCCTTGCCCGATGAGGTGTTTTGTACAGAGATTGCCAAAGCTTCTATACAGGACTTTGAAAAATTCTTAAAAACACTTTAATTAGTAACACATGTAAAAAGGAATAGAATAAAGTTATGAAATAAACATATTTTATAAAACTACTCCCCATTATGGTCTCTTAACTTCTTAATTACTGGTTTAAGAAGAAGTTGCTTATGAAACATTTGTAGGATGTAATGGCTTACAGTAATATTCTTTATGGTGACTTAAAAATATATTTCAGAAGGATTAGGTGCATATATGTTATTTGTTACTGACGCAATCCTTGTAATGCTAACGTAAATGAGAGTGAATGATGCAGCACACTAACAGAAAAGTAAATTGAAGTGGGTTTTTTTTATTTATTTTCTCTTCTCTTTCAATAATTTCAGAGTTTCGGGAGATGGAAAAACTGGCTAGTGACTTATTCCCTGTCTTGCCCTCTGTCTTCTCCCCTCACCCTCCCTCCCAAAAATTAGAATAACAAGCTAACGCAGTAGTGAAGAAGTGATGTGATTACCTGCTTTCATCTTAACAGCTAATAAGGGTATTCTTTTCTTTTTATGGTAGAAAGTACACTGCTACATATGTGAAGCCCCTCGCACAAACGGGCATTTTTCAACAGGTTACGAAAGTGTTTCTTTGTGAAGTTGGCTGCTGAAGTTAATATCCTGAAAGCTGTGCAGTGAAACTTGGTTTGATGTATCAAAAAAAATCAGCAAACTGAATCTAGGCAAATTACAAACCCAAAATAAGCTCGTTCTATATTTCAGGGACATACATAGTTTTATTTTAAGTCACTTCTCTTCCGCTTGTTGAGGAGGGGAAGCAGATTTTCCCCACCCCGATGAGATTGGTATGGCTTTAGTATACAAGTAACCGTATGAAAAGAGGCTGTGGTATATATAAGTATATACTACAGACAGAGTTATCTTGCTCAGTTGTAACAACTGAAGTAAATGCTAACATTGGGAATCACGGGAGTATTAAAAGTACTTAATCCTATCAGTAAACAAACCACATTAATACAGAATTATGAAATGCTTCACAGTGTATTTGGTCAAAGTGAAGGAACTGACTAACGCCAAACGCAAATTGTCTGATAGTTTATTGTTTAGAAGTTTCCATTCTTTCTGTTGAAATAGTTTAGGAAACTGAAATCCAGATGTCTTCATTTGGATTTAAGCTTATTTAATGAAAAAGTCTCAATGTTTTAAAAGCTTAGTGTTGGAGCTTAAAATACCAATTTGAGTCACAGACGTGTAAGAGCCTGAAGAAGATTTTGTATGCAGACAGAAGAATAAAATTCAAAAGGTGAAATTCCCCTAATAGGTGGAAATACAGTAACGTTGCAGAGACATTTAAAGAATGAGAACAGTAGTGATCTCTGGATCACAACTTGGGTCTTTTATCCAAAATAAAAATTTGGAATTTGAATTACAACACCCAAGAAAAGGAATGTTGTCAGAACAAGCAGGGTGCAAAATTATTTACTGGGGCATCTTCATTTGAAACACAGTAAAAAGCCACAGTCATTGTCTGCAATATATATCCGAGATGCTCTCTTTTGTCTTTCATTCTCATGTTTCCCACTCCGTTGGCCTGGGAAGATCACTTGAAACCCTCTATTGAGTAGACTGTTCTTGCTGGAGATGCATAACATTTCATCTGAAGTGGTGGCTGAAATGGGATGGCTAAACACTTTCCCCCATTCCTTCCTTTCAAATAAAAATATCTAACTCAATATGCTTACTTAGATTTTAACTGTATGCTAATAAATGTATGCTGTGCTTTAAATGCTAATAACGAACTATAATCTTCAAACAATCTTGTAAAAATTAATGTTTCTAGTAAAACTTCATGTTAATAGAAAGTATGTGGGTTCATAATGCCAAACTACAGAGTTTGCTTTTGCAGATTTACTCCGCTGTCCTTATCACAATCTATATTACCATGTGTCAAACCATTATAATATAAATTATATTATAGAATATATGATATTTTAAATGTCTTAAACTTTGAGCTTTTAATTCCTTTAATATTTTTTAAATGTAAAAATGATTGCTGCCAGAGCTAAACCAGTTTCTTTGAAATGCTAAATGCATGAGCTTATGCCAAAATAGCTTCCCAGAAATACCATGAAGAAAGGAAGCAAAAGATTTTATGAGAGTGCTAAAAGGAAACGGGAGAGAGGACAGAAGAACTTTTTGAGGATCGTGCCAAATACTTTTTGGCTGTAAGATGAAAAAAAAAAATCTTCAGAAAAAATGTTTGGCCTAGAATTACCAAACTTATTGTAGTCTGCTGTTCTTGATAAGGGCTAGCAGCCTTTCATTGACCATGTTGATTAATGGAGGCTTGGTGGGTACGATATGGCAAAGACACTTTGCGGTCTGCTGACACGCAGTCTGAGCTGCGCGGTTTGCCTGCCTATCACATTCAGCCACATGCTTTTCTGACTGAAATTGCCTACTGCAGCAATATTTCTAGAGTAATTCCACTTTTTTTCTTTTTTTTTTTATTTCTTTAAAAACCCAGTGGTCCCTGTCCGAAGGAATTGCTGGGGACAGGCAGCCATCGGTGCCTCAGAAAACAGAGCCCCTCACCTGGCAGCTGTGATACCTGAGCGGAGCGAGCTTTCTGCTGCTTTCTGTGGTTGCCTCGATGCTTTGCTTACCGCGCTTTACAAACACAAACCCCTTTTGGCCAACGCTCGCCTTTCCCCCTCAGTTTGCCGTTACTGGTCTACCAGTTCAGCTGCCCCCGTTGAGGCTGGAGTACCTTAACCCGAGGCCGGCGGTTGTTCACACGCGCCCTGCAGGCTCCGGGCCACGGCCACGCAGGTCTGCTGGTGGGAACGTGGGCACCGCTAGCGAGGGCCGCGGCTGGGTCTATGGTGGCAAAATACTGGGATTTTTGGCTCGCTGCCAGTTTGCAGAGGCACCGTACTGAACGCAGCCGTGTTACGTTGTTCTGAACAAGCCTTAGTTAATCTTGGCTTAACTGTCGATTCTTCAACGCTGTAAGCAGAAGTTAAAACCATCGTAAGCGCCGCGGGCTTCACCGTGCCCGCCTTCGCCTCTGCTCTGCCGCTCCTCCCGCCCGCGGGCAGGTGCCTCAGAGCGGCCCGGCGCCCCGCCGCGGTTACGAGGGAGCTCCCGCGCCCGAAGACGGGCTAGCGGCAGGCCGGAGCAGGGACAGGCCGCCACGGCGGAGACCGACGGGGCACGCCCCGTCCTTGCGGATGTTCGCCACCCGCCCGGATAAAGCCGCGGGGGAGCGGAGGCTCCACCGCTACCGGCACCGGCACCGGCACCGGCCCGGGCCGCCCTGGCCGCGCCCCGCCGCGGCGCATGCGCCAGCGCTGCGGCGGCATTGGCGGGCCCGCCCCGCCCCTCGCCCGCCGGGGAGGCTGCGGGTTACCCACAAGGCAGCGCGCCGCGCCGAGGTCAAGATGGCGGCCAGGGCACCCGGTGAGGCGGCGGTGGGTGGCCGGGGGTGGGTGGCCGGTCCTGCGGGGCCGCGCCCGTCGGCTTGCGGCGCTGGGCTCGCCCTGTCTTGCGCCGGGAGGCGGGGCGAGGCGGGCCGGGCCGTGAGGGGGAGATAGGGAGCCGCTGGACGGTGTGCGCCGGGTGTCCTTGACGGGGGCAGCGCCCGCGGCTGGTGTACCGCTGGCGCGGCCCTGCCGGGCGGATCTCCTCGGCGTCCCTCCCGAGCGGCGGCCCCTCGGTCTGGGCCTCGGCGGACGGAGCCTGGCTCCCACACCGAGGTTTCGTGGGAGCAGTGGGGCAGAGGGTGCTCGGGAGCGCTGGAGGGGCCTGGGGCACTGCTGTCCTGCCCGGGTGCTGACCCCAGCCTTAGCTGCTTTCATGTTATTCCTTCTCAAGGCCTAAAGTACGAAGGAATAAGGCCTGATGAGGTAGTGTGCTATGGTGTACTGGTATCACGCGTAGCACTGGTTTTATGGGGTGACTTAGTAAGACAGCTGACTCAAAGTCATGAAAGAGAGCTTGCCCTGGCTGCATTGCCCATATTGCGCTGTGTCTGGATTTCTAGACCCCTTGCTGAGTTACTTTGGTACTGCATTGTACTTGATTACATGTACGCTACATTTTTTTTTGCTATCCAAAATCAGAGTTAAGGGAAGATGGATATTCTACATGTGGTGTGTTTTATTTTTTCTTTTTAAAGTCAGTGACTTTTTTTTTTGAGGTTTCAGTGTTGACTTTCCAGTTGACTTTGGCAGCTCTTTGAAAAAGGAGGCTCTGGAGTAGTGTTTAAGTAACTGGAGAGGAGAACAGAAGGTTAACAACATAATAGTATGTTGGCCTTGAAATCAAATTAACCCATAGTGAGAGCTCTGGAACTCAGGTAAATGATTTGAAAAGTATGATGGTTTTGCTTTGTGTAGAACACTAGGTTTTTAGCTGAAGTAAAAGTTATGGAGCTTAAAAGTGTCAGCGCTCTCTTTGTCAGTGAACTGTTAACATTGTTCCAAGTCTTAAAGCAGTCTAATATTCAGACTTAGTGAAACAGAGGTCAAATGGTTGTATGTAACAAGGACTCATTCTGCCTGTTCAGTGTCAGTTAAGGGATACTGAAAAGCAGAGAGGCCAAGTCATATACATTCAAATTCAAACTTGATGTAGTGTTGCATTACTGCATGTGAAGGAGGCCAGCAAATATTTGTGTACTGTCATAGTGGTATGTAAACGTCAAATTTTATCTTGCTCTGCAACTGATGATGGTCACATTTAGTTGCAGGAGGTGGTCGCCTGTTAGACAGGATTCGCAAGTGGTATTACAATGCAGCTGGATTCAACAAACTCGGTAAGTGTTTCATTGAGTTTTAAAAACTCTGCGAATATAACAATCCTCATACTAGTTATGGTTCATCACTGGTGTACGTACCTGCAGTTTGGCATAAGTCTTTTTGATCAAAATTAGCTACTATTTTTGTGGAGGAAAAGTAAGCAATAGCTTCAGTTATCATGATTGCTACCTAGTAATGAATCAGTGACTTTTCTGTTATTTCTGTGTTTACTCTTGTTTTCAGTGAAATAACTTATAACAGCTAAGGTTAAGCTGGAGCAGTTGAAAAAAACTTTCACAAAGCAGTCCTGAAAGCTTGATTATTTATCTTTTCCCCGCCAAGTGACTTTCACTGGCCAGTATCTTCTAACCCAAAAGCTGCCCTTGAAGCTGGAGAGATTCCCACTGATAGCAGTCAGTCTGTCTGCAATACTTCTGCAAAGCATCCAAAGTGCAAAAAAGGATTTAGTTAGTTCTGCCCTTTGTATCACCTTAACTTCGCCTGATGTCTCTTTGGCCTGCGCAATGGTGAAGTAGGTGTAAAAATAGTC
The DNA here is from genome assembly GCF_965183815.1 of Platalea leucorodia. Taxonomy (NCBI): domain Eukaryota; kingdom Metazoa; phylum Chordata; class Aves; order Pelecaniformes; family Threskiornithidae; genus Platalea; species Platalea leucorodia. Next base: position 25,709,035 of record NC_138823.1, read on the forward strand.
TTTCCTTAAGTAGAGGAGGCTGCCTTGATGGTATGGTCTTCAATTTGTTCAGAGTTGTTACCAAGTTTGTTTCAACTATTTAGATGGCAGAATTGTTCTTGAATGACAAGAGGATCTGAATATTCAGAGGCTGTAGTTTATTGCTGACTGCAATATGAGCGAATCATTTAAAGGAAGTTAACATACCTGCCCTGGGGAAGTTAGAAAAAAATTGCAAGACAAGTGTAGAGAAATAAGCTTAGGTCTTTCCTCCAGAGATGCAGTGCTTAGCCCCTCTTTTTATATCTGTCTGCTGAAATTCTTAAAGGCATTTATACTTTTTGATGCTTTTCTGGGAATGCAACTGAAAACTGAGGGGGAACACTGAATTTAATCTAGTGATTAAACTAGCAGCCATGCTCCCTGTGCCTTTGAAATAAATTACAAAGCTGAATTCAAGAATATGTGGCTCAAAAGAAATTTCTGTTTTATTGGGAGACTACTGCCAACTCAGTCACACGAGATCAAAACCTTTAACCACAAGCCAGCGGGTACACTCTTGTAATCTGCATCAATCTTGGAACGTTACAGAAGTAACATTTTGTCCTATGCTGTTAATACTGAAACTTAAAGCTGGGTTGGTTGAATTTCCTTTGTCCCACAAACAGTGTGGGGATGTTCTTGACTTTGAGAAGACTAGGTACTTCTTCCTGATTTAACTTCTGATTTGGGGCGGCGTGGGAAGGAACCCACTCGCGCACAAACATCTAGCTTCAGGTTTCCATAGCTTAATATAGTCAGTGGAGATCTAGTTGTTATGTATAGTGGAGTTTGAAGAATAATTCTTCAGTACTGAAGTAGTCACATCTGTGTTTGACTGACTCGAATGGATTCAGTGCTCTTAAACCCTGTACCTAGACAGTCATCTTAAATACAGTTATAAAGTTAGATGAGTGTAAGTCCGCCCCTCAGATCCAGAATAGTTATTGTGCTGTATATATAGACTCTTATGAAACACATTGAATTAAATTACCCATTTTTCCTTTTCCTCCTTAAGGAAAGGAGTAAAACCAAGTAAATAGAGTATGTGAAAGCCAGTGTTAGAGTTTGTTCTCTGTAGGCAATTAGTGGTTCTCGTCTGGATTGGTTTGATTTTTCTTCATAATTTTGCATTGGAAGTGTTTTGCCCATGTTACGTAGAAACACCTGTGTCAATCCTACATCTTACTTAAGAACATTTATTCAGTGATACCGTAAAATCTTCTCGGTACAGGATTAATGCGAGATGATACGTTGTATGAAGATGATGATGTAAAAGAAGCACTGAAGAGACTTCCAGAAGATCTTTACAATGAAAGAATATTTCGCATAAAGCGAGCACTAGACTTAAGCCTGAAACATCAGATCCTTCCAAAAGACCAGTGGGTGAAATATGAAGAGGTACGTGTACAGGGTGTTTCCAAGGTGGAGGTCTTAAAGGCCACTGCTGTGACTGGTCTTTGAGACTTTCAGTCTCTGAAGAGATACATGCTTACATGTTCTTCATAATGATTAAGTGAGTGTGTATCTCATAGGATACCTCTGGAAAACACAGCTTTTGATCACTATTTAAAAAAATCTCTGTTTTTCAGTGGAAATTAGAAAATTTTGCTCAAGATGACAAAAACTTAAACTACAGCTCAGAGCTGTAGCACATTGTTTGTATTCAGACAAAATATTTCTTCTAAGCTATCAGATAAAGAAATACACTGTAACTAGCTTGGAAATCCTTAGAAAAGGTCTCTTGCTTTTCTGATTAATTTCTTAGTTTTATAGAAAATCTCGAGCCAATGCTCTTATTCATGAAGATGCCAAGGAAAAATAATTTAAAGGGAAATCTTGCATTAAAATAACTGCTGTCTTGTAATTTGAAAAACAAACTACACTTTCCTTTTCAGATGTAACTATATTTTTCTTTTTGTAGTGGATTGATTCATAGGCTTTGCATTACTGTCCATCTCGGCTTTCTCCAAATTACCAGGCAGAGGGGAATCTTACCATTAAACTTTTGACTATAGGATAGTATAAGGGTATTATGTTTCTGTATATAAGCAGAGGCTGTTTCTTGTGGTGTTATTGGTCATATTTAGGTAACTACTGCATTGAATAACTGGTTGCATAGTTCCTTAAGCATCAGTTTGGTTTGTAAGTGTTAAACATGGTCAAGGTGTTCCATCAAATCCAAGTTTACAGTGCTGTTTAGAAGTTAAGTTAAAAATGAGTTTCTCTAGAGTATTATAGTTGGACTTTGAGCTAATTAAAGTGGATCTTGTACATTTGGCTATCTGCCAAAAGAACACTGTTTCTAAAGGTATAGCTGGAACTATCACTTTGCTTGTTAATGTTGGCGAGGCATTAGGAAGTGGTGGTTGCTGCAGTATAGAACTTGTCATTGCAGACTTGGCAGACACGAAGTTTACCTTTTCAGAGTAAGTAATGTTTGATTTCTTTTTTTGTTGTTGCTAGGTTGGGTTTTAGTCAAATCTGAGGAGGAATGAGAGACAAGTAATCTGTAGGAATGGCTTGAGATGTTTGTGGACCTCCCTGTAAGTTTAAATATATTCTCTTCTTTTTCAGGATAAGCATTATCTTGAACCGTACCTAAAAGAAGTAATCCGTGAAAGACTTGAAAGAGAAGCATGGAACAAGAAATAACTATTGAACTACTTCATGCAAATATCCACATATTTCTGATATTTTAAAACATTTGGTTATAGAAGTCTACAGGGAGGCAAACATGAAGCTGAGGAATACTGTTTCAACTTGTTCATTGAATCTGTTCATCCAACTAAAATAAACATGTCAAAGTATAAAATCTACTTGGAAGAGTTCTTTGTAAATGTTAACAAGCTAATGTTCAGATCTTTCCTACGAGCATATACATTACATATTAGCTTAGTGGTGTGCAGTCTTCATTCCAGCTTTTGGATTCTTACTCTTTTCAGAGTACAGCTGTTTTCTGCAGTTGTAGGGTTAGATAAGAAACATGCAAGGCTGTTGGTGCTAGTTGCTCTGTTAAAGTAAAAAGAGTGCCCGTTTCCTTCATCACTGCTTCCTGGAGTGCTTGATGTTACAATGGAATCATGAGACAGCAGAATGTAATATTCTGTGCATCTAAACACATATGTATTACAATAATGGAAATATAGATGATCCCTTAATCACAGAATCAGGAAATATTTCACTAGCTTTTTATACCATATACATTGTTAATCCTTAAAAGACTATTTTCATAGAAACCTGATAGACTGTCTCACTTCAGCTTTTTGAGACTTTTTGTCCTTTTAAAGGGTAAAAGTGGTATGCTGATGTGGTTTCAACAGCATCATTAACTTCCCATGTATTTTTTCATGACCTAAAGCATGCTGTTGTTTACAGTGGTTGGTATCAAGTATTTTAAACTATCAGGCTTAATGACGTTAGAGATACACGTGGAATTCAGGCTCTGCTTAAAAACAGAAGAAATTCAATTGTATCCAGAAAACACCGGCCATTGCTGGCTGAAGACCTTGAGCTTAGTCTTGCATAGTTTAATGGTAGTGTTAATTTTGGACAGATTTTGGTATTACCTGTGAAATTCAAAGCCTATCATGTATCTCTCTGTACATAGTACACAATCTTGTGTGATAGTCCCAAGGTTTAGTTTTTTTTCTTCTTGTTATGCATGCTTGTCTGCCAAATGCAAGAATCCATTGACCAAAAGCTAGAGCAGTTCAGAAAAAAACCCAAAATTACATAAACATGGAGCAAACCATGTCTGTAGCTTTGAATTGGTATGACCAGATAAATAGAATAGGGCATTGGAAGTTAGAATGGAAACCGTATTTAGCTTTGCTCATCACTCTGTTACTAACCTTCATCGGCTTGCTTCAGTTGCTTACATCTGTAGGATGGATACAGTGGTCCCTGGGTGAAATAGTTATTTCAAAACTTCACAGCTTGCTGTGGTAAGACACAATGCTGCAAAAATATCTACAGCACTGATATTCCTTAAAAGTCTGTGGGGAGATTACATTAAGAATGTGAGGTTTCTTTCATCTCCTATAGTAAAATCTTACGGTTGAAGCATACATAATTTGATGTATTTTTGAGAACTTCCTAATTTTCTTCCAAGAGACAAATAGGGCCTGCAATTTCATGCTTACATTTGTGGAATTATTAGAATACTTAATTTTTCTAATGGAATTAGAACTATTTCATTATCTGCTAGAATAATATTAGAAGACTTAATTATCCTTGAGGGCCAATGGCATCCTGGCTTGTATCAGGAATAGCGTGGCCAGGCACACAGGTAGTCAGGCACTGGAACAGGCTGCCCAGGGAAGTGGTTGATTCTCCATCCCTGGAGGTATTTAAAAGATGGGTAGACGTGGTGCTTGAGGACATGGTTTAGTGGTGGACTTGGCAGTGATAGGTTAACGGTTGGACTCGATGATCTTGAGGGTGTTTTCCAACCTTAACGATTCTATGACCTAATGGAAGTAGCAATTGCAAGGCTGAGGTTGTTTGACAGCTTTAATTTAGACATGTTTTCAGATGCTTCTGACTTGCATTGATCATTTTTAACTTTCCCGTAACGTGCAGTAGTCTCCTGTTAAAGTATTTTGAAAAAGTTCAATGAATGCTGTTTAGTTATACCTTAGAATGATACTAGTAAGGAAAATGTATTTGTCGGGTTTTGGCTGAGACGGGTGTGTATTCTTTGAGATGTTTAGGAGAAACTAAAAATAGTGAGAAACAGGGAAGAAGGAGGTGGGTGTAAGAGAGGGATGTCTGTTGCCTGGGAACCAGGAGCTGTAGCAGCTTTGTGTTAGAGACTGTAAACTCTTATCTAGAATATGTGATGGGAGATTTGGATGCTTGTGCTACTGGCTAATAGATGAGTAACTTGGAAGACATTTCATATTTCACCCTCTGGCGTTCCCCTCTCTGCACACTGAGCTACTCACATTAATCTGTAGCTAGAGGAGTTTTCTCATATGAAAGATCTGAATCCTGCTGGTGACAAGTTGGAGAGTCAGTGTGATTCCCATTTTTGAATCCCTGTGTTTATCCTTAAAAATATCTGGGATGGGAAGGAATGGACTGGGAAAAAATAGGGATTTTCACATCTGTAAGTTCCTTGTAATGCTTCCATCCCACCTGTGCAGCTCTCTGTGGGATCCTGCCGTATTCCTTGGGCAGGCTGCGTGCTCCTCTGTGAGTGATCCAGGACTGTGCAGCCATGAGCTTGCTGCCTGCAAAATTGCCTCATTTAAAGGAAAAGCTTGATAACAGTAAAGGGGGTCAAAGTGCCAGAGGTGAAAAGAGCATTCTGGTTTGGGGAACTGGCTTTTCTTTCTGATGCTGTCACTAGGTTCTTCTGTAACACTGACCAAGACACTTGGTTCACAGAAACTCACTGAGTATTTTGCTAAATGTTTAATAGATGATGCTTGGGGCTACGTCTCCAGAAGTGCAGAGTAATCGCACTAGGTTCAGTGGATCTGTTCTGAAAATACTAGGTGAAAGTGTCGGTGTTCATCCGTACTCACAATGGGTACTGCAGGTGGTGGTGCCAGGAGCAAATCTCACAGGGGTTTTCACAGATTTGAAAGAGACCTTGCAATCCTTATTCCTCTGATGGTAAATGCAGAAATACTTATAAAGGAGCTGATACGTTTGTGGCCTGTACAGAGTGAAGAAAGCAAGGTCGAGCCATGCACTGAAGAGGATTGAAAAGAATTCCTGAATGGGAGAGGGATTCCTACTGGGAAAAATGTGAACCTGTCATTTAAGGTTGTATCGCAATGCACAAGGCAACAGCACATCTTGCACTTCCTAACTTGTCTTTGAGACCTTAATTTTCATTAATGATGTAGTTTTTTGGATATAAATTCTATACAAATTCCATAAATTACTGAGGTCTTTTTGTAGTTTGAGTTCACAACATCTTTGGCACATCTAAATTATGCTTGTCAAATTAAGAGAGAGTCTGAGTTGATATTGCTAATCCTGCGGTTTGATGACAGTTTTAGCTTGAATTCATTTTCATCACTTTTAAGTGAACCTACGCTTTGCTTGAAGTTCTTTTATTAAATACATAGTGAAATATAAGAATACATCTTGATTGCTGAAGATCATGTTTGTTATGGCAGACTGATTTCTTTAAATTTTGAGTCAGTCAACCCAGAAACAATGGATTTTCTGCAGCTCTGTAACAAGAAACATATGCTTGTTTTACATCCAACTTCCATCTGAAGGAGAGCTACAGCAGATATAAATCTCATAAGAATTTTGATGAAACATCATGCTTGTCGTTATAATGGAACCGTTTTAGCATTAATATGGTAAACACATTTCTCCTTGAAGCGTTTTCTCTCTAGATAGCGAAGGTCAAAGATTATCTTCAGGATTTCCTCACAGTGCTGCTGCGCCCTTGCGGTTGGTTTTCATGGACTGAAACTTTGGCCGGGGTAAGGGCTGCCCTTGCAGCGCGGAGCAGGCAGAGGCAACCTGAGCCACTGCTGCCCTGGGGTGAGACCGGGGCTGGAATTCGGTGTCCCACCTGGTATGCAGCTGACGGGAATGCCTTGAGTGACTTCTCTTTTCTTAGCCTCTTTTAGCTAGCCTAAGGCCCAAAGGGCTAAGATCTTGTAAATCCTTCAGTGCCAAATAGCCCTTGGCTCACCCGGGGCCTCGGAGCGGGTGGTGCTGGGACGCAGACAGGCCGGTCTGACGCCCCGGGGCGCCAGCAGTCAGGTGCGCTTCTGCTTCCCTGGCGAGGTGGGTGTTCTCACCGCCTCTGGAGAAGGAGCCCTCGAGGCTGCCTGCTTGCTGGTGATTTAATGCTAGCTTATGCTGGCAGGCCGTGGGCTCCATTCCGTTTTCTTCACAAAAAGGTGTGGATTCACAGTTCCCTTCTCTGCAAATGCTTTAGTTCTCTAATTAAGATGTTTTCTGGGGTGCAAGTGAGGCCGTTGGTCCCTTTGGCTGAGACTGTTCTGCTTCGAAAGGTGTAATTAACTGCACCAGGAGAGACCATGACTCTAGTAGGTTGGTTAGAGCTGTCTCCTAAGCTGGTTTACAAGCTGCTTCAAAATAAGGGCAATGCCTGGCTCCACCTGCCTAGAGGCACTGGCCTGCTTGGGCAATGGCTGCCCGCCAGCCGATTGTCTTCACTCACAACTTCTGCCCTGCTCAGCTCTCTCCTGCGGTACCCGAACCCTGAGCCAGCCCTGGCACCTGGACCAAGGAGCTAGGCCAAGGGCTTGGGTGAGGGACTGGGATAGACCCTAGGTTAGGAAACCGCATGCAGGGATTTGGAAGAAGTGTAGGGAAAATAAGTTGACCTCAATCCCCTTTGCCCACTTTGGGGGTGTGCGGTGAGGGTGAGATGAGGTTGGGGCATTCATGCGTGGACCAAAGATGGCCACTGGGAAGGGGGAGAAAGAAAAACATGTGGTTGAACACATTTTGGGAAATGGGACCGCTGAGTAGGACAGTGAGAAAAGAGAGGTATGTGGTGGTTTGGCAAAGGCCAGGGTGCTTTGCAGGCCACTGCAGATGGTGATGCCTGTGTGTCCTAACTTTGTGAACCCCAAGTTCATGGCACTCACTGAGCCTTAAGTTTTCCCTAAAAAATATTTAAGTATCATCCATTGAACTGGATTATGAGTGGAGCCCAAGCTGTCCTTGTCCTGCCTCCAGAATGCCTGGACGCGACCTAAGTGGCCATCTTCTCTGGCTCAACCTCATCTGTTTCTTTCTGTGAAAACCAGAATGGTTACAAGAGAATGCCCCAACAGCCACAGGGCAGGTCTGGGTTTGGGGTGCTTGCATCTCTGCAGCAAAGGAGGAGCACTGGTTCTTTCTCTTCCAAAGCCCAAGCAAGTGCTGGAATTGCTGTTGCTGTTTTATGAGAGTGTGCTGCTTCAGTTCCTGTGCTGGGAAGGGATCTGGGGCTTGAAACCCGATCAGAAAGAGGTGCCTCAGCACAGCTGGGCTGTGCTCTCCTCAGCGGTTCCTAAAGTGGTTCCCCACTGGCCTGGGCAGATCTGGTTCTTTGTGTCTAAATCTTCTGGATTGCACGGGGAGGCTGGATAGCGAGACGTGGAGTTAAATGCTGCTGCGCTCAGTATTACAACACCTAAGCCCTTTTATGAAGCCTCATACTCCCACTGCGGCCCAGCAGATTGAAATGATTGTTTATAAGCAGCAAAGTTCAGAGTCCAAAGCTCAGATCTCTTCAAGGCACTTCAGAGAGTTTTTTTGTCTGCAAGTTGTGTTCCCCAGTGGAGTATTAGCTTAAAAAGATACTATTATGAAATAGTCATAAAAGCAGCTATATATGTTTGGTTTACTTCAATTAACTAAAAATTCTCCAAATCCTAAATGTTTCTCAGCTGCACTCTCGCCCTGAAGAAGATGGAAGAAAACTCCTTTAATTTTCCATCAGTGTATAAGCAGGCCTCCAGCGATGCTCAGCGCCCAGCCTGCCTGCTGGAGCTCACGAGACTGTCACGGCAGTGTGGAGGTGGCTCTGATAAAAAGCAAAATGTATTCTGCTGCCAGGTGAGGTTTGGCTCAGCTCTGCTCTGCGCGTTGCAAAAGCCGAGGTACCAGAGGAGGGGTGAGATCAGCATTTCAGAGCTTTATGGAGGCAGTCATCCCTGCCTAGGAGCGCTTAGGCTGTAGCAGGGCGAAGTCAGGACCTGGGTTTGCACTGGCAGCAGCCAAAGATGCTTTATTTTTCTAAAAAAAAAACTAGAATAAAAGAAATTCCAAGGAAAAAGTAACACAGCATATTTCCTTTCAGAAGTACAGCTGTCTTACGGAGAGACTGCTATTTCCATTATAGGACTGGTGATGTAATTATGACAGATTAGACGTTTAGATCTGTGGTTTAATGTTTGCACAGGGTAGCCCAGGTTCACCTGGCTTACCCCAAGGAGCATTGTTATCTGGCCAGTCTGTTCCCCAGGCCTTGAGGATAACTTCTGCTGGGAGCAGCATCTTCTGCTGGACAACTCACAGGTTTGCAGCCACGCATTAGTGCTGGTTCTTGGTGCAGAGCTTGGGGTACCGAGTGCCTGGCTTTGCACAGCCTCATTCTTAACTGATCACAGGCTTCTGCTGTTTCTCATGGAAAGGAGGGGTGTAGCCACCTCCACCCCTGGAGCTTTTGGGGATTTCTTTGATTCATTTTTATACTTGGCTTTTCATATGTACATTGAACTCATGGGTGTGGCTGGACACCTTCAAAACAGCCATTAATGCCTTGATACTTTATAGTGATTCAACAAGCTACTCCAAAAAGAACACGAGGAGGTATGCTTTGAAAGGGGACTTCTCCTCCAGCTGCTTCCATCCAGCACTTTAAAAACACATACGACACAATAAAGCACGTGTTGACATAAGTGAGCTTCAAAAAAACCATTGGATTATTTTGAAGGAGCATAAACACACGTGGGGAGACTTATCATCCTTCACCCAGCAAAACAATTACATCAGTGCAGCTTGGACTGGGATCTGCCTTAAGATCTCCCAGATGTTGCAAACGGCACAGTTGCCGATCGGTTGCTCTGGGTAGTTATAAACTGTCAAATGGAGGAGGGGAGGTTGGTTCTCAAAGAAAGAAACATAAAAGCCTTTTGGGGAAACAAAGAGAAAATCCAGTTTATAGCTGATACCCAGAGCACTAACAGCCTCTGCGTATGCCTGGCTTTGCTGGGCCAGTGTCGTGGACGTGTCTCAGAGCCTACCTTATGCCTGAGCTCTCGTGTGCTGCATGTGGCGGATGAGCCCCCCAGCAAGGAGCTCACTGCGGGGTGATCCCAGGGATGCTCAGAAATTGTTGTGCTGGTTATGGCTGGGGTAGAGTTAATTTTCTTCATAGAAGCTCGTATGGGGCTATGTTTTGCATTTGTGCTGGAAACAGTGTTGATAACACAGGGATGTTTTCGTTATTGCTGAGCAGGGCTTACACAGAGTCAAGGCCTTTTCTGCTTCTCACACCGCCCCACCAGCGAGTAGGCTGGGGGTGCACGAGAAGTTGGGATGGGACACAGCTGGGACAGCTGACCCCAACTGACCAAAGGGATATCCCATAGCATATGGCGTCATGCTCAGTATATAAAGCTGGGAAAAGAAGAAGGAAGGGGGGGGACATTCGGAGTGATGGCGTTTGTCTTCCCAAGCAATCCTTACGCGCGATGGAGCCCTGCTTTCCTGGAGATGGCTGAACACCTGCCTGCTGATGGGAAGTAGTGAATGAATTCCTTGTTTTGCTTTGCTTGGGCATGCACGGCTTTTGCTTTACCTGTTAAATGTGTCTTTATCTCAACCCACGAGTTTTCTCACTTTTACCCTTCCGATTCTCCACCCAGTCCCACCAGGGGGAAGTGAGTGAGAGAGTGACTGTGTGGTGCTTAGTTGCTGGCTTGGGTTAAACCATGACAATTGTGCTGGTGGCATCTCCCAGCCTGGAGTGAGGGACCTGCCACCCACCTCACTAGCAGAAGCCCAACTGGTCCTGAAGCAGGAGATGCCAGCCTTGACACTCAAATAGGAAGGGGGACCTGAGGGGAAACAAGTCAGCTGGCCCCAGGGCCGGTCTCCTGCTGGGACCTGGGCTGTGCAGCTGGAGGAGGAAGCCTCAGGCAAGGTGTCGGTGCTGTGCTGCAGCACGAGTGTTCAAGACTTTGGGGGCTGCAAGACAATGGGGAGCAGGTCCCTGATGCTGTAGCTGGGCAGCTCAAACACTTACCAGAGTCTGTCCCCAGCTCAAAGGTGCATTTTTGTGCAGTTTCTGTGAAGCATTTTCTCTTCAGAGCACAGGAGGAGCTGTGGGTGTGGAGCACAGGAGATCTGGTGAGCTCGTGTCAAGAATGATCCCCAGCTCGTCTCCTCCCTGGGACTGGGTGTGCTCAGGCCACCAGCGACCCTCTGCTCGGTCCTTTGAAGGACAGTGGAAGGCACCAGCGCCCTGAAGAGCCTTCGGGACTCAGCAGCCCAAGCATTGGGAGATGCTTCAGCCTCAGAAACAGGAGGGATTTCAAAAGCCCCTGTGCTGGTGTTTCCATGGGATAACATGGGTTGGTGAGCTGGCTCTCCAACAGCCCCAGCCCGCGGTGCCGCTGGGATCCAGCGATGCCCCCCTCACCGTGCCGTTTGACCCCTCCGTGAGTGACAAAGCAGCTGGGGTGGCTCCTCACAGCCCAGGGCACATAGCAGAGCTCTGACTTGCATCTGCTGTCTCACAGCAGTATGTCAGGCTGTGAGCGGTGGTGGGTGAAAACTAGAAGCAGTGCCGTGCTGCTGCGGTGACATGGCCTCTGGTAGAGGGCGAGGAGGACGGCTGGGCAGCAACCCCTCCAGGTGCCCTGCCCGAGGCAGTGAGCAACAGCCCCAGCAGCTAACACTCCCAGGTGCCGCGACAGAGGGAACACAGGCACCCAGCCCGTGGCTCTGGCTTCTGTCCCCAGCACGTCGCTGCTTTACCGACACCAGCCCAGCGGGGTTGCTGACCCCCGGCACAGAGCAGCGGCGGAGCAGGGTGCCAGTCGGGAGGGTGTGCTCACCCATCGCCCCCGCAGGAGCTGCCCAGTGCCGGAGAGAGATGAGGCTTCATCAGCACATGGGGATAAAAAGCAGCAGGTCGGCACTGCAAAAATGAACCCCTGGCAATGTCAGTCCCCCGCGTCAAGGGGCAGTTTTGTCCTGGACCCGATGGCAGCAGTGGGGAGAAACATGTCGCCCATCCCCAGCATCGCCCATCAAGGCCAGCTCACCCTGATGCCAGGTGGGGCTGTGCTGTAACAGTACGAGCATGGCCGGAGTGTCCTGGCATTGTCTTCGTCTCTATTTTAATTTCATTTTTCAGGATGACAACACTTTAGAGGTTTATGACCAACAGGAGAATTTACTACTAAGTCATATACTGATGTAATGAAATCTAATATATGCTGTGTAATGAGTTATGAGATGTTATTTAGTTTCAGGGTTTTATTACTTCAATCAGTTATGACCATATTTCCTTTTATATGATTGCTCACTCTTTAAACATACCAGATGACTGTATAAAGAACACCTAATAAAGTCTGGAGATGTTAAAATATAAATGTTTTAATTTTTACTATAAATTTGTTTTAATTCTACCAATGGTGGCTTTTGCGCTGGAAGTGGTGCAGTCCTTGTTAGCAGTGCAGACCTTGGTAGTGGTGTCTCGGGTCCTTTGTGGGAAGGAGCCGAGCGACCCTGCTTCACTATAAAGCATAGTTAGTCACCAATGCTCACCCTTGGTGATTATACACACAAATTGAAAGGTTTTTAGAATAAAGCTAGAAAGACAGAAAACATTGATCTGTGATATAAGCCATTGTCTTAATTATCCTCTCATATTTACCAGTGTAACTGCAATATACTCCTCCTGGTTTCTGCCAGTCTTCAAAAGGGGAGAATCAGGCTTATGGCCTTCAGCATCAAAATCAAATATATAAATGTTCTGCCCATGCACCTTTTGGCAATCCTCCTAATTTTTCCACATTTATGCATTGTATTTTAAAGTCATTCGGGATAACGTCATAGCAGTGGAATTATATAGCTGTGAAATAAGATCAGAATCAAGTCTTTAATAAATCAATGTTTAAGCGAGTGAAGGACTTCAACTGCTGAACAATTGCAGGAACTAAGCAGTGTCGAGTCCCGGTTGTGATATGTTCGTAGCGAGTGTTGAGTTCTCAAAAATTATTGTAGAACACATTTTATGATGGTTAACAACTCTGCAGTAAGAGCTGCGTTAATACAGACTGTGGCTATTACAAGGCTTTAGCATGCTGCTGCTATCTAGCAAGCCACCCACCGTGGGCACACGGAGGTCTCCAGTGCTGCTGGCTGGAGTCCTGCCTGGGTATCACCTGCCTGGGCAGCCCCAAATTTGTCTACTTACAGCTTTCTAATTTCCTGCCCACCTCTGCAACAGGCAGCACTCGCATGATTTGCTTAGCCTGATTGAAGTCCCCACCGCCTCCGTAGCACGGACTTGCTCTCTCCTGCTTCAGGCTGCCCAGGCCAGATGCCGGTCCTGGCTTGAGGACAAAGTAGCATCACAGAGCCAAGGGTGGAGGAGTGGGGAATGGTCCCCTCTGTCCAGAAGCTGTTGTTACAGGGGCTCAAAAGCAGCAGTCAACAAACTATTTCATATGAGACCTCAAAAACAGTCTTTGCAGCCAGCTTCAAGGGAGGGAAAACTGCCTTTAAGTTGCAATTTAATTTAGAATTTGCTGCAACAAGAAATATTTTCAGCATATTTAATCTGCTGTGGCTGTGGCTACCGCCTGTATCATGGCCCAAGGATGACCTTGGAGTGATGATCCCTGCTGCTCTATTGCCTGCAGCAGAAAGATGCCAGAGGCCCAGTTTGGCAGAAGTCCCCTCCCCATCCCCATCCCCATCCCAGCCTCTGAGCCCTGTCCCCGACCAGCCTGTGCCTTGTTTTAGCTGTGGTTAGTATTGCTGCTATCTGTAAACCCCTCCTTCTGGTTCTGCAAGACAGGGTGTCATCTCAGGATAGTTCCTCCAGACAGTTGTTTATCAGTTCAATATTTTTTTTTAATTCTACGTACATCAAGATGCCGTACTTCTAGTATTTATTCAATTATTGATAGAGATACTAACATAAGGGAAAACCTTCTAAATGACCCATCTTGCTTCTCCATTCTATTAATCACTAATTGGATACATTTTAGGAGAAGAATTACAGCAAGTAATGAAATAAAGACTTTACTACTCACAAATCCAGGATAATAATTCAGCCAAAGAGAATCATAGATCAAATAAATGGCCAAGCATACTTAAAATATGTCTTTGTACAGTAACAAGGCACAATTTAATCCCATTAAGAAAATGTTGGCAGTGGCTCAGTGTTTGGGAACATACCACTGAACTGTCCTGCTGTAACCTTGGATGTAGGAAAAGTTGAGACAAAGCAGTGTACTCAGTTTGACACGTCTTTGCCCTTTAGGTCCTTAATGATGCAATGAATTACTAAAACATTTAATATTGTTTAGCTGCAGAAACGGTCTTATATGCAGAAGCTAAGCGATAACATGCTTGCTGAATGTGCCCTATTTGCTGCTTTGTATGCAAAGTTTATTTGCATCTCCATAAAACACAGCTTTCTGAGCTATCTCAAAAGAGCAAGTCCACATATTATTTTAATTTGCAAGGAACAAAATCTTTGGTCCATATATCTTACTTAAAGGATAAAAAGACAGGTAGGTTAGTTTCTCACTAACCAAAAGTTTAAGAAAAACATTTTTTTCTTTTCCTCAGGTTTTATTTTTCACCTGGGTTACTCTGCTTTTACTTTGTCCCCAGTATTTTCAGTCGGATCTGGAGTACTTTTCTCCAGGTTCTTTGGATTGGCACTCAGCTGCCAAAACAATTGACTTCTCTTATTTCTAATTAAGAAGAATTTAATAAGTACCATAGAAAAGATAGTATGGCTAGATGCATTTCTCATGGCCACATATTATATTCTCAGAGTTTTAGCTATAGATCTTGGAAAAAGTACCATGTGGATAGTTTAAAGCATTAGATTTTCGAGACGAAATCACAGCTCATTCAGTATAACCTAAGACCAGCAGCACGCTGGGGGGTCAGCACGATGGGGGGTCCGCTGATGTGGAGCGCTCCCCACTTCTCTGCAGCTCAGTGGGACGTCGGTGCTGCTCCTCCTGTGCGCACAGCTTTCTTCCAATCAGTTGATATGGCATGGAAGGAGAACGGGTGCTTTGACTGTTATTAAAATATGCAAACATTACGAGTCAGAGGTATCAATATTCAGCGCTGTCCACTGATTCTCTATGAAGGTCTTGCCCTTAAGATATCAGCTGTGTAGTTTTCCTCCACTGTTACATGCAATATCATGTTGTTGTGCAGAATGAATTACTTGACAGAGCTTTGTGTCTCTTTGTACTGTAACAGCTTCTAGAAAAATTCAAACTGACAGTTCCTATAGTAAGGCATGAGGAAATATATTTGAATAGTGCATGTGTTTTATAGTGTGAGGTCAGAGAGTACACATACATCACAGGCTACAATGGGGAATAAGAGGGTAAGTATAGATATATACACAACGCACAAACATGAGTGATTATTTTTTAGCTCTTGATCCATCCTCTGGCATTCACTGCCAAACCAAAGAAAAAAAAAATGCTGTCCCCTTTGTGTGTGATTGCAGAAGGAGTCTTTGCTCCACAGAATGAGGTTTAGAAACCACAGAAAGCAAACAGCGTGGCCCATTGCGATGGGATGGCCCCATTTTTCTTACATGAGTCACGGTGCTAAGGAGCTGGCATGGATCCTGGCTGTGCTCCAGTGCCAGTGGCCCCACCGTCACAGCCGGGATGAGGTGACCATGCTGCTTCCAGCAGGTTTCCTTCAAGGAGCAGAGGAGCAGGACAGCTCAGTGGGTCGATGTACCCTACGTGGGCTCAGCACTAGCGCTGGCTCCTAAGTGGCTCTCTGCCGCTAACAGCCTCGCGTCGATATCTTAAGGGCAGCTTGCTGACAGCGGAAGCAATATGACAAAAATTAGGTAGGCAAGAGGGATTAAAACATGTACAATTGTGCAGAATTTGTTAGGCTCAATTACATGATTCAGGAACTAGTGAAGTGTTTGAAGACCTGGAAATAATTCCAATTTGTCATATCAGGAGTCTCCTTCCCAGAAACAGGCTGTGGAAGCAGAGGCAAGTCCGCCATATGGAAAGCAGATGTCTCAAGGGAGCTGAAAAGAAGATACTTTGCTAGTACTAAAAATATTCAGTATGAGGAGGTGATAACAAGCGCTTCTAAAGAAGAAGCAATTATTTATCATTGAGTAGACAATTTTTCGTGTTTCCTAGAACACAAACCTATATGCTTGAATAATCCTGGACTGTCGCAGTAAAGAGGCACTGATTCACCGCTCAGGGCAGAAGCTATAATAGTAAGCAGATTGCACATCTTGTTTAACCATCTGCTTTTTAAGACACATTTTATCACAGGCTGTATCACACTGAAAAAAGGTAGGGAAATAGGAAGACAATGAGTTACCGGTGTACAACTGGTTTGATGTACAAAGCAGTATGGTTGCCTTTGCCATTTGCAGCTTTGATGTTTTACTTTCTAGCATTTCAATTAGTGTCGTGAAGATCGACTCAATTTATAACCTGTGGTGTTAGACGGTTCCTGTAAGAGCCACCTCCGAGTACCAACCCTGCTTAAACATCAGGAATGAGGCTTGGGAGAACTTCATCGCTGCCTTCAGGTGCCTTAGGAGATGTTTTAAGGAAGGATCCCATTGCGTGAGGAAGCTCAAGTACAGCTTGAAGTTAAACGAAGCTCTGCCTGCTCTGTAAGCAAAGACATGCAGCTGTGTAAGTACCAGCCACCGTGTGCTCGTGTTACCCATGTCCCGGGTAGATGTTTGAGTTTTCCTCCTGCCAGACCTGCTCTGCTTCCCAAGCAGCAGACCAAGAGCTCTCCACACAGCTCCCTCAGCTCCTGCAAAACTCCAGCAAATTACTGCAGGGAAAGATAAAGCAATCCTAGCAAGGTAGGGCTGTGTGTCTTATTCCCTAGTGCTGAGGTGAGACAAGCTGTAATAAACCGTCTCTGACAGATGTTCATCTAATCTGTTCTTAAAAACCTCTAATGACTGTGCTCCCCTAGCCCACAAAGGTAGCCTGCTCCTAAGCTTATCTTTGATGATAGTTAGGAAGTCTGTCCTAGTATCTAATCTAAATCTCCCTTGCTTCCAGTTAAACCTATTACTCCTTGTCCCACTTTCAGTGGACATCAAGACAACTGATTTTCATCCTCATTACAGTCATCTTTGAAGGCTGTTATCCTGCTCCCTCCAGTCCCATCCATCTTCGCTTTGCTAGACTAAACAACCCCAAGTTCTTTCAACCTCTTCTCACAGGTCAGGTTTTATAAACCTCTTAATACCCTTGTTGGTCTCTTGGGGCTTTTTTTTTTCATTTACATCTTTCTTAAAAGGTGATGCCCAGTGCTGGACGCAGCACTCGATCTGAGAAGTTCCCAGCACCATGAAGTTACGACCCAGCCCTTGGCTTTCCCATCCCCGTGGTGGGTACACTCGTGGGTGTCACTGTGGTCACCCCACAGTAGCTTCCAGGTTTCTTCTGCTGTCCGATCAGCCACTCACCATTTCAATACAAGTCTTTTTGACCTCCTTGCACTTTGCACGTGTCTTTCTTTGGTTCCATTTGTTGATTCTGGAAAACCTCTCCAATTTTTCATCGCTATTTTGAATTTTAATCCTGGGCCCCAATATGCTCGCAATCCTCCTGGCTTAGTGTGATGGGCTGATTTTATAAGCATACTTTATTCCATTATCCGAGTTACTAATGAAAATATCAAACAGAAACAGGCCCCGGACAGACCCTGGGTGACCCCATTAAAAATGAATTTTCAGTTTGATGGCAAACCATGATAAATTCAGCATGTTTTTCAACCACTTTTGCACCCACCGGCTAATGATTTCATCTGGCCTATATTTCCTTAGCTGGCCTTATAAGAACGTCACAGGGGACGCATTCAAATGCCCCTCTCTAGTCAAGGTATGTATCGCTGCTCCCTGCCTGTCACCAAGAGGGACGAAATATCTTTGTTCTTCCGAATCAGATTTGCTTTGGCCATGCCGTGCCAGGCTGTGAGGAGGACTCCTCCTGCCCCAACAGTTGCAAGGCATCAGTTGGGATCAGGGAAATTTTTGGCAATTGCTTTTTTAAAACTAAAAAAATGCATTGTTAAATACAGCATTTCTTACTGCTGATAAATGCTGGAGTCTGCAAGGATCATGAGTCTGTAATGCTACTACCAAGCACCCAAGGGAACAGCAAATAAGGGAAGGAGAAGAGCAAGGCAGCATCCCACCCAGGCAGCAGCCTGTCCCGAGGCTCCTTCCCTTGTCCTGCATCCACACCTGGGTTCATCCATAGCCCCTTCCAAACCAAAACTCAACACCTCTGGTAGCCAGCAGTGAGAGCAACAGCACCCACAGCCCCGGAAAGGCTGAGGGATGTCATACTGTTGCCATTTCAAGGTAAAAATCATTCTCCTTGATTCAAGACAGGATTAACGTTTTCACGCAGCCCTCGCAGGCAGTTCAGAAAATGGAGAGACATTGTTTTGCCCAGACTAAGAAAGGTGGTCACCGCAGGGAAGGAAATCTTGGAGAAACCTTCGGTGGAGAATCCCCCAGAGGGAGGAGGAGAAGAGGCCTCCTGGGAGAGCACAGCAGAAGGCTGGCTGTGCTCCTCAGGCACAAGCCTGAAGAAGATGCTCCAGGAGTGACAGGACTTTGTTAGTCACCATCAGCGAAGAGACAAATAATTTTTAATACACTTTCTGGTTGCCTGAGGCCAGGCGTGCACTGGGCGCCATGGCAGCCTCTGCAGACATGGGATCCGGGGCAGAGCCTTTTGTGCTGGTAGCTCTGGGCTATGTATATTGCACCTTTACATTCAATTTGATACTGCCTTTAGCCTGCTGGCCCCCTGCCAGCGCAGCTGCAGAAAGGTTGGGGAAATTTGCCATAATATGCTTGGGAATTCTTGTGGAAAGCAAGTTTCACCTACTGCAGTGGAGGTGGATAGGTTTAAGGGGCTTGGGTTTCTTTTTGTCCTGAAGTGCTCATCCCCACTTAAAATCAGAAGTAAGGTGGAGTTTAACATTAAAATATTCCAGCTTGAACATACAGGATCACTGGAAATCAGTATTTAAGACTGTTCAGAAAATGCACTGACCTCATGCCCCAGATTAAAACCTGCGGAAGCCAAACATTACTTTAACCTAGATCCAGCCAGTGTTGCTAACACCAGCAAAGATGATGCTCTCTACCCAGATTTTGGTGGACACCTTCAAAAAGCACAGAGTTTAATTCCCTAGCCACTGCTCAGCCAGTGGCACAACCCCAGCCCGCCGCGGGGCCTCGGGCAGCCTTGCCCACGTGCTGCCTGGCCGGCAGCCAGCCTTCCCCTGCCTTCCAGGACTGAAATCCTGGCATAAAATCTGCGCTGGCACTGAGCACCCCAACTGCTACACCCTTCAACTGCAAGAGGTTTTTTAAGCCTAGAGGAAGATGATTGTGAGGGCACAAATGATTAAAGATAGCTACATGGCAGAATTTTATCTGTTTCCTATCAGGAAAAGCATAAGTGATGTTTTAGGTTTTCAAGAATACCCTAATTCAGCATTTTGCTGCAGCAGGGTGGTCACTGGACTTTGGACCGCAGCCCAGCCAAACAGAATGGAGCTTTTCATCAGTTAAAATCCAAGAAGGGAATAATGATCTCAGAGTTTTGTATTTATCATTGGATTTGGCCTGCTGACCTGCCTAAGGAAAGGCAATGGCTTGAAACAGTTTTCACAAAGCCAAGACCTAAATGGCTGCAGTAAAAATTAATTTTATCCTGATCTCTTTTTTTTTTTTTTTTTCCCAAAAACACATATTTCTGTCATGTTTGGATAAATCCTGCCCTCCCAGTTCCCTCAGTGTGGTCAATGCAGCTCTCCATGCTCCAAAAGGCTAGGCTGGCCCGAAGATGTCACTATCTTGGCAATGACTCGCACAGCCCCAAAGAGGGCCGTGTGGAGTTATGTGGAGTTACGTATGATTCAGCAGCAACAAGTGTGAAAAGGCTGAGGCTGCTGGCGCTCGCCCTTCATCAACCTTTTCACATTCCTGGCACTCGCTCTGAGCATTGCTGGCTGCAGATATTTAAAGAACAAAAAGAGCGAGTACTGCAGTTAGCTTTTTTTTTCATTTAGCATTTTTCCCTCCTCTTTGTTCATTTAAGCAGATATTCATGCTTTTATGGACATGAAGAGCTTCCCCTGGCCCTCTTAGCACCATCTTAAAGGTCTTTTCCAACCTAAACAATTCTGATTCTATGATCTTGTTATCCCAGCAAGCGCCGCACAGTGATGAGCAGCACTCCTTGTCCCAGCAGCCTTTCTCCTCGGGGTAGGCACTTTTCCCCCTTACCCAACAAAACTCGTGGGGTTTGGGTGGTGAAAGCACAGGGGTTTTCTGTCATGTGGTGGGAGCACATTCAGCATGGTGGGGCACAAGCACTGGATGAAGCAATGGGGCGTCTTACATGTTCCCCCTTACAAGCTGCCCCGTGCCAAGAGATCTCTGCATTTTTGTCAAAAGGCTGGACATTACTGCTCTGGGAAAACCTAAAGACCTTCACATGAAAACAAAGCATAATGTAAAAAAAACTCTGAGAAAATACTATGGGATTTCCATGCTTCACCTATGGAAAATGAAGACAAAACGCCTTCCATGCTACACCTACAAAAGCATGCTACAAAATCTCTTTATGTGCGCTACATCTTGAAGCCCTATGTTTCTTCCTTCTAATATATTTCTTCTGGTATGAAATAGGGGCAAGATCTGAATCTGAATCTGAATTCTCTCAGTGCCAGGAGGCACACAAGGCGCGAACATCGTTCTTCCACTTCGATCGGTCTGCGGCTGCGTGCTCTGGAGTCCCAAGGGCCACAGCGCAGTCTTCTGTTGGTTTTTTCCTCAAGACGTGACCGATCCAGTTCCATCTCCTCCTCCTCACTTCATTACTGATTTTCTCCATCTCTGAGTTGATGCTCGTCGTTTCTGCAACTTTTTATTTTTTTTCCGGGAGGAGGTAGTTGGCCTCCTGCCCAACCCCCATGACTTGGAGGGCCAGTGGTTTTTCTGTCAGGGTGGCCTTCCCTTAGGCTGCGTTGGTTCGTGGCACCTTCTTCAATTTTATCCAGTGCACCCTCCAGAGAGGGATCCCCCATCCACCACCCAGGGGACGCGCCTTCTAGCCGTGCAGCCCCAGCCGAAGGTGGGGCAAGATCTAGGCCACCTAAAACTCAACTCAAATTGGGACTTCAAACTCGAAAATCCACCTAGATTTAGTGATTTAGTCTGATTTAGTCTCCGGGTTGTCTCCTCCCAGGAGGTACCTACATTCCTACATTCATTGGGCACTTCCCAGGTCCCTGGCACCTAACTTCTTCCATTCACGCGTCCCTCAGGCATGATGGTAATTGTTGATTAATGTTAAATTAATTTGGTGGTGGGTGGAGGTTTTGAGGAGGGGTGTTCAGAGAGCCAAAACCACCACGACAGGCAGCGTTACTTTACATCTGCGTTGGCTGCCTCGGCAGAGCTGCCAATGATTAAATGGATGGAGCCTGATTTATCAGCCGAAGACGGTCTCGCCAGGTTCACCGTGAGCAGCTCTGCTTGCTGCTAAATCCAGAGCTGAATTCACTTTCAGATGAAAGCAAATTCACCTACGGTTCTGACAGCAAAAGAAATCACATGCTTAAAGACAAATGAGATGTATATTTGATTTTATTCCTCTTTCTCACAACATACACGATTGCTGGAAATTCTTTCTTTCCTGCGCACAATCTTTTTTTTTTTTCTGTTTATTTGTCCTGATTTGGAGCTAACAGCTGGTTTTACCTATGAGAACCAGCTCAGAGAGGCACTTCAGGATATAAAGCACATTTATGATAAGACACCTGATAAATCCCTTTACGTTCCATATCTTTCCTGTAAAGCTGGGGAGGGGGGACTGGAGAAGGAGAAAAGACCTGCTTTAGAATGATGTCATAGCTGTTGGGCACATCTGCCCCAAATTAAATTACCATCTAAAGGGCTTATTTCCCAAACATATTTCTTTTCGGCTTGGAAGGAGACATAAAGCAGTGTATCCCTTCAGTTTGCATTTGAGGAGTCTCTGAAAATTTGGGATCACCCTTCACAGTATGCCAGCAAGATTTACTAGTGCCGAGTCTCTCAGGTGACGATGCTGTACAAGTTGCATGAAAAATGAATCTTTCCTGGTTCCTTGATTAAGTTGTGACTCATAATAAATCTTCCAGAGAAATCAAGCTGGTCTTGCTAAAAGCTTGAGGGAACTTTGCAAAGCCCTCTAAGAAGGTGTGAGAAAGGGATCTCACCTGTAAGAAGAAAGCTTGCAAAAGTGAACCTGTTCCAATTTTAAAACAGCCATTCTCTATCTTTCACAGCAAACTCTGCATGCATGCCAGAATTTGAATACAAAAATGCAAAAGGCATAGAAACAAACAAACAACAACATTTAAACACACCAAGGATAAAACACTTGCAAATAGGCTGCTTTGCCTACTGCAATACCAAAAAAAAAAAAAACAAACAAACAACCAACCAAAAAAAAAAAAAAACCAACCCGGAAAAAGAAGAGGAGAAAATGCAGGAAAACAAATTTGTTTTTTAATACCTTTTATGCAATCTTTCCCTATGAAGGCACTCAGACTATATGTCTTCTAGGTGATAAAGAAGAGGGAAATGCTGCACTGGACATAAACCCCGTCCTGGTGCTGCCTGCTGCCGTGCAAACTGCAGGTGTCCCCAATGCGCCCATCGTGGCAAAGCCCCATGTGACAAGGGACCCATCTCCTTTGGCTTTGGCATCTGTTCCTGAGCGGACCCCGCGGGCTCAGTGGCCATGACAAAGCTGCACACGTGTATGGCATGTGCTGCAACGGAGGGAAAGACCCTGGTACTGCCCGGGCAGCCCAGCCAGCTCGGGCAACCTGGATGCTGAGCGCAATCACACCAGCATCACTTTATAGGAGCTCCACTAAAATCCATGAACCTGTCATTTGTCCACAGCAGTTACTTAGAAATGGAGTAAAAATGCCCAAAAACGCTTCTTTCAAAGCACCTGACAAATAGCATCCAAACACAGCAAAGCCTTTCAGCCCATTGAGAAACCACAGCCCCGGTTTTGTGCTGATGTAAACCAGTGCAGTTGGAGGAGGTACGCTGATTTACACCAGCTGAGGAACTGTTCCGATATTTTCACCTGGTTCATGAAGATTTATATACTAATTCCCTGCAAAGCATTATAATGAAAAAAAAAGAATCTTTTAGCTGGGTCCACAACTCCTATTTCATAAGTAAGTTATCTATCTCAGCCTTGCTGGGTCAGATCTTACTGAGAGGACGATACATCCAAGGCTGTCATGTAAATCATTTCCTTTTGAATACTTATGTCTAATCAACTTCAGACCTTGTTTTGGACACATTGTACGTTTCATAAGCTGAAGAACTCTCTCTGATGAAATCCTTGCCTCCTGACCCCAAAATACATCTGAACAAAATTGTCCCATCAGGAGTTCAGATAATTGCTTGGCCTTTCCTGTCAGTCATAAACCAGACCGATCCAACTTTTTTGGACACTTCCCCACACTTTAATGTGCTTTTCAAACACATTCCGAACAGCATAACAGAATAGGAATGGTTGCGTTTATAAATGTGTGGTACTTTATATGCTTAAGCAAAGAAATCAGAGACTCTCTTTGCTGGTGCCATATGTATTATTGTGTGATAAAAATTTACCAGCATGTAGTTCTGCAATTATTGTTCTTACAGCTCCATTAGTCTTAAATCTTATTTATGTACCCTGGCTTTTTTTCTTTCACTGGAACTCCCAGGCTCTCCCTTTTCTTGCGCCAAGGCTTATGAAGCACCAAGTAGTCCAGGCACAATTTGAAAACTTGATCTTTCTCACGCCCAGAGCAACTATGTTTAAGAGCAATGCCTTTCTGCTCCCACCAACAAACTCCTTCAGGATCCACGGCCACGCAGCTCCTTGGATCTAACAGAGGTGGCCGGTGGCTGACGCAGCAGGACATCGGCACCGAGCGAGGTTCACGCTCGCCGCCTGGCCACAGCAGCATCCGCCACGCAGGGATGCAGCTTACACCGGGGAGAAGCCAAAGTCCTCATCGGGGGCTGAGCTGGGATGCTGCCCAAGCACTGCTGGGGGCAGCAGGGCAAGATGTCTGCAGGGAAGGCACGGCATGAACTCAGCAAAAGCCAGTGGATCATTTCCTATTGACTGCTGAGGCCATGATTTTTTGCCCCCAGCCCTCCTTGAAAGCCTGATGATGTGCACAGGAGAGCTCAGGGAGGTGAGGAAGATTTGCTGGAGGAAGCCCAGCACATTTCTGGTCGTGAATGGCAAGTCGCCCCATGCACTTGGATGGTGCTAAATCCCAAACAATGAGAAGCATTACAAATATTCGGACATCACAGACAAGGGTTTACCGAGATCACAGTCTTGAGTTGAAAGCCTGGGAATTCCTTAAGGAGAAGGTGCGGTCTGGGGCAACGCATGTGAGCTGAAAGCTTTCCAAGTGCCTCTGCAGCTCTCAACATCTGATGAGAAGATTAAGTTCATGGGCAAAACACATAGTGAAAATGGAAAGCAGGCTGCTGCATTTATAAGTTGAAAGAACAAAATGCACATGAACATTAGAAAGGAAAAATCTTTAAAAGGCCATTCTACATCAAGAAGAAATCTTTCCAAGGAGTGGAAAACAGGGACTTGCAGGGCTCGGGTGCCACGGAGGAACTTCACTTCTGCAGCTGAGTCCTGGACACGTGAGTGGAGGTGCAGAGCCATATCTGTTGCTGCACAGACCATTAGGATGCTAAGCCTATATATCTTATAGGTCCTGCAGACAGGAGAGGCTCCGTTAGACATCACAGCGCCTGTTTGAGGTGTCAGCCTCTCAGCAGTTTGCTGGAAGTCATTGCTACCTAGCAGGGGTGACAAAATTGAACACAACGTGACTCTATCTGCCACAATTTAGAGTTTAGCAGTTTACACCATCAACAAAGAGCAATCTGGAAACACGAGTGGTGTTTCTGGCACTGGTGAGTAACACACAGGGCAGGGTTTTTGCTCTGGCACAGCATCATGAGAATATGTGCTCATGGGGTTCAGGTCTCTACACTTTACAGAACTGCTCCTGAAGCTCGTGCTGGCTTTATCATTTTGCAGTGTACCTTTATGAGCCTGTAGAACTCTCAGGCAGAGTTCTCGCAGGGTTTATAAGCTGTCCTTTGAGGACATGCAAAAAAGCATGAATCTTCAGAAAGTTTGTATTCTCTGCAAGAGCACCTGCAGCAAAGGCCACAGGAATCCCTTGGGTAGCTGTTGCACCCATCAGGTTGACAATGCCCATGGACCAGCACGTACTGAGCTGCTTTTCCCCAAACTTTTCATAATTTCCAGATTTACACTAAGTGTAGGAAAATAACTTTCAATTTTTCATAGCCCTGCATTTCCCCTCTTCATTATTGTGAGAAAAGCCCTTATCTCATCATTCCCCTGCGCTGTGAATGGCTTGTGTGATTTCCAGGTCGGATGCCTGCTGTTTCAGGCTTCACCTCCTCCTTTCCTCGCCCCAGATGCTCTCTGTAGCTGCTTCATGCCTCTGCTGTCATCCCTCTTTGATTTTTGCAGTGTGCAAGGCAAGCATCACGTGGAAAAATCAGTCTGCGGGCTGCTTCTTTGAGCCCAAGAATGAGCATGCAGACCAAATGAACACAGAAATGAGGCCAGAGATTTTCATGAAGTCAGGGCACTTCAGCGGTGCAGCCCCGTATACAGCCCCACCCCGGGAAGTGTAGACAAAATCGAGTGAACTGTCCCCAAAAGAGCTGTGTGACTGTCACAGAGGCACCCAGGCGCCCCCCGGGATGCCGTGTGTGCGCACCTGTATCTCAGACGCGGGCTGGCAGCAGGGAGACGCACGGCGGGGCTCCTCCGGGGTCCCCCCGCCGCCCCGGGGCCGGACCCGGCCGCAGCGGCGCGGCTGCCGCTGGCCGCCAGGTGGCGCTGTCGCCCCGGGCACGGCCCGCGCGCCCCGGCGGCGGGGAGGGGGCGCCGCGCCGGGGGAGGCCGGCGGCGGGGAGGGGCCGGCGCTCCCCGCCTCCCGCCGCTTTCCCGGCCCGGGCCGGGGCACCGCGGGCGCTGGCGGCCGCCTGTACGCGGGAGGTGCGAGGAGGAGGTCGGGGAACACGACGGGGGAGCCGTTACACCGTGCCCCCGCCCCCGCCTGCGCGCCCCCCGGTGCACGGCGCCTTCTCGCCCTCCGGGGAGGAAGCGTCTGCGCGGAGCTCTGCGGCCGGTTCCCACAGCGCACCCAGTGTTACCCGCTGGTGCCCGGGGCGCGCTGGTGATTTGCACCAGGTGCCGGTACGTCCTTGCTCTCAGTCGAGCACGTCCCCCGGGAGCGTTCATTCACAGGCTGCCCGGGTTTTTCGCTCGGGTTCTGCCGGTTCGTTTTGAGGGATGCACGGAAAGGCTCAGTGATTTTCCCAAGGACCCTCTGAGGCAGCCGTTTCTCTTGGCATAGAAGAAAAAGCCTTCTCACTGCCCAGTGCCTTGTAGTAGCCTCTAAGTACACTACGTAGTGCAACCGCTGTGGTTTGTTCCTCCTATGAACCGGTCTTCTGTAGACAAGCGTGTTTCTTGTCTCTCCCCTCTGATCATTTGGTTCTGCGCTGGTGGCTCTGAGCTCCCATCTCTGCCCAAGACACTTGCAGCAGCTTCACAGCATCATTTAGCAACAGCTCACTTCAGTTCACAGACATGTGGTCCACACAATTCAGAAGTCCGTCACAGTCCAGGCATGTTCCCCCGAATTCAGAGACCAGCTCCCTGTCCCAGCTCCCAGCAGTCACCGAGTCTGGCCGGCGCTTCGTTGTCCACCCGTTATTTTCTCCACAGCTCACCGCTACGGGCACTGCCGGGTCTCCCTGTGATGTGCTCCACTCCCTTCCCAGGCACCTGGGCGAAGGGCAGTCCATGACATTTTCCAATCACCATCTGCCGATGTTTATTTTGGCCCTCCTACAGTTGTTCCCAAACGACTTTTGTGGGAGAAACATGGAAAACAAGATTTAGGGCAACCTGCTGAAGGAACTGGGAGACTGAAGGTGAAAACTCCCCAGGCTGACATCTGCTCTTTTTGCAGCTTCAGTGCTCCGTCCTGCCTTGCTCTGAGCCGCGGTACGACCACGCAGCACCGAGTCCCTTGAGAGAGGCAAGGGCCATCCACAGTCCTCAAAACTGCGGCTTAGGATTTTATCCAGAACCCAACCTCTGCTCTGGAAAACGTGTGACTTCAGAGACAAGTGGGGTTTGGACGGGCTGAAAATGTAGCGAGAACAGGTTTTCTTCAGATGTGTGGATGCTGTTGTAGGCTTCATGAGGCATCGGTAAATGAAAAATGAAGTTATTTTAATAAGCAAACATTCACATGTAACCACTGGAAGATGAAGTCAGAAGTTTGGAGTTGGTTTGCATTTTAACAGACACGGAAATAACAACAAACTGAGGAAACATGCTTGTTTGTAAGGCTGCCTGAGCAAAGCCATACGCTCCAGACTGAGAGCCATCAAACTTACTTATGCTGAATAATATCCTGTTACTCTCTGAATGAATAAGGCATTCCTCAATGGAGCTATCAAAGAACACAATTCCAGTAAGTTATATACAATTCTGGACTTGTTTTCTAAACATATGCATTAATTTTTTTGGTAAGAAGCCCATTACATTATTTTTGGCCAATGGTCTCCTTTTCTATAGCTCTGATAAAGCTCAGTCTGTGAAATATTTCTTCAGCTACCTCAAAGCAAGTGTTGACATTACCAAGAAGGAAACAGTGCTAGACCAAAAGAAACGTATGTAAGGGAAAGCCCGGGCTGTGATTACATGTGATGAAGTGGAAGATGCCCAGTCAAACACGAAAGTGTTTCTATTGACTTACCCTGCAACTTAGTCCTTTTGCTGAAGAACTACTGTAGGATTTCAGGCACAAATTCGTCTAGATTAATTTCCAGGCAAAATTTGATGTCTATTAATTATTTGGTAAGTTTTGAAAATTGTATACACGCTGGGGAAGTCTCCCTATAATGTGCATTTGCCTGCTTTCCATTCCTTGTGCTGCTGTTGGGGATATTGAACACCTCCTGCTGTGCAATCCCTGCCCCGGGAAGGGGACAGTGTCGGCTGAGCACAGGCAGGGCTGAGATTTATAGAGAAGTAAGGACAACTTCTGATATTAAGCAAAGAAAGCTGAGCTGGATAAAGAGTTTGCTTGAGTAAAATGAAGCTTTTCTCTTTGCCCCCCCCCCCCCTTAAGCTTCACAAAAAAAGAAAAATGGAAAATCCCCATTGATTGCATCCAGCTGTGAAAATTTTATGATACCGAGATCCCCAGTTGTCATGACCACTTCATGTAGTTTAATATGCAGTCATATTCTTTTCAGTTTCATTTTCTTCCCCAACTTTAGTTAATAAAACACCTTTCAGACAGCCTGTTCTTAGCAGTTATAGAGTGCCTGGTCTTCTTTTACAAAGAGGAGAAACCTGTGCAGCTTTAAGAACTAATTTGAATACACACACCCGGGCCGGTACCTGTGGGATACCTTGGCATGGGAGGAAGTTAAACTGCAACCATAATTCCTATTAACGTCAGCGAGAGCAACATTTGCGTGTGTCTCCGTGCGAAGGAGACGCGGGCTGAACGGAAGCAGCTCTTTTCCGATCACCGTAGACCAGCCCTGCCATAAAAAGGTCGACCCTCTGCCCCAGCCAAGACTCCCCTTGCCTGCGGATGGCTCTGGGCTCAGGCCCAGAATGAATAAATCTCTCAGGACTTCGGAAATTCAGAGGCAAAACAGCACCTCCCAAAGTATTGCACATTCATCCTCTGTTTCACCCGCAGCGAGCATGGGGGTTGTTATCTACACGGTTTGCACGGTTTCAGCTTGGCTTTCCTAAAGGACTTTTCTGCTACTCGACTGACGTAGATAAAATACCCACGATAAAAGCAATGCCCACATTTTCTGCTTTTAAATGTACTAACATTTTTAGTCTGACATTGCTCCGGGTTTCCCTCCTGGCGTTTGCCCACGCCAGCAGCCGTGCACATGTGGTCGTAGGAGGGGCAGGAGCGTGATTCCCTCTGCCAGGGCAGCCTTGGCATCGGCGGGGAGGAGCGACGCTCCAACATCCACTTCTGCTTTAGAGCTCTCTGTTCGCTACGGCACGCTGGCATTGCTCTGGCTTGCTACCACCGCTCCTGTATACATATATAAAAAAAAAACCCCACACCCTACATTAACAAAGAATAAGTGTACACATCAGTAGCTCAAGGATCGGACCAGCTGATTTAATTAATCCCAGAACAAGCGTTTCAAATATGGGAATCCAGAATTATGATTAAGCTGCAAAGGAATCGAAATATGCTATGGGCAAGAGGTTTTTGCTGTGCTCTGGCTGGTGAACGCTTCTTTTTCAGCCTCAGCATTCTTTTGTATTAGTCTTTTGCCTTTGTGGTGTTGAAAATCGTTTGGGGAATCTATTTAATGATGCAGTTTTATGTAAAAGGTAACCACATTACTACACTAAATATAAAGCAATCAGAGGAACTGAAAATAAACTGGTTTGGTTTCCTAAGAGGTAGCACTGACAAACATTTTGGTCGGCCAGTGCATTTTGTGGACAATGTTTAAGGAAACATTAGCTGCTAACATGCTTAGCTTGAGGAAGCTTTATCTTCCCTGTGCCAGTGTTTATAGAGTTTAATAGGAAGCCTCTAACGATAACATCTTACTGCTTGTTTAATCATCTTTTACTCAGCAAAATAACTGCGTTAATGTGAGACCGAGAAAGGACGTGGACACCACAGCTGGCTCGGGTCAGGGCATCGCGGGTCTGTGTGCCAGGGGGCTCGGCGTGGGGCTGCGTGCTGTAGCACTGCCCCTTGGAGAAATACTAGAACGGTTTGCCCTGGGAAAGTCAGCGGCTTCCCCTTGCTGTGCCTGTCTCTCATGCTGTACCAGGAATAGGAAAAGTGGCTTTTTAAAATTCCAGAGATTTTAAAATGCAAAAATGGAAATGCAAAGGGAAAGGAACACTTGCAGCAAGTGGGGATGTTTTCTGAGATAGAGGTGAATTCACACTGAGGGTGCCCTTCTGTTTAGTAGGGAAGATCCAGCCGACAGCTAACCTTTCGATATAAACCTGCTGCAGCCTGCCTTTTCCTCTCCGTCCTTGATCCCCTCTTCTTCTCCTCTATGCATTTCACTGCCTCCTCAGTAAACTCAACAAAGAACAGAATAGGGGGAAAAAAGTGGAATTAACATGACAGCTCTCACCATCACACAGTTCAGTCTGCGCCTCCCCTTCCCCTGCCACCGTCTTCAGGCACAACCTTCACAGATCAGGGAATGTCCCCAGCCTGGGGACCGCTGCAGCACGGCTCCTTGCAACACCAAAGCATTGACAAGGATCAACAGGAATTTTGTACTTCCCAGGAGTTGTTTTCCTTTGCCAGAGGCTGCTCGGTTGGAGTCTCCTGGTTTGGATCTGTATGCGGCGAGACTCCTACGCTGCTCCTAAAGGGGTTTCTTTAGGGGAAACGGCTGCAGGTCCTTGCCCAGGAAGGCAGTAAACAACACCCAGTGGGCTCAGCAGAGCTGGCACTGGTGAACTGCTTTGAACTGAAGAAACATAAGGAAAAATTAAATTTTCCCTACCAAGAAAAAAATTAAATAGTGGTGGTATGGTGGGAAGCAGCCTCTGTCCTGAAGAGTTTGCAGATGAAACAAGGAATGAGGCAGAAACAGCAGCAAGGAGAGATGGAGTGAAACTCCTGAGGTAGTGTGAGCACGGATGAGATTGGTACCCACATCTTCGGCGTCCCAGGTAAGCTGCTCACCTGCATCCCGACACTGGTGGCAGGACAGTAACTGAGACGCCTTAAAGTCATCTCAGGGCCTGCGAGAAAACCCGGCTGCTGTGCTCAAAGTGCCCATGCAGTGCTGAAGTGCCGAGAGGGAAGTGAGGGAAATGAGAGGAGCGAGAAAGGAATTGTAAAATAAAAGGATGCAAATAAATTCCTTTGTGCTGTTAGGCCAAACTGTATTGATGCAGCACTTTGTACAGACTCCTTAATCTTTTTCAAAAAGGAATTTGCTGTATGTCCCTGTCCCTCTCCAGGAAGAATGTGTCGCTGTGATCATTTGTGACAGTGAGCATCGTTTCATAGCACCAGCCTGAGCAAAGCCAAAGCTGAAAGCCTGAGCTGAGGCACTCACCCCCCCAAAAAAACCCAAACCTACAGTTAAATCTAGCTTATCAAAACTGTAAGTACCCTCATGTAGAATGCAAAAGTGCAAGAAATGTCTGCAAATTATTCCACATTTTTTCTAACGTCAGAAGTTACTATGCATATATGAGCTCTCACTGCACTGAAGCAAAGAGCAGCCCTAGACATATGGCCACTAAGTATTAAAGACAACAAATAGTATAATTCAGCCCACAAATGGAGAGCTGAATCCTGCTGGGGCTGAGGTCCTTTTGTGTCCTACAAAATTAGGAATTGTGGATACTCTGCACCGAAGAAGAAATGCCGAGTATCCTCCGGGGCTGGGTTCGCAGCCTAGTGGAAAGTCAGACTAAAAAGAAAACAATAAATTAAAGTGCCACCAAACTCCTCAGAAGAGAGAAAACTGCATTGAAGCAACAGCCTTTCGCTTTTAGCCCCCCAAGAGCTGAAATGAGCAGGCGCCGAGGCGGTAAGCGGTTCCCATCCTGCCACCGGCAGCAGGATATACATTATTTAGAAACGACAGAAATTGTCTGAGTTAGCAGTGTAGCTGAACAAATTAGAAATGATAGTAAAACTGGGGGTTCAGTTTATATAGCTGGAGCTCCGAGACAGAAATACAGATTATGACAGGTTAATGGGGACTGTGACATTCCCTATACATGTAAATAAACACTGAATTTGAGAACCTCTGTTTTCCCCAAGCACTAGTAAATAAAAGTATAACAGAGACCTCATGTAAAGTAACCATATGCTTATAATTATACAAACATTGTAGATCCCCTGTGTGAAATTTCACATCTTTATTGCTTCTATTTTAATGTTTACAAAGTTAGCAGTAATTTTTCAAAACCAAATCTGTCCTAAACAGGAAAGACAATTTCCTACATCATTTTAATTTTCTACACCAGAGCGAACGAAAGCAGAGCCCCTCTTGCAAACCTCTTCCCTTTCTCCTGCTCTATACGCCGCAGTTTGTTTCCCCGACGTCAGGATGTGTTTTGATGCACCAAGAATGCAGGAGTGGCTTTACTCTTCGTGCCCATATATTAAGTTTTTCACTGTGTGCGAGAGACAATATGGTTCTAATCTAAGACAGTGACAAAAATGCAGAGAGCTTGCAGAGAAGCAACGTTGCCACTGGTTCGTGGCAAAATAAAACACTGTGAAAAGCAACAGTGTCGCGTAGGGTTAGCCCTGCTACTTCTCCCGACTTTTCTTGTGAAAAGTCTAACCGCCAAAAGCAGGAGCAAAAGGAAGAGAAATGGGAAAGCCCGTCCCCGCGCTGTGGGGCTGCACAAGCCTCCGCCGAGCCGGAGCGCGGGGGACTCGCCTGGGAGAGCCCCGCGGGCCGTGGGGCGCTGGGAGAGGCGCGGAGCCCTCGCAGGATGCTTGGAAAGCGAAACAGAACTTTCCTTGGAGGACCACAATGCGGGAGCTGGTTCAGACTCTCCTAAAGCAACCCTGTTTATTTCGGCATGCTCCTTCACCTCCTGTTAGTTCACATGCCATAGTTTTGACAGTTAAAATTCTTGTTCTGCTTAGACTTTTGAGGTTTATGTTAACAGTTTGGAGAGAGGGCAGGCTGAAACAAATATGCTGAGAAAAAATTGATGGTTTGCTGTATTAAGCAAAAAAAAAAAATATCTGTTTGGCTAACATGATGGTCCAAGATGCAGGCAGCAGAGAAGGGAGCTTGGTGCTCCCTCCCCGAGGATGCTCTCAGCTGAGAGCAGGGCAGCCCGGCCGGGGGGGAGGCAGGGAGAGGAGCTGGCATGTTACCTACGAGGAAAGGTCCATTCGGGAAGGGGAAGCAACCTCTGGGTCAAAATCTACCTTCTGAAAACAAATATTCCTGCTAGTATGGAGCACTGCAAAACAATATTTTCAGGAGCACTGCAGCAAGGAGGCAGGGGTGCTAAAAAAGTTGAAGCTAAAAGCGATGAGAGTTTCATGCCTCAGATCCGGGGCCTTTGAAAGACGAGTCCCATTTTCAAAGCCAAGGCTTGTGGAGTCTGGTGTTTTGCTGAAAACCAGCTCATATGGACTACACAGGCATTTCAGAAAACGCTGTGCCAACTGCTCTGCTGGTAGGAATCCCTACCCCCTGATTATGTGGTGTGACCACGGCCTTTTCGAAGCTTTTTGTGGCAAAGGGGGAAGAAGCCCATACTTTGAGTGGGTACATTTTCTAGTCATCCTAATAGAGAATGATTTTGGTTCACAGAAATAAAAACCCTACAATGGCTCATTCATGTTAAAATAAGCCACAACCTAGCTGTAAAAAACTAAAAGATATTAAGAGGGACTGGCTACAAACTGATCAGCTTGTATTAACGCCACTTATGCACCAGAGTAAGTCTTCCGAAAGGCCACAAACCAGAGGTGAAATGAGTGATGCTTAGGCCTTGGCTTGACCACTTGTGCAGGGATGAATTTTAACCTCTGACGCTAGTCCTCAACTTTGCTGCTCATTTTATGGTTACAACAAAAGAAATTTCTGTTACACTTCCAGGGGAAAAACATTGCTTTTGATTTTGGCTGTCTCCTGGCTTTCAAATTTGCCTCTGATTATTTTTCTTTTCCCCAGAACAGCAAATTCACAGAAAGGAAAAAATTTGAATGATGTGAAAACTGTGTGTACTAATGCAAGGAAATTAATGAAACTGGTTTTAAAACTGCAGTTTTGCAGTCTCCAAATTGCTTTCGTTTGGAGAAACATATTTGAAATAAAAAAAATTGTTACAAAATATTTATAATGCAATTATAAACTGAAACCTGGCCAACTTTTATTGTTGAGAAAATCAGAAAGGAAATAATTTTAAAAAATGCTTTTCTTTTCGGGTGGCTGCTATTATTTTACTCTTCTTATTGTTGTTGCTGCCGTTATTACGCCCTTTGCCGAGCTCCAAAGCCAGGATCCCACACATTTCACAGGCGCTGATCCATTCTCCCACTGCCCCGTGAGGTGCCTGCTCCTGCCTGCAGTTCCCGGGTCCGGTTCCACGTGGTTTTCTCAATGCCAATCAAACCCAAAACTTCTTAAAAAGGTTTGATATATTCAAGCCCCTCGCAGTGATCTGACTGCGTAGCTGCCTAAGGTGCCACGATTGCTACATCTTCTCGGTTCCCTACGCTCTGTCGTTCCCTTAAGTGACTGCCCTGGCAATTAGCTGTATCGAACAATGGCATTGTCTTCCAAAATGGCAAGGGGACACCCTGAACAACATGGCCTAACGCTGCAGGAAAGCAGTACCGGCTATTTTATGGCTGTTACTACTACCTGTGAGCTACACTATCATCTGGTGAGCGTCACTGTCGTGGGGTGCTAACAACACGGCGTGCACCTCCCCCGGCCTCCGCGCTGCCTGAAAGGTCTCCGGAGCCAGGGCAAAGACCCCCGTTGGCTGCGGAAGGCTTTGAGTCAGGCCCTCGATAAAGAAGCGAGGGTGGAAAGCAGCCGTCCAAGCCAATTTTAGAGAATGCGTTAAAATGTGCAAAAGCAGCAGGTAGAAATGAAATCGGGATGATGGAAGTTGCTCTCGAGACCACTCGACCCTTGCAGCTTTGCATTAGTATGAAACCACCTTCCCTTGGGAGAGGAGGAGGCCAAGGGAGGAAAAAGCTGAGAACAAAGAGGGAAGAGGAGAGACAGACCGAGAGACAAAGGCAGGAAGGGAACAGACACTCTGGGAGCAGCAAGGGGACCCTGGAAACCAGCAGGGTGGGAGTGGGAAAGGGCAGCCGTGCAGCAGCAGCACTGGGGACCGCAAGGAGGGGATGTGGGAAGTGGAAACAATATCAGAAAAGGAAAATAGGACAATGAAATGCAGCAGGAGAGAAAAGAAAGAGCCTGGGGGACTAAGGCTGGGCAGAAGTTGGCGGAGAAGAAACTGGAGCTGGGCAGCTGATTGTAGATAGCAGGCAGGAGCGTGGAATAAGTGAAGAGGGCACAAAAGGGGCAGAAGGAAACAAAAAAGTGATGATAAGGCTCCGGAAGGAACTGGGTCATGGCAAGAAAAAATAGCCAAAATGCAAAGTACAGAGCAGAAAGGATGGGAGCGGGCGGCAAAGGGGAGAAGAAGTAACAAAAGTGAGGCATCAGAAAATGTGAAGCCAAAGGGGCAGGAGGAGGGGGAAAGGCCCCAGAGAAGAAAGCAGCCGATGAAAAGGGAGGGGAATGGTCAGGAGGGCAACTGCGAAGCCAGGGGATAGGCAGGAGGAGTGAAAGCACAATAAATAAAAGGGGGTGAAAAAACGGGACACGGCGATGTGGGAATTGGTTTTGCAGAACACTTGCCTCATTTCTGCACTGTCACTGATACTCTTTTGTAGCCCTGTTTCTTCACAGTTCATCTGCCAGCACCTCGCAGTACATCTATCCTACTAAAAAGAAGCCAAGGCAATGACGGGCCACGTTCTCTAATCCAAGCTATACGATGTGTCCCACATCCACATGGTCACATCCAAATGGCCGTCTGGGGACAGGCCCTGGCACAAGCCATAACTTGTAACAGGCCTTTTCCACTGGCTGGGAAAATGCTAGCTGGCATGGGCCAAAACCACACCAGGGAGCTCGCTAAGCCCTGTGTGGAGGGTTGCAGGGCAGCACGTGAGCCCCTGCCTTGGAGTTATCTTCTTCTCTAGCAGAGATTCAGCCTGGATCACTTGGAACCTGAGTCCCTCACTTGCTTTGAATGTCCCCCTCACGCTCCTCATCTCCCCTAGCGTCTCTCCCCAAGAGCTGGGGATCACGGTGGGACCAAACTCCCTACAGGCAAACTGGGACCAACCAGGCTTGATGTCTGCTCCATACGCCCTTGCTGGGTCTGCCTCATCCCACGAATGCATGTGTCGCACTGGGAGCGGTGCCAAAAACCCCGGCATGAATTGTCCTCTCTTGGCAGATGTGGTGGGTTGACCCTGGCTGGACGCCAGGTGCCCACCAACGCTGCTCTATCGCTCCCCTCCTCAGCTGGACAGGGGAGAGAAAATACGATGAAAGGCTCGTGGGTCGAGATAAGGACAGGGAGAGATCACTCACCAATTACCGTCACGGGCAAAACAGACTCAACCTGGGGAAAATTAATTTAATTTATTACCAGTCAAATCAGAGTAGGATAATAAGAAATAAAAACTAGATCCTAAAACGCCTTCCCCTCACCCCTCCCTTCTTCCCAGCTCAACTTCACTCCTGATTTTCTCTACCTCCTCCTCCCAGTGGCACAGAGCGACGGGGAATGGGGGTTGCGGTCAGTTCATCACACATTGTCTCTGCCACTCCTTCCTCCTCAGGGGGAGGACTCCTCACACCCTTCCCCTGCTCCAGCGTGGGGTCCTTCCCATGGGAGACAGTCCTCCACCAACTTCTCCAACGTGACTCCTTCCCATGGGCTGCAGTTCTTCACAAACTGCTCCAGCGTGGGTCCACCGTGGGGTCACAAGTCCTGCCAGCAAACCTGCTGCAGCGTGGGCTCCTCCCTCCATGGGTCCACAGGTCCTGCCAGGAGACTGCTCCAGCGTGGGCTTCCCATGGGGTCACAGCCTTCTTCAGGTAACCACTTCCTCCGGTGTAGGGTCCCCCAGGGGCTGCAGGTGGATATCTGCTCCACCGTTAACCTCCATGGGCTGCTGGGGGACAGCCTGCCTCACCATGGGCTTCACCACAGGCTGCAGGGGAATCTCTGCTCTGGCGCCTGGAGCACCTCCTCCCCCTCCTTCTTCCCTGACCTGGGTGTCTGCAGGGCTGTTCCTCTCGCATATTCTCACTCCTCTCCTCCAGCTGCAATTGCTGTTGCACAGCAACTTTTTCCCCTTCTTAACTATGTTATCCCAGAGGCACTACTACCATCGCTGATGGGCTCAGCCTTGGCCAGCAGCAGGTCCATCTTGGAGCTGGCTGGCGTTGGCTCCATTCAACATAGGGGAAGCTTCTGGCATCTTCTCACAGAAGCCACCCCTGTAGCCCCCCCGCTGCCAAAACCTTGCCAAGCAAACCCAATACAGTGGAAAATGAGAGGGGGGAAGAAAAAGACAAGCAAGTCCAGTGTACAACTGCATGGCCCACAAAGAACAGCTGCTGATGGAAGAGCACAGTCAGAGAAGTCAGATTCAATGTGGGGTGAAAGCCAGATTCCGTTTATTTGCTATGGACTCAGCTTTCACTGCTAAACATGCACAGCCCTCTGGCTGCACCATCTCTTGTTGGAATGAGAGGAAAATCCACCAGTGGCAGAGCTGTAGCAGATAGGAGAGGCAGGAAGAAGTGGAGAATGGAAGATCGGGAGAGGAGGGAAGCTCAGCACAGGGCAAAGGAAAGCAACATGGGGAAGCAAAGGAGGGTGGCTTGTAGCTGCCAGCAGCAGCAGTGCCGTGGTTCAGGCAGGAGGATGAGAAGGAGGTCAGGAAGAAGCAAGGAGGGAACAGGACAGGTAGAGTAATGCAAGCTCGTTACCATGCTTTGTCCATGGCTGTGAACCCTAGATAGACGGTTGGATGAAACCAACCTAGAGAGCTGACACAAGTCTTATATTGAGGGATGCACCTCTGAAAAGCCAAATGAAAAGGGCTGGATAAATCCTCTTGCAGAAGACAGCTCCACTGCATGACCAATGCAAGGAGGATCTGTGCCCTGCTTAGGGGAGGCTTTCCTGCTTGCCCTAGCCTGCCCTGCTTATCTTGCCAGTGCTGCCTGCCCAGCGCTGCCCAGCACTGCATTTTCCCAGGCCCCAGCCTGGCACCATGCTCCTCTCAGGCTGGTCCCCTCTTGGTGGCTATGCAGATTTTGAGAGAAGGAGAATGGTCTCTGTCTCTTCTTTGCTTTCCCTTCCCTCTCTGATGGGCGGCAGGGCCTGCCTCAAGGCTGCCCGCTGGCTGGGCCCTGGCGCATCCCATGGTGAGACCCCCACTTTCTGCCAAATTCTCCTTCTTGAGAGACCCCTGCTTTGTGCCAAGCTCTGGGCAGGCACGTAGCCGTGGGAATACTGAGAGCCTTAAGCAAGAGCCTTAGCATCACCGGAGTCTGCCCACGCCCGAAACCACAGCACCTAAACCCCACCAAAGCATTGACCCGTTGACGAGAAGTGGTACCCAAAGGGTGGCAAGCAAGACGCGCAGCATCTCTCCCCGGCCCTCCTGTCCACTTCCCGCGTGGAGTCCACAGCGAGGAGGGAGCAAAGGGACCCCCAAGCACCCGACCTGGGGGTGACCCGCCCCGCCGCGGACCGCCCCGCGGGGGCGGGCTGGGTGCCCCCCGTGGGGGCACCCAGCCCGCCCCCGCGGGGCGGTCCGCGGCGGGGCGGTACCCACGGGGCGGGGCGGGCTGCTCCGGGCCGAGCCCGCCCGGGTGCAGTCCCCGCTCCGCACCACGCCGCCGCGCAGTCCCCGCGCCGCTCCGTGGGCCGCCGGAGCCGCACGTCGGGCCGCCCTCCTCTTCCTCCCCACCGCCGCCGCCTCTCGCTATGAATGCACGCCGGGCCCTGCTCTCCGCCGCCTTGCTCGCCAGCCTCCTCTGGGATTTACCTTGCTGCCTCCCGGCTTCCCTCCCCGCCGCCTCGGAGCTCGCCGCCTCCTCCAAGGGCGGACGGGGCCGCAGGGTGCCGCGGTCCCCACGGGAGAACCGCCCGCGGCAAGGGGGACACGCCGTGGGCCGGGCGCTCCCACGGGCGGAACCCCACGAATACATGCTGTCTCTGTTCAGGACTTACTCCATCGCGGAGAAACTGGGCATCAACGCCAGCTTTTTTCAGTCGTCCAAATCCGCCAACACCATCACTAGTTTCGTGGACAGGGGACAAGGTAAGTTTTGCCCCCCCCCCCCCCCCCGCCCCTCACCTTCCCCCCGGGGCTGCGGGAGCCCCTTCTGCGCCGCTCCGCGCTGCGCGGCTGCCGGCCCGCGGAGCCCGGCGCTGGGGAGGCGGGGAGCGCGCTGCATCGGCCACCGGTGGGGTTCCCCCCCCCACTCGGTATTGCAGAAAAGTGGATCTTTCGGTAAATTGTGGATCGCCTTGTTTTATTTTCAAGCAAACTGCCCCGCGGCGCTGAACCCGGAGCGCAGCAGTCGTAAATGCTGCGTGCGAGAAACACGCGTGTTCGTCCCCGAATCATCACGGGGCGGTGGGAAACACGCCCCAGCTTTGCAGGCGCGCTTTGGGTGTAAATGCAACCTTGGGAGAAAAAAAAAAAAAAAAAAATCGCTTTTCTGGTTTCTTCCCGTCTGCCGAAGAAAGGATCGCTCTTATCGCTGGGGCTGTAAGGCAAATAGAAAGTTCAAACTGACCGAGGGCAAACACTTGCTGCGTAAAGCTGCTCTGGCGTAGGGTCGCTTTATCGGGGTTACCTGGAAGAGCACCAGCCCCGTTTGGAAGCGCTGGGGCCGGGGCGCAGTCGGCTCCCCTTGTGGGGGTCAGCCTGAAGGCCAGGTACCCCCGGGGCGCGGCGGGGGGCGGCCCGGGCTCGCCGTCCGCTTCGGGGCCGCATCCTGCGCCCTTCGAGCCCGGTGTGTGCGGGGCCGGCCCTCACGCGTCCCCGGGCCGGGGGCGGCAGCGGGGTCCGCGCCCCTCGGCTGCCCCGCGGCGGGGAGCCCGGAGGAGGGGAGCGCAGGGGGCGGGCGGCGGAGCCCGGGGCCGGGCGGGCCCCAGGCCTTGCCCGCGCTCTCCCCGGGCAGCACCGGTGGCTCGGGGCCCCCGGGACCCCGCCGCGACCCGCAGCCCCGGCCGGGGCCCTGCTTTGCTTTTCTCTCGTTGTTTTATCTGTCGCTCGTACTCGGGGCAGCGGGTGGAGATTTCTCGGCGATCCAGAGGAAAAGAGAATTTCCCTTCCCTCAAAATGCCTTTTTTTTTTTTTCTTTTTTACATTACCCTGGTTCGTGAGCCATTAACGACAGAGTAGTTAACAGGTTCTTAATGACGGTTGTGCATTCTTCCCTTCTCTCCCCCCCTCCCCGATTTGAAGACCCTCCCCTCCGCCCCCCCGGGACCCTGCCCGTGTACCTGCCGGCGGCTGGCAGCGCCGTCCCGCAGCCGCCGGGGGCCGGGGAAGCCCGCCGACCTCCCCGCTTCCCAGCCCTTTCGGGGCAAAACGCAGCGCCGGGAAAGCCTCCCGGCTCCCTGCAGCTACAGGGGCCGCTCGCTCCCCAAACCCCACCGAACCCAAACCAAGCCTCTCCGCCGCCTCCCCCAGCCCGCAGCCTCTCCCCCTCTCCGGCACCCACGGCTCAGCCCCCCGCCCCATCGCCACCCCCGGCTCGGGGGGGCTCCCCCGCAGAGGGGGCTCGGCGGGGCCCTTCCCCTCCCGCCCCTCTGGGCTCGGGTGGGTGCGTGGAAGCGCCCACGGTGGGTGCCCCCCGCGGTCGGCAGCGCCCAGCCGTTTCCGAGGGGAGAGGGGACACGGGGTTTTTACTCTCCGCCTTCGCCTTCTGGGGGTTGTTTTCTTCGTCGCGGCTCTAAAGGGGGTGGGGAGGGACGAGGACTCGCTTTCTAGAAATACGGTTTCGGAAGTCCAGCCCTCAGGGACGCGCTGTCCGCTTTGCCCCCCGGGAGGAGACGGGGTGCTAATCCTGCGAGCCGCGGGGAGAGGGAGCCGCGCTCCGGATCATCTTATTCTTGCTAACCAGAAGAAAGACAGTTAATTTACCAAATTTAGCTCATCTCGCTGCATGGGAGATTCTACTCCGGGGGAAGTGGTTTGCTAACAGAAGTCCTGGTTTGATTAAGGAAAAGCCTCACTTTTCCCCATTGATTTTGATTTGATGTGTCACAGGCTGTGACCTTCTGCTGGACCTTCTGAGGGTTGCTTAGCATCAAGCCACTGATTGGAGTATTTCAACTCAGTGATCTAATTGAGTGTTCATGTCATAACATATCAAATATTGTCCTGTCTCCCATAATGAAGCGGACCAGCCAATGGCACATCACCAAAAAACTTCAAGAGAGCTTCCGTTCCTCTGAAGTGGTAGCTATTTTACTGCCCACCTCCCCGTGGGCTCCTAGCCCAGTTAATTGGCGAGCTGGAGTTGTGCTGATGATGAACAGTCTTTGCTCAGGGAAAGAGGGGAAGGGGGGGGGGAAGTTTCTGTCAATTCATTTGCAGACAATATAGCCGCCCAAATTGACCCAATTAGATGGGCTGCTCTTTACCTAAGCGGCAGCTCCGGGGGAGACGGCGGTGGCCGTCCCTCCTGCCCGCACGGTATCCCTCATGGCAGGATTTCGGGGGGCCAGCAGCCCGGAGAGGAGCGCGAAGCAGCTTTTAGTCCTGCCAAGAAATGCCCTTCCCGCACGGCGTGGGCTGCTGTGCCCGCGTGTCCGTGGGGGCGTCCCGCGGGAAAGGCGGCCGGGCTGCCGGCTCCCGCCTGCAGCAGCCCGGCCCCCCGCCGCCCGCCGCCCGCCGCAGCCGCGGGGGCACAGCGCTTCGCCGCCGGCACCAGCCACCCCTCCTCTTCGCCGCTTCTTTCTTCCCTTCCCGCTTGAACCTAATAAGATCGCTTTCAGGCTAGCTCGAGAGGAGGAAAGCCACACTACCGCGTTATATATATATATATATAATTTTTTTTTTCCCAGTGGTAGAAAAAGAGCGCAGAAAGGGGGAAAAGGGTTTGCGATTCCTCCTTTTCCACCCCCTCCCGCCCCCCACTCGCTCCCCCTTGTTACGGTCGCAAGATCAGACAGGACCTAGCTGAATGTAGGAAAATTACTGTTGGCACATGAAGTAACTCATTAAAACGCAGATGGTGCTCTCGCTGGCCTCAGGACCCCCAGCATTGGAGCTCCACGGTAAGGCAGGACAATTAGGAACTGCAAGGACTCCACCAGGCAGGGGAAAAAAAAAAAAAAAAAAGAGAGAGCGGGAGGGAGCTGGAGAAGGGAGCTATAAACAAGCAAATCCACAGCTAGTAAGAAACGCGGCACGGCTCGGAACAAACCGAAAACAAAAAAGCAATAGCCGGGCTGCGAGGGAGCGCGATTTTCAAAGGGATCTCCCGTGGGAAGGGAATGCCAGAGGGGCCGGCTGCCGCGGGCGCCCCTCGCCCTGCCCGTTTGTGCCTGCGGAGCTGCCCGCGGCCGCGGTACCGCCGCCGGGCTCCCGCACACGAACTGCTGAGCTCCGCGCCTAAGGGACGGGGAAAGCGAAATGGGTCGAGATCGTCTCCTTTTTCCCTCCCCGTTTTCTTTGTGCGGTTTCGTGTTCCAGTTGAGAGGCAGCCGATTCAGATGGGCAGGGGTCCGACCATCGTGATTTTGCTCTTGCCGTTAGGGTCGGGAGGGGGGTGAGGAGAGGGGGCAGGAGGAAGGGGGGATCCCGTGTGCAGAAGCTGGAAATGGCCGGGCTGTGCATGTGGCAGCAGCAAAGAGCGTAAATCCCACTTGAAGTTCATCTAGTGCAACATGTTTATGCAAAACAGCGGGTTTCTGGGTGGACCGAAAGCTGCAATAGAGTGTAATCTGTGCAGCGCCTTTGCCCAGGCAGTGTTGTCGTTGGCAGAAGGAAAATGAAATATAAGCAGGGAAGTATTTTAATGGGGAAGGAGGGAATTCACAACTGTTAATTATTTGGTGACCTTGTATTCGATTTGTTTGAGCCCCTTATAAAAGCACTAATGCAGACCAGACGGCCGGAGCGCGGCAGCGAGCAGCCGCTTCCCATCCCCGCCGTGCGCCCGGGGAAGGAGCGAGCGGCCCGGCCCGGCCCGGCACGGCCCGGCGGAGCCTCCGCGCCCGCGGAGCCGGCAGCGCGGGGGCTGGCGGCGATCGGGGAGCGGGCCGGGGCTGCGGCTCCGCGCTGCCGGCGCTGAGGGGTATTTAGGGGGTTGTTCCCCCCCCGCCCCCGCGCTGCGGGAGCTGCGGAGGGGAGCGGAGGGGAGCGGAGCGCTGCGCGGGGCTGGGGCGCGGGCGGAGCGGGCAGCGGCGCGGCGCGGCCCCTCGGAAGCCGCGGCCGCACCGCTCGTCTCTCCCTCCCGAAAATCGGGGGTTTCGGAGGGGGCGTCTTTTTTGTATTTTTATTTTTTGTTTGTTTGTTTTCTTTTGCGAAGGCGCGGGGGGCTGCGCACGGACGGGGAGGGCGGTCTGGGGAAAGCAGCGCCCGCAAGAGCCGGGAGACGGAGCCCCGCGGCCGCTCCGCGGCACAGGCAGCTCGGCGGGGCGATGCGCGGCCGCGGAGCCGCTCTGCTAACGAGAAGGACTAATTAAAACCCATCAAGCCATTCCGGTGGCTCCTGATTTTTTTTTATTTTTAATTTTTAAATCCAGAAGCCCCCCTGCGGGGCTTGCTAAGAGGCGGCGGTTTTTTAATTTTTTAATTTTTTTTTGTTTTGTTTTTTTGAGGACGGTAGGACGGAGCTCTCCGCTTCGGGGGTGTTCAGTTTCCGCCGCCCGAGGGGCGATGCCGTGCCGCAGCCCGGGCTGGCCCCAACCGGGAGCCGAGCGACCCGCGGGGAGAAAACCCGGCGCAGCCCGGGGCCGGCCCGGCGCTGGGCACGGCAGCCGAGCGCCTCGCCCTCCTCATTTTCCTCCTCGTTTCGCAGTCCTAGAGAAAAAAAGCAGACGATCGGAGAAATGCTCGTTTCCTTGCGATTTCGGGGCAGGCTGGAACGGAGGTTGGGCGTCCTCTCGTGCCTGAAGTCTGGTTTCTGAGCGAAAGGGGACGTTTCAGCCCGTGCTAGTTGTGGCCAGATCTGTACGTTGTGTTGCTGTATCCCGGCGCTTCCACATATACGGCTCAGAAATAACCTCCAAAGCGTCCCTTCGCTCCATTTCCTAGCTCCGAGCGCTGGGAATATTCAGTCCGATTTTCTCAACACGAATAATTTGAGAGGAATGATTTCTCTTCGATCGAAGTTTTTCGGGTAGCGAAACGGCCGCAAACGGGGAAAGGGAAGGGGACTCGGTTAATGTCTCTTACAGCAGGTAGCAACCCCCCAAGGAAGCCCCTCTCCGCCTCGGCGCATCTCTTGGGGCGATGCCGACGGACGAGGGGCCCGGAGCCCCGCGGGATGCGCCGCGGGTGTCGGGGCGGTCCCTCTGCGCCCGAGGGCCGAGCGTCGCTCGTGGGAACCGGGGGGGCGGCGGGAAGCGGCGGGAGGCGGCGGGAGGCGGCGGGAAGCGGCCGTCGACAGCGGCGAGCCGGGGAGCGGGGCGAGGGCAGGCAGCCTTCCCGGCGCAGGTACGGCAAAGCGGTGATCAAAGGTACATGGCAGCCAGGTGCCTCCCCGCTCCGGGGGAAAAAACCAAAAAAAGAACAAAACAAAAAAAGCCCCAAAAACAAAAACCAAAACCGGCCCTCCATCAGCTCGCCGGGGTTTTGGCAGGATTGGGAACTCGTCCGAGGAAGGTGTGGTCTTTCCCTGTTACTCGATAGCAAAGCGAACGAAACCTTTAAATCTAATCACCCGGTGTAATAAAAAAACACGG
This sequence comes from Platalea leucorodia, assembly GCF_965183815.1. Classification (NCBI taxonomy): domain Eukaryota; kingdom Metazoa; phylum Chordata; class Aves; order Pelecaniformes; family Threskiornithidae; genus Platalea; species Platalea leucorodia. Next base: position 25,753,476 of record NC_138823.1, read on the forward strand.
CGAGGCAGGCGCTGGGAGATGCGGAATTGAAACCCGGAGAAATCCCACACATGGAGAGCCAGCCCCTCGTTTCCACAGCTCGGGTAGTGCTCCGAAAGGAATACCTGTCAGCCTTGCGACTCCGCAGACAACGTGTGGGCAGCCCCTCGCAATTACGAGGGATATATGTTTTAATTTCCAGATTATTATTGAGCGAGCGCCTGCGAAGGGTCTTTAAACTGCAAATGTGCTTTTGGTTTGCGAGTTTAAATACGGCTTGAAAGAGAATTTGGGAATGGGAAAATTCTTCTTGAATGTGGTTTGGGTATAATTTGCAGTGATGTAAAGTTAAGATCTGAGCCCTGATGAATTGGCTGGGAGCCCAGTACCTGATCTGCCATGAAAAGGGAAACTTTGTGTAGCCTTCGTTAACCCCCGGCTCGCCTCAAAGCCCAGGCTGCCGGCGAGAAAGCGACCCCGGGAAGCGGGAGAGGGTTCAGCCTGGGAGTTAAAGGAAACCTCCCGACCCAGCCATTCATTTAGCCTTGGCGATGACCAAACCGCAGAGCGGAGGAAAGCGGGGGGGAGGCAGGGGGGGCCCGGCGCAGCCCCCCCGGCCCGGCCCGGCCCCTGCCCGCCCCGCGGGAGCGCAGACGCCGCTGCCCGGGCGCTTGGGGAAGGGCAGAGCGGAGCAGGGCTGCCCTCCTCCCCCACCGCTGACACATGCTTCAATTCCAGATAAATCTGCTGCCTTCTTCTCCCCCTCCTGCCCGCTCCCAGTAGTTTATCTTCGCCCGAAAAAAATAAACAACGGAGAGCCGAAATAGAACTAATACTTACCGCGTAACCAACATTCATCTAAATTAACGTTACAAATATAAACACACCTCTCCGGTGCATTTTCTGCAATGGGGCTTTCCCCAGCCCGGCTGGATGTGAGATGACTTTACTGCTCTCTTCAAATATTTCGATAACGGGAATATCGATAAGGACAGCTTCAACCGGCCTGAGAAAAAGGCAGACCTCGAGCTGGCTGTTAGAAAGCCCGGGTGTCACCCCGGCCGCTCCCTGGGTTTAATGGAAAACTGAAGAGGAGAAGCCCCGCTCCGTGCGTGCTCCTCACCCGGAGGGAGAGGGGCAGCCCGGGTGTCCCCACGCCCTCGCTGCCGCCGCTCTTTGTGTGCCGGCAGGGCGGCAGCTCCGCCGGAACAAAGGGTCCCCAAGCCAGCCCCGTCTCTCCCCGCTTTGTGGAGGCTCCGGAGGTCCCGCTCTCCCTCCCCGCCCTCCGCTGCTTTTCCCACCCTCTCGACCGCGCTGGGAGCGAGCCAGTCCCGGTTTAGGATTATGTATTCATCTGGAATTATTAGGTTACAAGAGTGAATAAATAGCGTTTATCTGATCGGATTCAGAGCTGCTTATTTGAAACAACCGGCAGCCCTGCCCCTTTCGGGGAGCGGAGCGGGAGCCGGCAGCCGCACGAACCGGCGGGGGTTTTCCAGCGCGGAGTCGGTGCCGCCTCAGCCCGGCTCGCAGACCCGCTTGCCCGGGGGCACGTTTCTCTGCCGTTCGGCCGCGTCCCCAGCGTGCCGTGCCACGCCACCGAGCCGTGCAACGCGTTCAACCTCCGCCGAGCTGGAGCTTCAAAGGATGCTGCTGGGGAGCACCCTCGGAGCGAGCCTCTGACACCCGCAGGACCGGGGCCGGCTTCCCCCCGCCCCGCCGCATGACGGGGGTCTGCAGACCCTTTGTAAACCGCTTTCAGCAGCGGGGACCCGCGGGGAATTCAGCGGGGACCCCCGGGGGCCGAGTCCCCGCGCCGCAGCCGCCCGCCTGCGGGGGGGCTCCCGGGGGGGCCGCGCTGCCACCTCCGTGTCCGCCCACCCCCCTGGAAAGGGCTGCCCTCCCCTTCCCCGAAAGCCCGGGCCAGCCTGCTCCTGCACCCCGGGAGGGATGCGGGGACCCCAGGGCGGGGGCACCGGCCAGGGGCAGGGCGGGGAGGCGGGCGGCTGTCTGCTCCGGAGGGACAGCGCGACCCCCACCTCCACCCCATCGCGACAGGGGAGTATCAAACAGGGCGAGGATCTCACTTTGTCAACGAAGCCTGAGCCCCCCAAGCAGAGAGATGGCTTAAAAGCGGAGCTGCGCCCAGGCCCGGGTCTGCCCGCACCCTAAAGCCGGGGGTGGGCCCAGGCAGGCGAAGGCGCTGAGCTGGATTCCTCGACGGTCGCTGGAGCCCTTGGAGGAAGGTGGGAGGCAGCTCGGCGAGGCCAGGAGCCCCGTCTGCGCCGTGTCGGATGCCCGGGCATCTGATGGATGCTGGGCGCAGAGAAAGGCAAAGGCGAGGAGGAGGGGGACCCGCGCGTCCTTGCCCGAGGGATGCACATCCCCTTCGGTCTGAAGCCCCCAGTCCTGCCTGGGACCCCCTTGAAGAAGGGACAACGGCCCCAGAGCTCTCCTGAGCTGCCGTACCCTCCTCCTGCCACCCAGGCGCACCTCAGCCCCTGGCCACAACCGTGTGATGGGCGGAAAAACACCCCCAAACCTACAAGCAACCCATGGGCCAAATCCTGCTCCGTCCTTGCAGCGCTGCCGAGACGGTCCAGCGCCCGTAGGCAGCTCCCGCTGGATTTCACTTTTCACCTGATCGACGGAGCAGCTGTGGCCGTCACCTGGGGCTGTGACGGCATTTTTCGGGCTGTGTGTGTGTTTTTTGCAGACTCCCCCCAGGCCCACCCGAGAGGGGTGCGCGGCCGGCCGGGCTGCCCCTTGCCCCCGGCTGTGCGCCCCTCGCCGGGGCAGGAGCAGCCTCGCCGCGGGGAAACCGCCCAGCCTGAAGCGGGGGCAGGGATGCGGCAGGCCCGGGTCCAAATTCCCCGGGATGCGCGAAGGGACTGACCTATTTTCGCACCGCTCCCCCCGGCGCGCAGCCCCCGCGGAGCGCAGCGCAGCGCAGCGCGGCCAGGGAGCCCCCTCTCCCCGACCGACCCGCCCTGCCAGGCCGCGGCGAGGCGGAGAGCAGCGGCCCCGCTCCGGCCCCCTCGCCCCGGGGCCAGGGCAGGTGTGCGGTGCCCGGCGGGCCCCCAGCTCCGCGGCCGGGGATGCTCCCCGGGGGCTCCCCGGGGGCGGGGGGGGGGTGCGCTCGGCAGGCTCCGCCGTGGGCTCCCGCGGCCTGGAGGGGACTCCCCGTCCACGCTCCGTCTCCCTCTTGGCGTCTGGGGGAACGCGCAGCGACGCAGGGCGACTTGGCGGTACGCTAATCCGCACTGATTAACTGGACGTTAATCCGCATCGCCGTGGCGCGTCTGAAGGTCTTGGTTGGCATAAATCTTCCCGTTGTCCCTCCTGCCCCCCAGGAGGCTCCCCCAGGCCTGTCAGGTGGAGCCGAGGTTGTGAAATATGCTGATTAGGAACCGCAATGACCTTTGATATCAATAAATAACAGGGGGCTGTATATTTCTTTAGTCTCCGTTTCTACCCCTGCAGCGGGCTGAGCGTGGAAAAGCGGCGAGGGGCTGCTGAACAGAGGCTCCAGTGACACTTTTACTATTGAAATCTACACAAGCTTTACTAGCTTCTGGGGAAACCCAGGGGCTTTGGGAATTTTTGTATTTGCTGGGTTGTAAACATTTTATTGGAAAGCAGCTCAGGGGAATCTGGTTTGCTTTCTGCACTGCACTTCGTACACCAATGTGTCAAAAAAGAAGTCCAGGTTTTTCTCTTGAAGGAGACTATATATGTGTACATGCATATATGTGTGCGTAATGCACAGGAGCACACAAACACTGCCCGTCCCGCATCGCTGGCGGGGCTGATGGGCAGAGGACGTGCGTGGCGCAGGGGCTGCCTCTGTGCGGGAGAGCGGTCCCCTGTCTGGTGCGGTCCTTCCCTGCCTCCTCTCCTTTCCCTCCCCTTCTTCTCTCTTCTTCCTTCTCCTCCTTTCTCCTTCTCTCCTCCCCGCCCTCCCCCGGGCCCGGCGCCCGGTGGAGCCCCTGGTCCCGCTCCGGGGGCGGCCGCGGCTGGCGGCGGGGGCGAGGCAGGCAGGAGCGGCCCTGGCCGGGCAGCCGGCGGCCCTGCCCGCCCTTCCCCTCCGCCGAGACCTCTCGGCAGATCCCCCCGAGCGCAACTGACTGTAATTATTTTTTATCTCGCAGACGATCTCTCGCCCGCTCCCTTGAGGCGGCAGCAGTATGTGTTTGATGTCTCGACCCTCTCGGAGACGGAGGAGCTGGTGGGGGCCGAGCTGCGGCTCTTCCGCCGGGCCCCCCGCGGCCGCCCGCCGCCCGCCGCCCCGCTGCACATCCAGCTCTTCCCCTGCCTCTCGCCGCGGCCGCTGGACTCCCGCGCCCTGGACCTGCGGGCGGCCCCGGCCGCCGGCTGGGAGGTCTTCGACGTGCGGCAGGGCCTGCGGGAGCCGCGGCCCTGGAAGCGGCTGTGCCTGGAGCTGCGGGCCTCGGCGGGCCGCGGGCCGCCGCGCTGGCTGGACCTGCGGGGCCTGGGCTTCGGGCGCCGGGCGCGGCCGCCGCAGGAGCGGGCGCTGCTGGTGGTCTTCACCCGCGCCCGGCGGCGGAGCCTCCTCGGGGAGCTCCGCGCCGAGCTGGGCGCGCCGCCGCCGCCCCCGCCGCCGCCGCCGCCCGCCGCCGCCCGCCGCCCGCCGCCCCGGCGCCAGCGGCGCACCGCCTTCGCCAGCCGGCACGGCAAGCGGCACGGCAAGAAGGCCCGGCTGCGCTGCAGCAAGAAGCCGCTGCACGTCAACTTCAAGGAGCTGGGCTGGGACGACTGGATTATCGCCCCGCTGGAGTACGAGGCCCACCACTGCGAGGGGGTCTGCGACTTCCCGCTGCGCTCCCACCTGGAGCCCACGAACCACGCCATCATCCAGACCCTCATGAACTCCATGGACCCCGGCTCCACGCCGCCCAGCTGCTGCGTCCCCACCAAATTGACTCCCATCAGCATCCTCTACATCGACGCGGGCAACAACGTGGTCTACAAGCAGTACGAGGACATGGTGGTGGAGTCCTGCGGCTGCAGGTAGCGGGCGGGACGCCCCTCGGCGGCGGCGGCCGGGGCTGCGTCTGGCGGAGAAGCGCCGGCGGCGGCGGCGGGGAGCGGGGAGCGCCCGCCCGCAGCGCGGCTGGGGCGAAGGGGGCCGGCGGGCGGCGGCCGGCGGGGAGCGGAGCGGGGCGGCGGCGGCCCCGGCGCCCGTTTTGGGCGGCAGCCGCCCGCGGCGGCGGCGGGGGCTCGGGCGGCGCCTGCCCGCGGCGGCCGTGCGGGGAAGGGCGGGCGGCGGGGCCCCCGCCGGGTCCCGTCCCCGTTCCCTTCCCTCCCCCGGGGTTTATCTGCGATCTGTCCTCCTCCCTCCAAAGGTGAAGGCAATTTACCAAGTACAAAAAGAGTCGGGGGAGGGAGAGGGAGCGGACTGATCCCTCTCTCTGAAGTTGCTCTGGAAAGGGCTGTTTCATTTCTGCCCTCTCTCTTTCACATTCCTGCAAGATTACCGGCCAGAAATAGCCTACGGCCCCCCACCCCCCAAAAGGAAAAAAAAAGAAAGAGAAAAGGAAAAAAAAAAAAAAAATTGCTCAAGATAGATTGTAATTACCGGTTAGGTTTTATTTTAAGACAGCAATGAAAAACTGTGAAGAGCGAAGTGTTACAGAAAGCACAACCTGGGTGGATTGGAAAGGAAACTCCTTCGGATTTCAGGAACAGCGCAAGGATGCCGGTGCCAGATCTCGGGGTAGCTCTAGCTCGGCAGCCCTCCCAACCTGTAGCAGTATTATTCGCAAATGTTGTGCTGGAAAAGGCGTTTTATGTAAGATTCCTGTTTCTTTCCAACCTTTGGTCTCAGCTGTGGCTTCACCCGAGGAAAGTGCACTTCGAAGCATGCCTAGCCCTTTCTTAATGTAACTATTATGTTCGTAGTTTCAGGCTTTTCCCCACTGATTTCTAGAATTGTTGGCTTATCTGGTTTCGCAGAGCTACAAACTGGTGGAAAAAAAAAAAAAAAGAGAAGAGAATAATAATATAAAATGCTAATAAAAAGACTTGACCAGGAGCAATAATTTAAAATGCACATTTTGCTTTGGATGCACTGTTGTTCATATAAAAGTTGTAAATATTTGTTTATTTAAACAGACTGAAAAGTGCAAAATGGAGATGAACAACATGCATTTCTTTTTTTTTAATGTACAAAACATTATATGCACTCGAAATGTTATAATTTCTAATATTTTTAAAAGTTTATATTTGAGTTGTACAGAATTAAGCATTAATCAAATATTTCATCCTTACTTAACATTATCATTTCCTTAAGATATTATTACAAGATTTAAATTCTGTGCTAATAATGGAGAAAAGAACTTTTTTTTTTTTTACTGTCTACCTCACTATAATGCAAGTATTTACAACTCTAAAGTTACCTGAGGTAAATTAATATTCAGAACATTTTTACAATACACCTTTACTGGACGATACTACAACTATTACTGTATTATTAAACGTTTTTTTTTCCAAAAAGTCAGCTTGCTTTTATATGTTCTATTATTTGGTTAAGTAATTCTGAGTTCTCAAGTAAACATTGGCTCCAGTTCTAAAATGCTGCAGAGCTGAGTTGGAGCAAGTGCCGCTTTAAGACGTACCTAAAGCCATTCCTCCTATCTGAAGACTTTTTTGTACTCTCACAAGATCTTTAGTTTCGCCTTTGGTATATGCCGCTGGCATAAAGCTGCATTGTGTTTTTATGCATTTTATGCGATGATTACTGTAAGTGGGAGAATGCGTTAAGGGGAAAAATTCAGGCAAACATTTGTAAATCTCATCTGTACTGGGCACATTTATATACACTGTATGATGATGACGAGCAAAAGACAATGAATGTTTTATAAATGATATTTATTTTGATGCAATGGGTAATATATTTATTAAATATTTCCTGGCTATCTCTTAGATAATGAAGAACTATTCAATGAGCAGCTGTTTCAGTAAGAGCAGAATTGCCCTCCTCTCTCGCAACACTGGGTGCGGAGAGGGTGGTGCAGGCAGCATGGGGGCTGTGAGTCCCGCTCTCGGGAAAATAAAAAGCCTCATCTTATATGCAGAAGGGCTGAAAGAGCTGCTCACCTTGTGGAAGGTGTTTGAAAACAAGGTTCTTTTCATGAAAGGCGGATTTTTTTTTTGCCAAATCACGAGATCTGATCACCCATGTTTTTCTGTGGCCAACTTTCACTCCCTCGGACTGGTGTTGGAACAAAGGATGGCAGAATCGGGCCCGAGTGTTTGAATAGCAGCAGCTGAGAGACCTGTGGAAGAGTCCAGCCTTAGAGCTGGTACAACTGCATGAGGAATATTTCTTTTTAGTACTTAATAGTGTTTCAAGGTCATGACTAATAGTAGATTCGGAAATTGCAGCTTGAAAAAGAGTGTTAGTTTTAAAGCCGGGTTTACTGTTTGCAGCTCTGGCTGATGTGAACTTTGGTTGCTGCTCCGACCACACCGGCTCAGTCTTCTGCTATGGATCAAGCTCCTGCTCTCTTTATGAAGGAAAGCAATGGGAAAATGATGCCCAACAGGCTGGAATGTGCTCTCTGAGAGAAGGTATGTAAGACGCCGTCAGCTGGAAATGAACACGATATAAAAATCTGCAATTTTACAAAAGTCACAGATATCAAAGGCTGAATGAATCATCTCTTTATTTTGCTGGCTAGTGAGCAAATGAACTATCGTGTACAGACAATGCTTTGGCTAAAACCATACACTGAGATTTTCAATGCAATTTTTTCCTTTCCGTGTAAAAACCAGTATCGCTTCTGTTGCAAGCCCGTACATCGCGCGCTCGGTGGCAAGCGGTATTGTCACTGAGCTGCCCTTGCTGCTCCGCCTCAGGCGTGGCTTCGGGGAGCTTCATCAGACAAAGTTCAACTGTGGGAGCCTAAGAAACCTCTCCTCAAAGGAAGTCCTCAAAGAGGCAACAGAGAAGATTGTGCTGTCTTGGATGTACAGTGTAGAGCAGTTTGTACCTTCTCCTGCATTAGCTGAATTTTTGCTGACATCTTTAATGGCCGGAAAAGGTTTGAAAGCCCTTTGTTGCAAATGTCTGGTCTGTACTTGTTAACCTCCAAGGGAAGTGAGAGGACCTGAAAAAAAGGCAAAAATAGTCAGAATTTGCAGTATCTGCTTTGGAGACAAACGTTTTGGATTTTTTGGAAAGAGAGGAAACACTGGCCTTTCTGAGCACGTGGGCTGGACGCTATAGCTAATATAACATTATCTGAGCCCGTTTTGGCAAGTCCGATATTCCTAAAGATGGGAGCTCTGCTCATTTCCTTTTTTAGGTCTGCGATATTCTTTTACGCAAAGCTGAGAAGGAGCAGCACGGTGCTGAGAAGTGAAAAGACACAGCAAAGGCGATCGATGGTGTTTCCTTCCTTGCACCTCCCTTCGTCTCTCCCACCCTCCCCCCAAGAGCTAACCAGTAAACTGAACAAAAAATAACAGTAATTATTTTTTCAGCTTTTACCACAAATACTGCAAGCCTTTGTTACAGAGAAATCCAAATATGGAAATCCAGCGGATGCGCAGCTCAGATCTCTTTGTCCTGCCAAAGTAATATGAATTTTCTTTTCCATTTCTCAACTCCCCATGCTCAAAATCATATTTAAAAAGGGGAAATGATTTCTTTTATTATGTTGCTGGCCAGAAGAGGGAGCAGAATCTATGAAGTAGTGGGAATAGACACCAGCGGACAGAAGACAGCTGAAGTTGATCTGGCTGATGGTGTGATACGTATCAGCAGACGTTGCATGATTCATCCATCGCACTGGCTGTGTTGCTCAAACACAAGGAAACCATTGGCTCATCTTTCAAGTATAGATATGCATCAGAAGAATTAAATTCTGAGTATTCAAATGAAAAAAAATAGCATAGGGCTTAAGCCCTTACTTTGTAAGTACTGCTCCTCCTTTTTGGACTGCAGACTCCCTCTTACAATGATTTATGGAAGGGATGTATTTTTGCAAATGCTTTTTGTGGGAAAATGCTGGAACCCCCCCATGAACAGTAGATCCAGTCTTCCTCTTCACTATCTCCACGTAGATGAGAGGTCAGTCTGTTTACTGAAATGTATAAAATAAGCATGTTTCTTTTTTACACCTCAATGTTTAACCTCAAACCTCAGCTGAGGGACAGAGTTGATCACATTGCATGAAACATCTTCCTTTATAACCTCTTAATCTTTGCTTCAGAAGCACATCTGAAGTTTCGAGGAAATTGAGTGACTGAACTTCACACTTGTCAATCATTCAGAGGCTGGGCAGCAGGACAGCAGATTTCAATAGTGTGTAATTTGTTTTGTCACATAGCAGCCATGTGCTCTAAAGGAGTATACTCCCCTAGAACGGGGTCCTCTTGTCAGCGTTCAGCTATATATATTATATGATTAGATTTCCAAATATTTGTCCTTGTTTCTTTGCAGTGTCAGACCCATTGTAAACTGAGGATGTTCCAGCTGTTCATAATTGTGAGGGAGGAGAGTCAACATATTATCCCTGCTGCGCTCATCATCTGCCTATTTCTTGATGACTGCAGCCCTGAAAAGTACCACTGTCTTAGTTAATATACGTTACTATTTAGCTTATTGTACTGCTGGGAATGAGAAAAGGTTCTCCCAAGGTTGTAACCGGAGCTAGTTTCGCACGGCATCAGCCTGACGCAGCATATGGGACCCTATATTTGCCCACGTACTAGCATTTTGACAAAACTAGCATTCGTTTAAACTATGTACGCCATCAGCCCTCTCTCTGGAACTGAGAAGTCTGGAATCGGACTGGGGACTTCTATCCCGTAAGACCAGTTTCGTACTAACAACTTCCTGCGCCATTTTTTAGGAAGACCCTTAGGAGAATTTCCATCCTATGGAATGTTGTTTAATCAATGAAAAAAACATCATTTTTCAGAACGTGAGAATTTTATTACTAGAGAAGAATGAGTGAGAAGACTCCTAGGAGAAGACGACTCCTGCTAGGACAGCAGTTTTCAACTGGGTGGGCAGGAAAGACCTCAGGTGAATAAGAAAATTGGAGGTCTGGTTGACAACTCATTTCTAGAGTGGAAGTGGGAAATTGCAGGAGGGCTGTAGAAGAACAGAAGGGATAACGTAAGGGCAAACTGCCAAACATCTGAGATGTCTTTACACTAATGCTAAGAGTATGGAGAATAAACAGGAAGAACTAGAAGTCTTGGGACACAACAAAGGCTACAATTTAATCAGCATCACACAGGCTCAGTGGAATAAATTGCAGCACTTTGATATTAGCAGAGAGAGTATAATTTGTGGAGGAAGGACAGGCAGGAAAAAAGGGAAGGGTATTATCTGGTATATTAGGAATGTGTAGAAGGCCAGAAAGAGGGGAGAGACAGAGCTGTTGGAGATAAAATAGGAACTGTAAAGCTCTACTAATGATTACTTGAGGAGGACATCGATGTCACGTTTTTTGAGCAACTACTGGGAGTGTCCTAAGGATATGAGGTAGTGGCAATCGAGGACTTTATCTAGCTAGATATCTGCTATAAGAAAAAAAAAAAAAAACACAACCCAACAGCAAAGCACAGACAGTTCCTCAAGTTTTTGGAATGTGTTAGGACAACTTTTTGTTTCAAAGCGTGGAGGCAGTTACAGGAGACATGGCCAGATAAGCTATGATAGATATGACTAATAAAGAGAAACTCGCTAGAAGGCAATTGGAGCTCATGTGTCTGTGGAAAAGGAGGATTGAGAGGAGGAGAACAAGACCAAATGACTCGTGTAAGGCAGATTTCCTCACATTGGGGAATTGATAGGGAAGGTTCTGTGGGGAGGAGCCAAAAGCAGAAAGGAGCTTAAGGAAACAGGCAGTTTGGAAAAGATCCTGTTATTTAAAGATCCCATAGGAAGTTATCCTGCTGGCAAGGAGGACAGCGTTGGAAGAAATCAGGGGGGCCGAGTCAGGAGCCACTTGGTTATCTGACAACAAAACCCGTGATACAAAACGTGAGCAAAGACACTGTACTAGGAAAAGTAAAAGAGGAGGCCTGAAGCGTAAAGAAGGCAAAAGGGACCAGAAAAAGAAATGAGAAGAAAACAAGGAAAAGGGTTGTCACTTCACGGGGTTGGTGAACAAAGGACAAACGACAGAGCAGGCTGCAGTGTGAAACACCTTCTTTGCAAGTAGGGGACACCTGATACGAGAGGCCGAACACACTTAGACCTAGCAAGGATATTGAAATGCAGGCCACAGAAAAGAAGTGAAAAAACATTTGAATAAAGTGTAGGTACTCAGATCAGGAAGTCCTGGGGACGTTTGCTCTGCTATAATTAAAGAGCTAACCACACTCATTTCTGAAATATTATCAAGTGTATTTAAGAACATGCAGAAGAATTAAGAGCTACCAAGAATTACAGATCAGCCAACCTATCTCAGCTATCTCAAAACACTTTGAGTACTACTGCAAAAAATTCAAGTGCTTCATAGAATAGCAACTGCAGAATGATAACGTGATAAAAACATCCAATATGAATTTATCCAGACAAATAATCATATTGAACTAGTCTACTGTTCTTCCTTGATAAGAGTGAAATGAAACTCAAACACTTAAGAAAATGGGTTTCCAAATGATCTTGCTACATTAAAGGGGCAGTTTGACAGAAGTACAGTAAAATGTAATAGCAACAAGTGCAAAGTATTACAGTTAAGGAAGGATAACCTCAAGCATAAGATGCAAAATCTGGCTAGATAATGGTTCTGCAAGAAAGAAGCAGGGCTTTATAGTGGAATGAATTCTGAATATGAGGTAATAAATGATGCTGTTGCCCAGGATATAATAACTGGGATGTTAGATGTGGGAAATGCTCCATAGTGCTTTGGACTGATGAGAGCTCAGGTAAAGTTTTGTGTCCAGTTTTAGGGAACACTCTCTTGCGGATAATTTCCTGATGTCTTCTGGACCATTGGTGGTCTGCTGACCACAGACTGACTAACAGGGCCTGGCACCTAAATATATCTGGGCATGACGGATACGTATGTAAGACTGAGCAGCTCGTGTTCCACAGGCCAGGCGTTCTTTGGCTTCTTTCTCTCTATGCTCTGAGAAATATTTTCAAATATGTCTGCCAGGATGGGCCTTGCTCGGTTCCTCACCGTCAGAAGAAGGAGTGGAGTTCACAGGGGCTCAGTGCACGGAGCACCCTCTGCAGCGCCACAGCGCCTGAGATCTTTTCACCATAAACTACCTGAGACCAAGGAGAATTGGATGCCATGGTACTCCTAAAAACTCTGTTATGCACTCATCTGCAGTTAACTCCCTTGAGAAATACAGGCCTGAATTTTGCTCTTGAAATGGGAAAAAGGGGATTTATTGCAATGCCTATTGTGGCACTTAAACCGGACAGTACTCCTGCTGGGATGTCATTAGTACAGAGCAAAGTGGAATAAATGTCTCCCATAACTTTATGTAAGGCATTGTGTTTAATACAGCCAACTGAATGGTTCAGAATGAGAGAGAGACTTTGTTCGCTCCCACTCCAGTGGAGTCCTGCACTGGGCAGGAGTCTTCGTTGCCATCATAAACCAGACAATGGCTCATGGCATGACAAAAATGTGCTGTTTTGATGGGCTTCTGTGAATTCACCAGGCATGATCTGCTGGTGATGCTTATGCTGTCCAAAAACGTCCCAAACCTCAATCTGCCTAAACCCAGTTATCTCCACTTTCCAGTAGATATTCTGCCCCCAGCACTGTTGTGTCCTGCAGCTGACTCCCAAATACTTTTCAGAGACTGGGTTTTATGTCTTCAAGAGTTTTAATTTGGCACTGCTGTTCTGTTTGTCATTTACTATTCATATTGGTTCAGATGAAGATCTCTGGAGAGGAGTTTTGGATCTTATTGTGATCAGCCAGATAAAAGCAACAGAAAGCTCTGGTCCCTCTTGAACCAAAAATCCTTCAGACCTGAGAGGAAGCGGCTCTTGGATGTGTCTGCAGGCCCTTGGCACAGCCGTGAACTGAATACAGCGTACCTGCTCATCAGTCCCTTCACATCTGTATTTCACTAGCGAAGAAGATCAGCATCCAGTATGCCACAGGCTCCCAAACCTTAGTTGCTTTGTTCTGTTATTTTAGAGCGAAATAAGTGACTGCCGTCATCCAGAACTGGAATTCTGTAAAACATACTCCTGTCCCTTTTTGTCTATACCTAACACCAAGCCCTGTGAGCAGACTCTTTTTCATTAACAGTGCTGAAGTTGTGCTGACCCTTCTCTATCATTCAGTTGCTGTTTCTTTTTGTTCTTTTAGACTATAGAGTCTAAAAACCTATTTAGCCTGGGATGTACCTCTGCCAAAGGCTGGTCTGCTGGGAGGCAATGCAAACAAATTCATCACTGACGAAACAGGCATCAGAGCCATCAAACGTAAAGCGGCTACAGCAAGTCTGGCTGAAAGATTTTGAGAGAGAAGGAGGAAATCAAGAAGAAGTATTCATCATTTAAGGACTTCTCGAGTATTTCTGACTTCACATTTCTTCCTAAGAAGGAATGGGCCTCCTTAGGGGAAGATGAATGCCTGAGGGAGTGAGGCAGATGGGATCACCCTGGGGACATTAGAAGTGTGGCAAACAATTTGAAAGCATTCACATTTTCTTGAAAAACAACAAAAAACACTCTGCGTTGCCCGATGGACTTGTCATAGCAGTTAGTCTGTGTGAGGAGAAGCTGTCTTCAACATGCATAAAAATGTTCTGAATTTTTCTATACTTCGGAGTGCTATAGTATTAGAAACTGCTGAGACATCTACTCTCTAGCTGCCTTTTAAGTATTGCACTGTTACAGATGTGAAAGGGCTAGAACAGCTTAGAGAAAGCCTGAATGATGTACTCCTACACATCATGCTTTGTATAGCTTGGTAGTCCTAGTGTGCCTGCTAATATTTCTCGCTCCGGGTTCCGCTCTGTCCACTCTCAGCAACCACCAGGACAAGCTCCTCGGTGTGAAGGTGGAGTTTGTTTCAGGTGGCACAGCCCAGTAGTAATGCCTTCTCCCCACAGCTTTGGTTCTGGTCGTTTCTGCTTGTGACACAAGCTTCACCAGAAACTCCAGGGCATTTAGACTCATAGCCTCATAGCCTAGCAAGAGGGTTTTGTTTTGTGCGAGGAAGTATATGCATTCAAATTCAAAGCAGATTGTTTTATGCAGTGTCAAATTCTGTGCAGATGGAACATGATATGATATGTTGAAGTGGGATATATAGCATATGGCCATAATTCAGGGAAACACATTTCTCCAGCTGGATACCTGCTATTGAGTTGGAAAACATGTGTCCTGCATTCTGGTAGGCTTCCACCAGAACAGTGAGAGGACATAAAAGACAGGTCAGTCCTGGTATTGAGTATCAGCTAATACTTCCATCTATCTCACTGGTTTCATAGTGCTGTTCAAACTTAAGCCTCCTGTTGTCACAACAGGCAAAGTACAACAACAACAAAAAAACTATTGCTGAGTTCTGTACCCCAAAGTGCATTTTGGGAAGCCAATGCATGCAAACAGGCTGGACTGCTTTGCACGGCTGTGACTTTGGGCTGGCGTGCCCATGCCTTCTCCTTTCCTTTCCCTGGGGGAAACAAAGTCCATGCTGCCTGAGGGCGCAGCACTTCTTCCAGGCACCAGCCCATGACTCATGGGCTCCAGCGATCCCTAGGGTGCAGCTCAGCCTCACTGGGACACTGTGGTGAGCAGCTGGCCAGGAGCACCAGCTCACTTTGGGCAGAGGGACTGTGGTTCAGCCTGGCTCCTCTGTGTCCTCGCAAGATGCGGGCATCATTTTGCAGCATCCCTAAGCTGTCAGGAGCTGAGCTGTACACGGCAGACCTATTCCTCAAGGAAAACAGGCCCATGGAGAGGTGAGCTGTAAGTGACTTAAGCTGTATTAATCATCAACTTATGCCTCCTGCCAGGCAGAGGTAGGCTGTGCGTGCAGTTTCTTTTGTGGTTCAACTGCTAAATACCTCGTGGTCAGACTCATGAGTAATTACCTGCCTCAGCCTACTTTTAAATAATGAAGCAAGAATAAACCATTGCCCTGGAGTGATCCATCCTTTTCAATGCTGCCGTTCCCCGCCTGCTGATCACCCGCTCTGCTCCTTTGCACCCATCCAGGCTCTGACATCGCTCTGCTCCGTCCCAGCCAAGCACAGCGAGTAAATAACCATCCCTCTCCTTTGCTCAGGCTAACAACGTCCCCCTCTCACACCCTTCCCTCTGCTTTTTCTTTTGCAGACTCTGTTCCTTTTGCACTTAGTTTTACTTTCAAGGCCTTGTGCAGCCACTTACCAGTCTGGATGTTGTGGTTTCTCAGGGCACAGTCCCCCAGCCCCCTCGGAGATGATGGCATCCTCCTGCCTCTCCCTCTCCCAGTTGTGGCTTTGTCCACGTTAGTCACCCCTTCCTACTCCCAGATCCCAAATCTCTTGTCACTCTCATAGCTACAAAACCTGCATTTTCTTCAGGAGCACTGTACCCGTGAAATCCTGCTCGTTCAATTCACACCCCTCGCCCCCAAGACTAACCTGGCAAAAAGCTGATAGCGAAGGTGGAGGCTGTCTCTGGTGTGCAAAAACTGTTTCCCCAGTGCCTTTTTTTGCTTTCTCATTTTTACATAAAAATGGCTACAATTTTTATGATGCAAAGCTCTTTCTTCCACTGGAAAAGACAGATTTCTAAGAAGAATAAAAGGGATTTTTATGTGGGAAAAACATCACTGAAAAATTTTCACTGTTGGTATTAAAGAAGCTTTTGCAAGGATGGAGGTAAAATACTACTTTCTGTGACTTTTCATCTCTGCTTTCTCCATTTTTTCAATACCAAGCGCCAAGCAAAATAAGAAAAGACAAAGCCCTAAAGACTTGAAGTTATTTTTTATAAACAAAGTGAGCATTTTCATTTCATTAAAAACTCAGCCACTTAGCAACCCTCCTCACCCCAGCGTGGTTTTGTTTTACTTTTTTTTGCAAAATCGGCAACTGTTCCCCTCCGCAGCAGGAGCTGCTGAGGCAGCCGGGATGTTTGGTGACCTGGTGGTCTCAGGGCTGCAGGTACAAGGTGCAGGTGAATGTGCTGGTCCCTGGTGCACCGTGGGGCTCCCCGGGAAGCAACGGTGGCCCTGGGAGCAGGGAGTGCACCTTCCTGCGCCGAGCACACCTTCCTGGTATGGCTGAGCGGTAAACCCGGGCTCCACGGTCAGCCACGCTGGCTTTTCCCGAGCATGCTGATGGCTCCTGCTTGACCTAACCTGACACAACTTGCACTGTGCAACCCATCCCCTGTTTTCAGAAATTCAAAGAGATTCCTCCTAGAAGGCTGTGGGAAGCAAAGAAATATGTACGTGACCTGGGGGCAGGCATAGGTGGCTCCTGTGCCGGAGACCTCTGGAGCAGCTCAGTATTTCCCTCTTGCAGATAGCCTGCGATGTATCTCGATGCAGTAAATACTATAATTACGCTGAATATTTCTAAAAGGTTTTTCATGCTGCAATGAGGATGGAAAACAGTAATACAAAGACAAACATTGTCCAGCATGGAGAGTGTGGAAATTGCGGCATGTTTTCTGTCATTACATGTTGCAATTTGCAACAGATCCAATGTATAGAATCATAGAATCATAGAATCATAGAATTGTTAAGGTTGGAAAAGACCCTTAAGATCATCGAGTCCAACTGTTAACCTATCACTGCCAAGTCCACCACTAAACCATGTCCTCAAGCACCATGTCTACCCACCTTTTAAATACCTCCAGGGATGGAGACTCAACCACTTCCCTGGGCAACCTGTTCCAGTTCCTGACTACCCTTTCAGTGAAGAATTTTTTCCTAATATCCAACCTAAAGCTCCCCTGGCGCAGCTTGAGGCTGTTTCCTCTTGTCCTATCGCTTGTTACTAGGGAGAAAAGACTGACCCCCACCTCACTACAACCTCCTTTCAGGTAGTTGTACAGAGCAATCAGGTCTCCCCTCAGCCTCCTCTTCTCCAGACTAAACAGCCCCAGCTCCCTCAGCCGCTCCTCATAAGACTTGTGCTCTAGGCCCTTCACCAGCTTCATTGCCCTCCTCTGGACACGCTCCAGCACCTCGATGTCCTTCTTGTAGTGAGCGGTCCAAAACTGAACACAGTACTCGAGGTGCGGCCTCACCAGTGCTGAGTACAGGGAGGCAATCACTTCCTTAGTCCTGCTGGCCACACTATTTCTGATACAAGCCAGGATGCCATTGGCCCTCTTCGCCACCTGAGCACACTGAATGTAGTTACATTCCTTTCCCCTTCGTGCACAATTATCGCAAAGTTTGGGTTCCACAGGCAATAAAACCCTTAGATTTTAAAACATTAATTTTATTAACAATATTAAATGTAAAATGAAAAAAAAAATGAAAAAGAGCAGGTAGAAAGCAAATTGCAGAGCTCTCATGCTTTGGATTTGCATTTTTGTGCTGGGAGGAGAGAAGATATCATGTCACTTATGTGACCAGCAGTGGCTCAGCAGCACAGCCCCGGTTCTGAATATCTGTGATCAAATCAAAACGCAAAAGCAATGGTGGTGCTCAGAGGTCTGTGAGGGACTCAGCTGCTGATAAATGCAAAGTGAGCGGAAAAGGCACGGCATTTGTCAGTTAAGTGTAAGGAACACTCTGCTTCAAGCTTTGGCTCAGGCGTGCCCCCAGGCAATGCCCGTGGGGTGTCTGCGGGGGCCCTGAGGTAGCTGGTGGAGATGATCGTGGCTCTCCAGTGTGTCTAATCACTGCGAGAGACTCTTGCTTTGGTGGAGGGAGTTCAAAGGGCTCATTGCTATGTCCCTTTCCTGGCCCTCCCCAGTCCCCTGACCCTGCAGAGGAAAGCTCTGCTGCCCCTTCAGGGTGGGGAGAGGCTGGAAGGAGGTGAGCGGGTCACTTCCCTGAGATGGCTAATTCTCCGTGTGAAGATAATGGCTCGTGTGCCAGAGCAACGAAGCAGGTCCGAGCTCTGCAAACAGCATCTGCTTGAAAGTGAGAAATGCAATCAACGAGGAAGAGCGATGCCTGTTGGAAAGATGGTGTATGCATTGAAGTGACCCTGGGAATAAAATGGCTACTAGAAGCTGTCCAAAGGCTACTACACAGCAAAGGGTTAACTCTGAGTGCTTGCAGATATGACCCTGAGCAACTGATGCCATGCACAGAAGTGATATTAGGGTCTTCTGCTTCTATGTCCCCAGCCTGAAATACACTTTAAAAAGTACTTGATTTTTAGCAGCTCTGATGCTCAGAACATTTTGTGTGTCACACTCCCTTAAAGCCTCTCAAATCAGGTGACCCAAAAATCAACCAGCAACAACTGGCATTGGATTTGTTCCTTGGGGTTAATGAAGTTAAGAGATCTTAAACGATTTTAACTTTTTAACACCAAACATGAAACCTTTCACCACCAAACATGAAACCTTTCACCTGGAGGAGGGTTCCCAGGAGGTGAAACACACTTGTGGTGAGAGCCAGCAGACAAGTCTTGTGTGAAGGTCTGTGTGAGGCTCAATTGGTGGCAAGTCTTCTGTGGCCCACTGTGGGGGGGTCATATCAATCACCTGCGCCGGGCAGGGAAATAAGTGTGGTACATGGAGGAAACGTGCTGTTATTGACCCTGTGAGGGGATGCCAGCTTCGATTTCCCTAACCCGTATGGTGGTGTTGTGACAGGGACAGCTTTTATAGGGGGAGGATTATCTGGAATTAGGGCACATAGATGCTGCAGTCCTCGGGACTGTAGAAAAGCCCTGGTCAATACCTCAGGATAAGGGAGCTGGATATCTGTTCCCACCAAAAATAGGCTCTGACTAAGCTCTTGGAGAAAAATAGTATTACTCTTTAATGATAGACAAAGTACATTAATGCGAAGAGTTGACATGCAAGCCAAACTTTGGACAGCTCTGTCTCTCCTGAGCCATGTGTTTGTGATAAGTAAATAATGGCCCACAGTAACTCTGCAGACCTAAATATTTGGCTGCCTGTGTATTTCACAGAAAGTTCCCCTGATTTTGAAAGGTCACAGAAATGTAACAGCTTGGCCCAGATGTGAAAACTAAAGAGCCTCCCCTGAGTGCTGCAGAGCAGCAAGCCACCGGTCACCTTCGGATGCCACAGCCATTGCTCATATGTTTGTTAGATGGGCTGTATGCAAGAATTATCTCTATGGAGTTAGGAAGCCCAGGCCAATACATGCTTCCGTACCATTTGTAAGCTGTCAGGGGAAAAAAGCAGGATCTTTTTCTTTTTCATCTCCAGTCCCTGTCTCACTGAAGGAGGGGTCCAGAAGGAATCTGAGCCAAGGGGCCTGATGCTGGCTCTAAGCCTTATATAGAGGTGGTGTTTTTCATGCAATGCACCTGAGAAGTTCTCAAAAGGGTGTAAGAGGCAGTTTAACCAGTCCCAGTGAAATGGGCTGGTGTATGGGATGCCGGAGCACTCACAGCTCCTCTCTGATTCCCAGGCATGAGACCTCCAATGCTGCAAAGGCTGCTCTACGTTTGTGTCTACTAATGCTAAGCACCTTGCTATTTGGCTTGCATGACCAGTGGAAGGTGTCCGTGGTGCCAGGGGATCCTTTTGTGTGGCTGGAACAAGCTGTATCACAGCCACTTCCACTCCAATGGTCTTGTGGAAAGGGCAGCAGCAACGCATCTCCTACCAACACTTTGCAGAGTCCACTGAGCTCTGCAAAAATTACCAAACAAGTGACAGCAGCCTTCAAGTGGCTTGAGGTGACACAGAGAGCAGCGGTGTCCTGCAGAACGCCAGAAAGTGGGGGGATGCTGGGTCTTGGCTTTCCCATCATGACATTAGGTGGTCCCAGGCAGGCAGCGTGCTATGGGGTGGCACCGTCTCTTCACCACTGAGCTTCAAAAGAGATGGCCCCTGGGCAGGGCTGCCCAGACCCCCTCGTACCTGCAGGGCTGGCTCTGAGATCCCATGCACTGGGACATAACATGATACAGGTTGGGGGTTTGTGTTCTTTTACCTTGTGTGTGTGACAGAAAAACAGCACACCACACCATGGACAAAGGATTCTTACCTCCGTAACAAGAGCTTGCTTTCTTTTGCTCTCTAGAAATATAAATAACTTCTTCCAGGGATGATACCTCTGCAAGACCACATGGATTATGCCTCTGCTTTCCTAAAACAGTGAGAGGTGAAAACTATCCTCATATTTCCTTACAGAGGTAGTTGTCTGAGCGGGTGAGTCACTGACAATTTGGATGCAATTCTGGTGTGATCATCTTTCTCGTATTTACCCTGGCACGTGAAGTCGGACAAAATGTCAGAGTGCAAAACCAAGGCAAAGATAGGGAGCTACTGAATCTTATGTTTAGTTTAATATAACAGTTTGAGAGGAGAAACTGGGAGATCTCATGTATGGTCTCTGTTGGCCTGACTCCACAGCTGCTTGATTTACTGCAGCTGAGGATCTGGCTCTCAACTGTTTTCTTCCCACATAGATGTAGCTGTAGTCAAGCCCATTGGTACATGTCTGTGCAGATGAGCATCCTGCGTAAAAGCCAACAGAGAGCAAATATGGGAATAAAATTTCAAGCGATGAATGTCAGCATTCAGCTAACCCCTGCCTCTAGCCCAAAGTGCACTAAAAAGTGATCTGCACCTTGTAGATCTGAATGGTCCCATCTCAGTAGCCACAGGACTTGGTCTAGACTCTGCATTGCTCCCCCTCTGAGTTTTTTCCCCTGTTGTCCCCTTGCAAATAGCCCCCCAAGCCATTGCTTCTCAACCTCTGCTCAAGCAGCAGCTCCTCCCCTGACCCCTGGCAGAAGCGAGCTGCCTTTGGGGATGGCAGGCTGCATTTCCCCTTCGCAGAGCATCTCCTTCTGCCTTCTCATGTCTTAACTATGCTCCTCAGACTCTTGTACTGGCTTGGAAGCTGGATGGAAGTGTCCTGCAGGTGGCTTTTGCACACAGTCTGCTGGTGAGACCACATCCACCTGCCTCAATCTCAGACCAGTTTCTGTGCAGTCTCTAATTTCAGGTTTGGATGGGAAGGCCAAGACCCCATCTGGTGTAAAAAGATGATTTAGAAGACTTTTGTTCTACAGAGGATAGGAATCAGAGACATGAGAAGATTTGTCAAGGCTGCAGGGGTAGTTTCAGATCTCGGCTGAAAATCTAAGAGTTTGGGGCTCTGAACTCAGAAAAAAGGTCCCCTCTGTGGGGCAGACCTGGATGGAAGAGGCTGTGTGCATTTGGAGTACCAGTTGTCAAACGGCCAGCTTGTCTCCCAGGCTGCTGGGCAAGAGAAACTCTGCTCCGTGGGCTCTCTGGAGACAGAGCTGCAGAGAGTACGCAGCACCCAGTGGGACTCCTGCAGCTGGGTCTCCCTTGGCCAGCACTGAGACTGCACCCGATATTGCCACCGCAGACTTCAGTTTCTGTGGGAAATCCCATCCTTTCTCCGAGAAGGATGATATTACCTTATACTGGGTGCCGCAGTATACTTTGGGTCCTCTTATCTCTGCAATGCTGTAGCTGGCAGCATATACATATTTTTTACTTTCCTGCAATGACTTTGGTTCTGCGTGAGTTTAGAGGAGCAACAGGTTTTCTTACAAGTGTCTTGCCTCTGGTAGTCTTCAAAATGTCTTGCTGTATGTTTTTTTCTTTGGCTGCCCACCATCTAAGTCTTCCCTTAGCCTTATTAATTGTGCCTTCTACCTGCTGTACATCATAATCCTTCCAATGGCATAACCTGTAGCCATCTAACCATGCTTTCTCTTTTCCTCCTGAATCCTGAGAGATGGATTCCTTCTGTGTCTCAGCTACATGAGGGTTAGTTGCCCCTTTGTGGATTGTGGGAACTTAAATATCCTTATTTCCATCTTTCAGGTCTCTTTCACTGGAAAACCTCAAATAAGAGCACAGTGATGCCACAGCGCTCTGCCTTTGGCATGGACTTTTTTTGGAGTCTGGAGTGGACAGCTAGCTTAAAGAACAGTAATTTCTGTCTCTGAATGGAGATCTCACACATTAGCACTGGGAGGACCTTGATATGGGCCATCCGGTATTGGACGTTTCATGTGCTGGGGGAAGGGAATGTTAACTTGTGTATTTTTCCATCATGTTTCCCCTGTGTAAAGGTGCAAGCACACTGCAGTGATCCCCAGATGAAAAAAACCAACCAACCAACCAAACAAAAAACCTAGCAGGCTTTTAACAAACTTTCTCCTTTCATTCCTTCTCAGTTTCGCTTGTATAGCCAGAAAAAGGTACAAAATTTGGTGAGCTAATTTCTGAGTATCATCCTGCATGGTGGAGCCTTCTGCCCGCACAGACAGCTGCCTTCCTTTCCCTTCCGTATAGTCAGCGACTTGATCCCATGAAAGCGTCGAGCCTCATTCATCACGCGGTGTAAGGCACTATAAATCACATCTCACCGGCTCCTCCTGGTACTAAATAGTTTTTTTATCAGTGAAACAAAGTTTTCTTGCTCACCTCCTGGCTATCCCTCCTTGGGATAGAATCACACTGGAGTTTTACCTAGTGACAGAAGTTGAATGCTTCCTGCTTTTAATGTTTATTTAGTAAAACATTTTACATTCCTGGAGAGATACCAGTCTGTCATTAATGGATTCTTGGTGCAATGCCAGCAGCTAATAGTTTTATTGGTCCTCACAGCACAGCTCTGCCATTTGGGTAACTGCGCTGAGCTGCACCTTCCTCTCCAATTCTGACCCAAAAAATGTGCACTGAAGGAGGATCTTTCTCCCCTCGCTGCCCCCGGCCCTGTCGCACAGGGATGCTCTGACCCCCACGTCCCCTTCGCGACCCCCCTGCCCCTCTCCTGCCCCCCCTCTCAGCATTGCCCAGGCACAGGCAGGGCTGACTGCCAGCCGGGGGGCTGCAGGCAGAGCTCTGTAACTGCAGAAGTGGGAGCTGGGCTCACAGCACGAGAGTATGCTTAAAATACCTGTCTCGTTCAATCTCATTTTCCATCGGTAATTAAGATCAAGCCACTTCTTTCTTAGCGCCTCTTCCTCCATTAGTCTCCGTGACAGGAGGAAAGGTGGGAGCGTCATTATTTTTAAATGGGGGATTGCATTAGTCTTTCAGCTGGAGAAGTCGGGGTGTTATATACGTACATATGCGTTTCAAGGGTATGACGTAGCTGGAGAAAAATGAGTGCTTTGGTGCTACAGGTCAAGTTTATTTAACACTACAATGTTTTAAAACAGGGTGATGCCATTTCAATTAAATGTCCCAGAATGTTTTGTAAGGTAATCGTTTAAGAAACTTTTCAGAGCTGCTTTTGCAAATCAGGCATGTCTTGCATAAAACACCCTGGCAATAAAATAGTATGTGTTAGAAAAATGAAGCTGGGGGCTTTACTAGAAATGAGGGAAGCAGTAATATTCTTTTCAGGACAGTCTGGTTTGTAGCAACATGTTATTACATAAGCCAGCATTACAGCCTGCCCCGTATTTCTTTTGCAACTTTTGTGTTTTGCTTCTCTCTCGCAGCAGCCTTATGATACGATCATAAGGGACAACGAGAAAACGGGAAAAGGCAAAGAACAAGTGAGCATTTGCATTTCTAGTGCACACTCAGACCTGCCTGCAACTCTTTCCCTTTCATCTGCCACATCTCCGTTCCTGCCGTCTGCACTTCCCACTCATCAAATTCAGCTCCACAGGACTGGCCAAGACCCACAACTGGACTTTACAGCAGATACTTGTATGGGCCAAACAAAGAGACAAAGGACACTTAAAACTTTAATTCTGGCTAGTTCACTTGGCATTGCAACCTCTGGATTTGTAAAATTGTGAGATTTGTTTTGATTATTGAAAGTTTTGCAGAGGATTTTTTTCCCCCAGAACTGTTGGTTATTTGATCCTTTTCTGTGAAGAAAAATTTGAAAAAGCTGTGGCACATCAGTGTCTCATTCTGTTTCTAGCAAGAATGGAAATCGGAGGAAGGAAGTTTCCAAAGCCAGTGTCAGATTCTGATCTCTTTTACAGAAGGGTAAATCCAGAATAATTCAGTGCAGTTACTTTAGATTTATGCTAGCATAAATAAGATAAGAATTTGGCTCTGGGAATCTCTGTAGCTCCCCATTTGCTCATCTAACAGCTGGCAGTTTGCTTCTTGCTATTTCTCTTGCTTTCTGGGCTGATTTGTCTTGCCTGGTGCTCAAGTCAGGGCCAAATGAGCTTGGGAGTTAGTTAAACGAGCAAATGTGTTTCGCATAACACACAACTATGAATGCCTCAAGATCCTTCACATGATCATACATATTTCAGATTTCCCAAAGGTCAGAAATTAATGGCTAGTAAATGGATAGAAATATTACTTCACACAGTATGTAGTCAACCTGTGGAATTTGGTACTACAGGAGGTCACCGATTCAAACAATGGGTCAGGATTTGAAAAATGGCTGGATAATTTTATGTCAATTAATTACACTTGGAGCTGGGCAAGCAAAGATTGAGGTAAGTAGACCTCTTGCACCAGTGTACACACGAACTCCTCTGCAGGGACCAGGGAGGAATTTTCCCCTTGGGCATGGCTGTGCCCCGTTGGCAAAGTCAGCTTTCCCTGCTTTCCTGTGCCGCCCCATGGTGGGAGGAGCAGGTGAAGGTGAGGTTTGCAGGGCTCTGTCTGCTGCAAAACCTCAGATCCCAACACCTCCTGACTTTGAAGAAGTTAAGATCTAGATCTAGAGCCAAGCAAAGACATGCACTATCTCCACCTGCTTTCGGTGCTTGTTGAGTGTCATCTGTGTGCTGGGACCGGTATGCACACACTCACTGACAGGCACACATACAGAGAACAAGTTAAACATTCACATATGTATATTTGCAGACAACACCAAGTTGGGTGGGAGTGTTGGTCTGCTGGAGGGTAGGAAGGTCCTACAGAGGGACCTGGACAGGCTGGATCGTTGGGCTAGGGCCAACTGTATGAGATTCAACAAGGCTCAGTGCCGGGTCCTGCACTTGGGTCACAACAACCCCATGCAACGCTACAGGCTTGGGGAAGAGTGGCTGGAGAGCTGCCCAGCAGAAGAGGACCTGGGCATGTTGGCCGACAGCCAGCTGAATATGAGCCAGCAGTGTGCTCAGGTCGCCAAGAAGGCCAATAGCATCCTGGCTTGTATCAGAAATAGTGTGGCCAGCAGGACTAGGGAAGTGATTGCCTCCCTGTACTCAGCACTGGTGAGGCCGCACCTCAAGTACTGTGTTCAGTTTTGGGCCCCTCACTACCAGAAGGACATCGAGGTGCTGGAGCGTGTCCAAAGAAGGGCAACGAAGCTGGTGAAGGGTCTAGAGCACAAGTCTTACAAGGAGCGGCTGAGGGAACTGGGGTTGTTTAGTCTGGAAAAGAAGCAGCTGAGGGGAGACCTGATTGCTCTCTACAACTACCTGAAAGGAGGTTGTAGCGAGGTTCAGGTTGGTCTCTTCTCCCACATAACAAGTGATAGGACTAGAGGAAACAGCCTCAAGTTGCACCAGGGAAGGTTTACATTGGATATTAGGAAAAATTTCTTCACCTAAAGGAACAGGCTGCCCACGGAAGTGTTTGAGTCCCCATCCCTGGAGGTATTTAAAAGAGAGGTAGATGTGGTGCTAAGGGACGTGGTTTAGCGGTGGACTTGGCAGTGATAGGTTAATGGTTGGACTTGATGATCTTAAAGGTCCTTTCCAATGTAAATGATTCTATTATTCTATGATTCTATATGTAAGCAGATGCACTCACTACTGTCCGTATTTACAAATTGAGTCAGACAACAGAATCACTTCCAAATGATTTTAGAAAATGGGTAGCCCAGCCTTAAACCATGAATATCTATTTAATCATTTAGATGTGTGATCTACCCGCCTTGGGAGTTTCCTAGGGAAGGTACCAACCAGCTCAGTGCAGTTTCCCAACCATAGGTGTCTAGTGCCATTTGAGAGGTCCTGAGACACCAGGATATCAGCTGGGGGTTGATGGGGAGAGGGTTTATGGAAGGCTGTGCTCTCCAGCTGCTGGGGGCCAGGTGAGGCTGGCTGGGGCATCTCAAATAGCCCTTAACACCAGTGCTGAGGCAATTAAATCCTACTTACTGTGTCAAAAAGTGAACACACATCCTATTTACTATTTCTCCAAATGGGAGCTGAGGTTGTTTTCCAGGACTGCAGAGGGCTTCCTGGGACAGTGCTGATCATTGCCTAGGGCATAGCCAAGGGGGTTAGTGATAGATGTACTGTGGGGCCAGTCCCACAGCAGACCCAGTCTTGTAATATGGACAGTACTGTCTGCAGGCCTTAGGACTGGGTCTAGGTCTAACCAGGAGTGCAGACATGGCCTCAGAAGTGCCACTTTTTGCAAACCTGCCTTTCTAAAAAAGCTGGCTAAATCACACAGCAAAGGAGAAAGGTTGGGAGGATTCCCACTAGTAGTGGTAGTAAAAGACATGAGCTCTGAGAAGGTATTTCAGTGATGGCAGCAGTGCACCGCAGGTAGGTGTGATTTGGAGTCCCTGGAGGCGGCATAATCCTGGATTCTTGTTTCACAATGTTCACTTTCTGTGGAGGTCCTTAGAGAGGAGAAGTCTTCTCACCATCTTCAGGAAAAGCTGCAGGCAATTATATTTCATAGAAAAAAAGATGTATTTTAGATTGCACAGCAGAGGTGCACGACTTTGACAGCAGCATATGGAGGGAGCCTGAGGACTGCACAGAATTGCATATCACTGGATTTTGGTCCATGATACATAGAGTCGTTATTTTTTATTACTGACTGCTCTGACTGCATTAAACACCTGAACAATAAAGCCATTGTGGTTTCCTGTCACAGCCAGGAAAGTCATGTCAATGGGAAATCTGTCCCTAGCTCCTGTCAAACCAAGAGCTTTGCCTTTGAGATGGCCAGAGGAATTTGAGTGAGTCTGTTGAGCAGTTGCAATGTTCTGATTTGGTCAGATTCAGACCAGAAAAAAACCCCTCTTTACATGTAGAAGGTCTTCCAAAGAGGTTTATGCAAATGGCAGCTCTCTCACTTGACTTAGGGGAGCTGTGACTTGGCAGGTTTATAGAGAAAATCCTCACTTTTTTGTCTGGAAGCTTGTTAGGAGAGCAGATCACCACATGGTAACTATCAGTTCTGAACAAGCTCTGCCCTTACCTTCTTTAGGTTCAGCTGAAAATGAGTCTGCAAACAACCTCAGCATTTCGAGTACTCCTTTGAACTATTGATCAAAGAAAGCATGACATTTCTGCTTTGCTCAGTACAGCTAGGGACAACTAAACACTCTGAGATGATCTTTTTGGCAAGTAGGAAAACTCTTTCTGCTGAAGTTGCCCATGATGATGCTTGCAGCTGCGGTGAATAATCTCTGGATTCCCAATCCCTTGCAGATGCAGACACAGGCCTCCTCCCCTCTGTAAGCAACAACCTCTGTTTTCCTCTGCTCCTTTGTCAACTGTGAACAGAGACCTGCCAGCAGCTGCAATATACTCATAAAAAAAAGCAAAGGTCTCCGCTCACCTCTGTCCCCCAAGCAGCTGTTCACAAATGTCCTGCCCTTTACTATGTTCAATATATTGAAGTACCTGGAAGTAACGTTTTGTCAGCTGCTGAGAATCCAGAGTGGCTTCAGCTGGTGGGGCTCAGAGGCCCATGGTGGCAGTACGTGGCCAGTGAACCATGTCCCTGGCCTTGCAGAGCTTGGACTTGAGAGGGGGAGCTGCACCAGCGGGCAGATCCACTTGGATCCTAAGAAGTTCACGAACACGTTCAGCTGATTTCAGACATCCAGAAATTCCCGTTGCATCTCTCCTGTGTTTATGACCTTTCCTCCCAGGGATGTAAAGTGGAGGTGGTACCCATGGACAGACAAGGCTTGTCTCCAATGAGTTAATCTAAAGAACTAACCAGAAGAAAGCATTTGCTGTCCAGCTGAACAAGGCTTTTAATGTGAAATGCTTCACAAAGTCACAGATTCATCAAAAAAAAAAAATTGTGGAACATTTTGCTAAAACACAGCAGTACCTAGCTGAAGCTGCTGAGTAAGTTTCTCACATCCAGAAGGAATTTTACCTTTCCTTGGAGAGAGCCTGGGATATCAGAGACAGATTCAAGTCCCTCAGCCAAACTAGAGAGTCCAGGTCACCCTATGGGGCCATCAGATGTCTTGCGAGTCTGTTTTTTCATGAAAACTTTCATGGAGAAGGTTGTATTTTGGTTTCATTCTACAGAGAAATGAAATACGATAACCTTCATGTTTTGCACCAGATAGAGTCCTGGTTTTCTGAACAGGCCTAGCTAGCAGTCAGTAATAAGACTGAACTTTAGGGATACTGTATTCCCCTGCATATTTTGGACATTTTGCAATTTTTTATTTAATATTTTACAGATCTAGAAATACAAGGGAGTCTCATAACATTTTAATTTATGGGTTTTTGGTATCCAACCACAAATAATACATTATTTGTGTGTCTATATATACGAGTATGTATGTGTGTGGGTGTTTAAGCATTTAAGTAAAAATTGATATACACAAAAGTGGTCAACAACAAATAATATTTAAATGGCTGTGTACAACTTCAGGTTAACCTTGAGATACAAGTAGACTTTATACAGTTCTAGAGCAGGGGTAGGGCAATCTTTAACTTGATCAGTGCTAGATAACCTTTCGGACACACATTCTTTATTAATAAAACCATAAAAAAGTGATGAGCTTTTGTGGCGGTATCTGGCCATAGTCTGTGGTTTCCTTACCTCTTCTAAAGCTACTGGGCCACATCTTCTGACTTTGCCAAGTGGGCTTGCCACAAGATGCTGATGATAAGAGTGTAGATATGCAGTGATTGCAGCATACAACTTCCAAGGTCTCATCTGTGCAATGTAATGGGGCTGGGGCAGTAATGGTCCTCCATCACGGTTGGACTCAATGATCTTAAAGGTCTTTTCCAACCTAAATGATTCTATGATTGTATGATCATGCCCTTGCTGATGCAGAAGTACTGCTGAAGCAAGGAGAGCAAGGGGAGCTGGCTGTTGGTGGAAAGCATGGCTAAAGGACCATGCTTTTACCCACCACCTGGATTCATAGGACTGGAAAAGCAGCCTAGAGCACTGTTGTGATACCAAGCTGTGCGCAGATAAATCAGACAACTTGGATCTTCAAGTGATTTAACTGTCCTAATAATTTCTGGCCAAGAATATTTACAATAGGATTTTCTTTCCTGAACTGTGTTAACACTTGGGATAACCATGCTGTGTTTATCAGTGTCCTTGAAGAGCTACTGATAACCCCACGTTAGCCAACCATCACAGTATGTGAGGGCTAACCTTTTGAGGGGGCTAGTTCATCATCAGAGTTAAAGTCTCTCTGGGCTCTGCTGTAGAGGGTTGTCATCCACATCATCTTCCTCCTCTGGTTTGCCAGGAGCTGTGTCTGACCTCCAAGGACTTCAAAACGTGATTCATTGTGTGTTACAGAATGTCCATTCCTTTGGGCAGTGATTAAATTGCCTTTGATGTGGGTCACCGTGGAAGGATGAAGGCTGCATGATGTCACCAGTTTCCCTCCATCCCTCTGACGGACCTGTGCAGCGCTGCCAATGTCAATACGGAGCGGTGGTGCTGGCTGGCTGTGAGAAGCTCTGTGCTGGGTCCTTCCAACCCTGCAGGAACCGCCAGGGTTTTATCAGCCTGCTTGGCCCCTGCAAGCAACGTTTCACAGGCCCTTGCAGAGAAGCAACATAGGCGACTGTCCTGTAAGTCAGTGCGGAGCTTAGCTGTAGCTTCTATTTAAAAAAAAATATTTCTACAGAGCTTTTTATTGTTTCTCCTGGTCTCTGCTCTGTGTGTGTGTGTGCCTGCATGGGTGGAAGTGGGGTGTTTAAGATGTGGATGCATCTGATACTGTTTTTCTGGTATTCTTGTAGCCATGCAAAGCTCAATGTTTTGTTACTGATGGCTCAGAAGAAAAGAAAAAACTGTGTTCTAACTGGTCTGCAGTCAGCTTCTGCTTTCCCAGGACAGTAGCAGTCAACTTTTAATCTTTTGAGAGTATAGGGTAAAGGAAAAATGCAGATATTATTGTAAAAACTATGTACATCCAGCTATGGGAATATATTTATCTTTGAAAGACTTGCAAATAGGTTGCTGAGAAGCAGGGGCTCCCAAACTGGTCCCTAACTGACCCCAAAGCACTGTAAAGTAGCATATCTAAACCCAGGAGCAATGGATGCTGTTAGCTCTGATATGGGCTCTTACAGATGCTGTGGGGCAGGTGTCTTTTATCTCCAGTGAAAGTTGGTGCCTTGACAGAGTCCAGAGCTGGTGCTGCTGCCTGGACCTTTGCAGGTATTTATATATCAGGCTGAGGAGAAGGACGGGTTGAGTTCAGAAGCTAAAGCAAGAAGTGTAGTAGTCAGGAGATGAGGGGTGAGGATGGCGTGAGAAGATGTGCTTTTGCTTTCTAGGGGTGGTGAGGGGGACAAGTGTAGGATATGGATTGGGGGTCCCACCTTGGTGGGAGGCAGTAGGAGGATGGGGAGGACAGTGCCTGATTTGAGACTTCAGAATTGCATGCACATGGCCTGCGTGAAGAGCTGGGAGCTGGTGCTGCTGCTGAAGGTAGACCCAAGCAAGCCCAAACTCTGCTGTAGGTCATGAGGAGGAGAAGCATTAGGTGACCCTTGAGGGTGGCGGGCACAGGATGGCCCAACAGAAGTGGCTTGTCATGGAAGGTGCCCACATTATCCCATCGCCTGGCAGTCTGCCCCCGAGAAGCGAGCGTTGTCCCCATTGCACTCCCGCCTGACCATGCCCCAGGACTGGCTGGACCCAGACTGTCCAAACACAGCCTGTGACTGCAAAGGCCATGATGCAAGATTTCCCTGAAAGCTGGCATGGACACCACAAACAAATGGTGAATTCGTCCTCACCCTTCCTCTCCTCTGTATCTCCATCCCTCTTCTCAGTTACTTCTGGCCACTTCAGAAAAGGAAGTGGGGGTAGAAACTCTGCCAGGATAGCTGAGAAAGGTGGTGAGACAACTGCTGCCTTTGGGTAAGAAAGAGTATCCTCCAGTTCTTCCTTTTTGATGTGGTAGGAAAGAGGGCATGTTGAGTACAGCTGTTTGATGGCAAAGGTGCTGCTCACCCAGGGACATTTCCTAGGGCTGGAAAACTCCAGGCTTACTTGTAACACAAAACGACATGTATTATAAATAAACCCTACAGATTACTTCTAAGAAATGGTGAAGCTTGTTGTAGGTATGTGACAAGCCAAACAAGAAAATCCATTGATCAAACAGTGGACAGCAGGCAGGGCTGGTGGGAGGGAAGCTGTGCGAGCAGAGAGGTTTCACTGGGGGCAGGTAATCAGCGACTGGGTGTTACCTGTGGTAGAACCATGACATGAAAAATGAGGGCAGATCACCAGAAAAGTAGGCAAAAAGGGCAGTGTTCAGCTAAAGACAGCCAGAGGGAAGCATTTGTAATGTGATCCTGAGAGAGACCGGAGTAGAGTACTGCCTGGGAGTGGGGGATAGAAGCAGCTAAGAAATCGTATCTTGCTACTTTGAGTCCAAACGTGTTTGTAGAACATGTTTTCTCTTTTTATTTTTGTAGCTGAATGGGATCACATCAGTGAAATCCCTGATTCTGCCATCTACTTTTCTTAACAGAAGCGAGCAGGAGAACTCCCAGTGCTGCCTGGGTCGGGAAGCATAACCCCAGAATCAGGCAGAAAAGCAGTCCTGGCAAAGGGCTTGTGAGTTGATGGTCTCGTTGAACCGAGAAGAACCAAATGATGGAGATATCAAAATGGCCTGACTGGAGTTAGGAAAACACCTGAAGAAATCACAAACAAGATGTAAAACAAGACCCGTGGATTTTGCAGTAGGAATTAAGACTTGAAGCAGCTGGAGACTTCAGAGAAGGAATTAAAAGAGGACATAAAATATGAGCTGGAGGCTTTGCAAAAAAATGAGAGCAGTGTCTGGAAGTTTCCCAAAAAGGCAAAGAGACAAGCCTTAGATAGGAAATTGTCGAAGGCAGCATGTACAAAGCATTACCCCCCTTTGGGAAGCCGCCCAGTTGCATCATTTTTAGTCTGCAAAGATTTTGCTGAGGTTCTTGTTAACCTGATTGTTATACTCCACAGGAGATTTTCCACTAAGAGGAAGGAGCCCAAGAAACTTGTAACTGAATTAAAATTTTAACTGGTTTGAACCTTGTCAGCAGAAACAGACTGAAGTGAGGACTCCAGAGGGTGCATTATAGCTCTGAGAAGGACACTGGAAGTCACAGTGATCATATAGCACCTGGATTTTACTGTGATAAATAAGATGGTTTTTAGCACTTTCTTAACTTACTCATAATCTAGAGCCCTGAGGAGTCAACTTGCCTAGCTCCAGTGATATAAAAAAAAAAATATATCTAGGGAGGGAGGCTCCACAACACTTGCTGAAGCAAAAATCATCCTTAGGTGTTTTTGTGGATTAGATCAAATACAAATCCCCAAATTCATGGCTGAGAGTATGAACAAAAAGGGCAGTTTGAAGTGGCTTTAAGTGGCCAGCCAGAGTGATTCAGACCTACTGGTGGATAAAAGACTCAAGTAGGCTCTAAAGAGCTGCTTTGCAACGGTTTGTCCCAGAAAGCTATTATTTCCCAATCACTACGATTTCTCATGGCGGGAAGCCTGTGGTTAGGACAGCACTTGCCATGATCATCTGTAACCATATGTGCTGTTTGGAGGCTGTGAAGGAAAACAGTGGTTGCTGCAGGGTTGTAGCTGTGCACAGCCCTGGGCACCAGGTCATTCCGGTGCCTGGTCTCCAGGCATTAGTTGTGGGCACCAGTGGTGAGCAAGGAGTTGGTGTATACACAAATGCATAAAAAGGGAAGGATGCCTCCTCTCTTCCCATGACCTGCAGGACAGCAGGCACTCCTGCCTGGGGGAATGCGCTCTCAGGGCTGTTGCCTCACAGTACAGTAGAGGACATTTTCTGGCCACAGCAGAATGGTTTGGACTAGAGATGAAATGTTGCATTAGAGGTGAGAGGCACACAGCAGGAATGTGGTGTCTGAGGGTAGCTGGGAGGCACAGTCACAGAGTCACAGCATGACAAAACAACTGAGGCTGGCAGGCTCCTTTGGAGATCGTCTGGTCCAACCCCTGCTCAAGCAGAGTCAGCTGCAGCAGGTTACCCAGGCCCATGCCCAGTCAGGCTTTGAGTATCTCCAAGGATGGAGACTCCACAACCTCTCCGGTCAGCCTGTGCCAGTGCTTGACCATCCTCACTGAAAAAAGTTTTTCTCTTATGTTTTAAGTGCAATTTCTTGTGTTTCAAATTGTGAGATCAGCCCACAGTGCCTGAGAGGCTATCTCATAGGAAGCAGCAGGTTGGTACTTGCAGGAGAGGGGCAACGGAAGGGAAGAGGGGCTGCCTGATGGGTGGGAGCCTCTGCTGCAACCCACAACCCTCAGGCCCATGACAATTTGGTGTGGTGATGTGAAGATTTGCTTTCTTTTCAGATTTGGCAAGACTTTTGCAGAAGGACACCACCAGACACAGATGTTTCAGGGCTAGAAGAGCAGTTGCCAAGAGCAGGAGAGGTTGTGGGGGAGGACGGTCCCTCCAGAGCCCCGTCATTGCTTGGGCAGTGTGGACACCCACTGCCCTCCCTCGGGCAGCCCTTCTTCCCATCTGGCTGATGCAGGTGCTGACGGTGGGATGTGGAGGATACTTCTGCCGTGCTGGATGTGTATGTGGGATCTGAGTGGGAAGGGCTCATGCAGAAGTTGCTTATCTCCTTTTCCCAAAAGGTTCCCGGGGCGTATTTGCATTGAGTCGCCTCCCTTCTGGTTTTGGACTCAAAAATAAAAACAGTGAAGAAAAAAAAGAGAATTCCTGATGGTGACAGCGCAGCCTTAGATGTTAAAATCAGCTCTCCTTTGTGGTTAGGAGCTCATTTATACACATGATTTATGCCTGCTGGAATGAGAGAGGGACAGACTTAACAAATGACAGGTTTTGAATGGTTGCAAGGTAATGTTATTAATGTCTGCTGACTTGGTGCCCTGCCCAACTTTGAACTTCTTTCAGTTGCATGAGGCTGAACAAGAGCTGCGTGAGTTTTGAAATATTTCCACATAAAATAAGCTCTGAGACAGATGGAGAAATGAGAGTTTCCTAATGGGGCCTAGTAAAAAGAGCGCAGAAGGAAAAGAAAAAGGCAACAAGAATCTTCCTCAATTGAAACAAAAACAAGGAATCAGAGGGAATAAATTCCAGTGCCATCTGAGGGCAGGCTTTTTTAAAAAGGCATTTGTAACATCTTTCACCTGCTTTGCAGGCCTGGCAGGTCAAGCAGCACTGCATCCATAACCCCAGCAACAACAGCCTCCTGCGCCAGTGTGACCAAATCCCAGCCTTAATTTATTTAAATGCATACAAGATGATTCAGTAGGTGCCAATGCTGCTAATTCAGTAGGTGTTAATGCGTGAATAATTATAGACATATTTAAGCAGCTGGTGTTGTTCCTTCAAAAGTTTCTGTGCATGGAAATTAATAGCTCTGTGGTTGCATGTGTGCTTTACATGTTATAAAATGAAGATGTTGGTAGCAGCTCTGTATTAAAGTTTGAGTCAAGATTTTTCACTTGAACCTGAATTAAAACTCTTTGGTTTGCACTTTGACATGGCATAACAGATCTCAGAAAAGAATTGCTTTTTTTCTTTGCATTCTTTTAAAAAAATGCTCTTTGTTTTCAGGCTGCATCTGTTAAGAATTTTCCTTGATTTCCCCTCACGTTTCTCAGGTTCCCGAACAGCACAAGCTCAGTCCTAACAAACTTCCTCCACACACGTGTACTGATAATATCTTAGAGCCAGGCCAGCTGAAAACAACACACACAAACAAATATTCCTCTTATTTGCAATAGCTTTTCGGCGCTATGTGAGGAATAGATGCTGGAGCTGCTCCTCGCTCAGCAAATGTCTGGTTACCTAGGTCCAGGTTAATGCTTTGCCTTGAGTGGGTGACAGGGCACCTCAGATAAGTACCCCCCCCATAGAAAATGCACGTACATGAAATGCAAACACCACAGAGTGACAGTGAAAACAGCGGCAATGGAAATAACAGTTCATTTTGTGCCCCATTGACTGCAAATAATACTTTCTAATGCGTTTTGCTGTCAGGACGAAAAGGTTTCTAGGCGTTTGTTCAGGCGTGCTCCGCACCTTGCAGGATTGGCCCCTAGGGAGACCTGGGCCGGTGCAGGCATTGGCAGCAAGGTTTTGACGTGTCAACTGTTTGGCTTTGGGACAGAAAACAGGGTCGAGCTGATGCTGTCTGGTAGATCTCCCTAGGTCATCCTGACAGCTGTAGAAAGCACTTTATTGCTTCTACCAGATAACCGGGGGAGCCTGCTTTCTTTCTTCGCCCCTGCCCTCTTGGAAAGGAAGCATCAACGCTGCTGCCCCTCCGGCTGCCTGGCCGGTGACAGTGCCCGGCACAGCCTTGCAGAGGAGGGCTCCAGCCCAGCAGACCTGCAGAGAGGGCTGCAGACCCAGGGATTTCGTAAATAAACATATGCTATGAGAGCAGAGAGCTGCACCGACTGACACCGCTGTTATTCCAGCATTTTTTGCCTAGAACAGGTGATGGGGGCTCTGGTCCGTATTTGTTTGGATCACTACAGTGACCACTCTCAAAAAGTGGCATGGCTTTGCTTTGGATAGGAACCAGTCCACAGACATCTAGGATGACACAAAGCTTAGATGAATTAAATAAGCATTGCTCTAGCAGCTGTTTTAAATAGCTGTACATCAGCCCGACTTCCACTGCCTCGGTTTTTAATAGATTAATATCATGTGAAGGTTTCACATTATCATTTGGATAAAATTCAGATATTTGAAGATGGAATGATATCCAGTACTTTTCTGTATTTCTGGGAATTTCATGTTAATATGCTCCTCTGTAAAAGGCATAAAGCTCTCTCCCCAGTATCAGACATACTGCACAACAATGGCTCACAAATGTTTTAATTAAAAAAAGTCCAGGATGACAGGCAACAAGGTCTGCTCTCATGTGTTTTATATGCAGGCAAGGAAGTCTTGCAGTTCATGAATGGTTCATTTATACTGCACTTTAACTTATCTGCTTCTCGAGTGCTCCCAGTCTTTTAAAAATGTTGGATAAATTTGCACTGGATACCCCTCGCCTAAACTGATTATCAGTATCAGATCCAAAAATAATTTAATTCCTCTAAACATTACCTGTTTCTTCCTGCTCCACTGTACAATAGTTTATTGTCTGGCTCTGTTGTGCCACATTTTGTCCTGTCAGCTGAAGCCACAGATGGGCTGAAAGGGGAGATGAAAGTGTTCTGCGCTCCTTTACAAACCATAAGCCAAAACCCAGGGAATGCACTTTACATCAGATGCCCCCTAGCCATGCAGGTAATGACTATTTTACCTTCATCTTTGTACAGATATCTGTGAGTTGTCTGGGATTCAGAAAGTATGCACGGCGCAAGGGGTGAGGGGGGCAGCCGGTGTTCATTAGATAAAAGCTACATTTTCCTGACTTGTCAAAAATGTGCAGTGTAAAAGAACTCACTTTCGTTTACAAGCAAACCCCAAGAATTTGCTTTTTCTGTTCTTATTAGTTACAGAAAAGGTGAACAATTAGTGTAACCCAGGGTTTTTCACTAGAAACTCCTGCAGGACCAGAAACATAAGGACAAGTGAACTGTTTCTACCTTCTCACGGACAAGTCTTTCTCCTCTGCCCCTTTGCCCCCCTCCTGCGAGGGGGTCTGGTATTTCTGCTTCTGGGAAAGGCAGTTATTGGCCTCACTGGTCTCCCTGAGGCGCAGCTGGGGGACAGGCTGGGCCCTGGGGACACCCAGCGTCAGGAGAGGTGGCTCTGCCCCTGCTGCCACCACAGCTGCTGGGGAATCGCCCCCAGCCACGCTGCTGCTGCCTCCTCCCTGGGGAAACCACGCGTCCCCTGTTACGAAGGTAACTCAGGTGTAACTCAGGTATAAAATCCTTTACTTGGTCACAGTTTCTCACTCGATCTAGTTTTCATTATTATCCTGATTTTTCTTTGAACTTTTTCCTTTCCATCATTTCCCTGCTTCAGTTTTCAGCTTCTTTGGAAAGAATAAAAGTTTTTTATACTTAGATACATGAAAAAGAGAAGGGAAGGGAAGGGAAGGGAAGGGAAGGGAAGGGAAGGGAAGGGAAGGGAAGGGAAGGGAAGGGAAGGGAAGGGAAGGGAAGGGAAGGGAAGGGAAGGGAAGGGAAGGGAAGGGAAGGGAAGGGAAGGGAAGGGAAGGGAAGGGAAGGGAAGGGAAGGGAAGAAAACCCTGTCCCCACGCCACCCCAAAACAAAAAAGAAGAAGAAAAAAAAAACAACGAAAGAAGAAAAGAGACCCGAGCTATGCAGGGCCCTTGGCATATGCCAGAAATGC